>NC_088860.1:37593692-37929340 GCF_963853765.1 Magallana gigas
GGGGGGGCTGGGCTGGGCTAGTATGCTTCTGATTCCAACTTCTCAATCTTTCAAGGTAAATTTAGGAACAATAATCTTTCCTGCGAGAAAAAGTGGGGGGCTGAACTCTCTATCATGCTATGTTTCTAATGGTTAGGTATAACTTTGTATAGCTAAGCCCCCCCCCCCCCCCCCCCAGCCCCCTAAACAAAAATAAAAACATTTGGAATTCCGATAATAATAGTCGCATGCACGACGAAACCGCATACTGATTCGTTACCGGTAAAACGATTGTACCTTTTCTGAAAATTAAAATATAGTTGTAAAGGAAAAAATGAGGTGTTAGGTTACCCTTTCCCCCGGGGATCTCAACCTGCGAAAACCACTTCCACATTTTTAAAAATATTCTGTTAAATTCAACAAAGATATGTTTAATCATTTTTTTTTTCATGGAGGTGATCCTTTTGTTTTTGTTTGTTTGCTTGTTTTTTTTGGGGGGGGGGTGTTTTTTTTTTTTTTTTGGGGGGGGGGGGGGCTTTGAAATTTGGTCCTACTTCCTGAATTAAAAAGTTCTAGTTCAAGTATAAAAAACGAAAAGATCAATACATAATACATGCAGAGAGAGAGAGAAAGAGATAGAGAGAGGGGGGGGGGAGATTGTCAATCTGTGGTAAACAATATGTAAAATTACACACCAAAAGAGCCCGGCTTTAAGTATTTCAGTACTTTGAATTTTGTAGTTTTGCCTCTGTATTATTCATTCGTGTATCTAATGGGCACTCTGCTTGTCTGAATGTGTAGCACTGGCAAATAAGTCCACTTCAGCTTACAAGCATATTCAAATTCCCATTTTCCTTTGATTTCTCGTGTTTTAATGACATTGATTTTAAAAAAAACCTGAAACGTGTTGAAGCAATCCTTCAGTTCAGTAAAATATTGTTTGGCTCGCGAATATGTCTGGTTTTTTCCCCATAATAAACATGTAACAATGTATAGCTAATGCCAAACTACAGATTCTGGAGAATTTTAAAAATAGAAAAATGTCCAACTTTAAGACAATATATTTGCAATATTATTGAGAGTCCAAAGACAGATTGTTGATATATTGTAAAGATAAATGTCCTTTTATAACTAGAAACAGATTTAGTGAATTTTAAGTGCCATTTTCTGACTTTTAAGCATTTAAAAAATGTATATTTTCACAATTTTACAAAAAGTTGGAAACATGCCAGATTCGTGACCTCTCTGCACTTTACAGAAAGAATATATGGGAATTCTCACATAATGAATTACACAAGTGTACCTTGTTAGTGTTAACTCTAAATGACTTTTTGAATTCATATTTAAACTAAACTCAGAATTCTTAACAATAATTTGGTGAATTATACAAAAAAAATGTCTTAAAAGGGTCAAAATGCTATTTTTAGTAACAGTGCTGCAGAACCAAGTTTAGACTGACCACATCAACATTTTTTTTTTATGGCAAATTAATTCATATAGATGCACACTGTTACACACAAAATACGAAGTTGATCAGAGAACCTTGCTCCCACCACCTTTTGCATGGTTTTCTCGTAGACATGCTCTTAAATATGTATTGCAAATTTATGATGTATGTGTGGTGATATACTTAAACGATGATGAATTTTCTTTCATCTGAAATTGTTTTCATATATGACTTGGTGTTTTTTTTAGCGTTGTATTATCGAATCATTTCGGGTTAATAAAAATTGTATTTTGTGACACAGTGCCGAGGTTATGCGAATAATGTTCCTTAACCATTGAATATATCGTCAAATTTTGATTCGCAATTTTGCAACATTATTGACAAAATTTTTTTTCCTGCGATTATATATTGCTATCATATTCTTTTTAATAAGAATTACAATTCAACTTTTGGGAACATTATTAAGGAGGTTGGCCGTCTCTACCGTGGTGCTGGGTTCTTACATTGTTTTGAAACCCTACACCATACGACAGGCTAGGTTTTTGTGTGTTTTTTTTTGGTGTCAGTGTGTGGTATTAATTTTTTTAATTATTTTTTTTATTATTCTGTAGTTGTACGAAATCATCTGAACAATGAATGTTTACCGCTTTCGAATTACAAAATATATGCTCCATCAGTCCAACGTTCTCTCCGAATATTATTTGCAAACAAGAAAAAGAGTTTTTGAAATTCAATTGCCATCAACTATAACCATAGGAACAGAATTATTGGTATTATTTAAAAAATCTTACGTTGCGTAAATTGGTCAAATTTATTTATAATTTGAATCAAAATTCAGGTTTAAGTTTAAATCAGATTTGTTGGCAATTGGTTTAAATTTATTTGCTAAATTGTTTTCTTGGAATTTATTGCTCGATTTATTAGAATATTATTCATTAGAAATGTGTAAAGGAGCATCGTTTGAACTGTTGGAAATTTATTTTGAAACTTTTGGACCTTTCGTTAAATCACCGCGACGTGAAAATTATTTCAAAAATGTGTGTAATTTATACAGATTACCGGGTGACTGTGTTCGTCGTTTGCTCTCGGAATCTACGCTTGGGTATCCCAGACGTTTTTCGGCAAGTAAGCTACGAACAAAAGTCATAAAACAGGTAAACACGGACTGGTATGATCAACCTAGGTCTCCTTCAAAGAAAATTCAATGTGCGGTATGTACTTTTCAGTGTCCCGCTCCACCTCTCATTCTCTGGACTCGCTGCTGTTCTGCTCGAGTTCATGAGAAATGTAGAAAAGACATTGACGAACACACTCCGTGCGCTGTATGTGAGGCTGAGACATTATATAAATATCTCACCCATACACCACGGAATTTTGAAAATACAGAACAAATAATATATGATAATCATTTTGAAGGTGTACCTTCCGATCCTGCTTCATTTCAACCTCCATATATTAAAAATAGTTTTGACATAGGTACACTTTTTCCAAGTTTTCCACCTCTTTATACTTGGAAACCAGACGTTTTTTCACTCAAACTCAAGCGTTTTTCAAAATTTTCTTGATAAATCTTGGGGACAAGATTTTTTTTGTAGAAGGGGGAATTTATCATAATGATATTTTACATTAAATTTGTTTAAAGTACATGTGGGTAAATATAGGCTAAATATATCGCGGCAATGATTAGAAACACGTGTACAGATTCATTCATAATATTGTTTTCCGCTGGTCAGTAGATAGAGAATTCTTAAGAGATGAACTAGGGGTCATGTGTACATCATTAGGGGGATTGTATTGCTGATATATGATAAGAAACACGGAACCGAGTTAGTGGCTAAGTGTTAAATATAAAGTACGATATAAACTGACCACGGCGCGTCGGAGTAAGTGAACGCGTTGTGAGATAAACATATAAGGGTACGGAGGTTGAGGTGACGTAGGTTAGGGCATATATTAGACGGCGGAGATAGGACTTTTGGATTAGTGGTAAACCGAAGTCTTGTCTGCGTTGTTCTATATTCAGAGCTTGGGTCAAGAATTTACACCCCAGAGCGGGTAGGACGCCACTCCCCATAGCGGTGAGCAGTCCAGATTCCTTCGGTAAAACAGCGATTTCAAGATCCCGTACATTATGACCATTTTACCCCAGTAACACCAACAATTGTCATAATAGTAATATGCCAGATAGAGTAAATGCATATGAAATTTAAAAATCTTCTTTTCTATTCTCACACATCTGTAAGAAAAATTGACTTCATAATTATGTTAACCAGGAAGCCCTATACTAAAATTGTAAATTTCATGTCCCCTAGAATAAGGGTTTTGACTCTAGGGCGGGGTCTAAAAGATGTAAAGTATTAATGCATATCATGTTATAAAATTATCTTCTTTACTCCCACACACCTGAAAGGAAATTGAATACTTAAAATTGTAGACCAGGAAGTCTTCTTAGACTACCAAAATTATAAAGTTCATTCCCGATATAGGAGTTCTGACAATAGGACAGGGCTTCTGCTGATACTGAATAAAAACTGGCAGCATATAAAGAAAGAAAATTAAGCCATTTACAAATGTAGCAAAATTTTAAACTTCATGCCCCCCAGTGTAGATATTTGAATCAAGGGTGGGGCCAAAACATTCATATAGTGTATAGGGTAGGGGTTCTTAATACAGGGTGTGGCCAAAACGGTCATTTAATGTTAATGTAGAGAATGTTTTTAAAAAAGGTCTACTGACACGGAATAAAAACTGACTGCATATTTAGAAAAAAAATATTTTAAAAGCTGTCATTTTTAATACAATTTCGTGTCACCTACATGTTAGGCACGGGTTATGGCTGGGAGGAAGGTATATATTGGTCTTATCATTTTAATCTGCTCAAGAATTTTAATGAAAAAAAGAGTTAATTCACATATTAACAAAAAAAGTAAGAATGATTCTGTCTTTCAAAGCAAAAATATTCTGAAAGCATTTGGAAAGAGCACAGGGGGAGGGTTGTAACAGTTAATGGAGTTACCTCCATTGCTTCTTCTCAATGGAGTTATCTGCCAGTGCTTGTTCATGTATAGTAATTAATAATTAAATTTAATGTAGTTAAGAATTTGTATGATCAAAAGAGTAATGCAAGTATTTTTTCATTTGAAACAGAAACAGTTTTTAATTTCTAAGTTAAACAAACAGTCTTGTTAACAGTAAATTTATACCGGTAATTGGTCAGCCAAAATCACTGATAAGCAGTGCATGTAAAATGATTTTGGTATAAACCAAAGATGGTAATAAAATGTGAATTAAGATCAAATAATTAAAAGGTGGAACAGAAGTGAATATACCAATATACATGTAGATTTTACAACTTTTTTTGTTTAAATGCCCACAGGGAGAGTTACCGTCAGCCCCTGGGGAAGTGGGATGGTAGGTAACATGTTTAAACATGTATTAGCCACCTTGTTCTAGTTTATCTATGAAAACATAAACACAAAAAACCTATCTTGAGGGTTAACAAAACACATGATGAAATTCTTTTTATGAGAGTATTGTGCCTTTTTAATATAAGGTCATACACTCAATTTTGATCTTTAGGTATTTCGCTATGAATCGCTAAGTTTCAGTCCTTTTTGAAAGATTTGAGGAAGGGAGGTGGTCATCATAATCTTATAATTCTTATACTCTAGAATGAAACTTAATTTAATGCATATATGAGACTCTTCGACAAGTTTGTGGTTAAGCTACGGTACTCAGGTGACCATTAAGGTTTTTTTACTACTTTGAATTTTCATAACATGGACTGTCAAATTCCTTTCCAGAACTCTAATTTACGCAAGCGGAATTGACATTTTTTATTAGTCAGGCTTACTAATGAATTTTAAGATGTATATTTCCGCTTGAAATTAACATATGAGATTAGTCTTTGGTTCAATATTTCCAAATTCAAATCGGAGACCTAACGGTACGTCCAACAGAACTAGATTTAAACGACCTAGTGGCTAGGTTGGCTGCTAAGATCTTTAACGCATCCCAAGCTTTCCTTTCAGATATATCACCTACCTTGATAAATCTGGCTCAAAAAATCCCCTAAAACAGGACATTTTTTTCAGAATATGTTGGAAAGATAAGAAGCGATTTATACATTGCAGTCCAGTGCACACTGACATGAATCTATAGGGTTACATTTGTTAATCATTTTTTGACGCAAAAGCCCGATTTAAACGATACTCAAGCGAGGACATAATTTTCTATTTGTCAATTTGGCTTTTTTCTATTTTATGGAAATATTCAAGCAATCACAGGGGGATCATTTCAATAACTAATCCAGTTGATCACGGACCTTCCTTTGTGAGTTTAAAAATGATTACAGCGCTAGCTCACCTATCTTTTTTTTTTAAAAAGATAACACTGTTCCGGAGTTTTATATTGAAAATATTTTTTTTTTCATTCGGATATGTTCGGGACACCTCGCGTACTGTTTTAACATTATCATCCGAGGTACTATCATGTGGTTTGCAATACCAAATCCTCGTAGAATTTCATATCAAACGTGAATTGAAACCTAATAACTAAAAGGGCACACAGTCTTTGATTTGATCAACCATTGAATGAACAGATTTGACCGTAAGGTATAAAGTAATATCAAAATTTAAATTTTAAGAAAATTTGCTGCATTAATAGTTAGGAAAAAAAATTGCAGTATAATAATAAAAAAGAAAAATAGAAAATGGTATTTGTCTTAGTAACCTTTCAAAAACAAAAATCAATTCAGTTTTCATAAAACAAAGAAAGGCGTGTGCCAGTATTGATTTGTTTCCATGGAGTCAATTAAGAAATAAAGAACGAGTTATCGTGAATGTTGCAGAATAACCTCCGAGGTCGAGAAATGTTGTTTAGAAATATAAAAGCCGAGGCGTTAGCCGAGGCTTTTATATTTCAAACAACATATCGAGACCGAGGAGGTTATACTGCAACATTCACGAAAACAAGAACTGTATTTCTATTCTACTAACAGCCCAGTATTTCTACCGAGCGTTTCTCCTATAGAGAGACGATCTAGGTCATTTTGACGGCTGTTCAGTGTAACCCCAACGATTTTGTTAGTAATGTTTACATGTGTATCGATCAAAGGAATCACATGCAGACGACAAATTTTTCTTTGGATTTTTATTACTCCTCACATATTTATAAAATATCTTTGAGTTATGTTATTAATATTTTAAGGGCAATTTAATACGATTATTACTACTACACGTTATATATTTTATGTAAAAAAAAAACCGCAGTGAAAATGTGGTGGGGAGGTCCTTGGAACAGCTGCATTGATCTCTTTTGAGGCAATACATATTGTTTTGACTGGCACTAACACGTGAAATTGACATGGTTTTAAAACTTTTTACGGTTTGAAGTTGTACTTTCATGATAAGTGCTAGAAAAATAGGTATTTCTGATCTTATAATTTACTGATGACGTACGTGGTACATTGAAGAATAATGTCCGAGGCATCTTATTGATCTTGGCAATAACTGTAGTAGAATTTGTAATATTTCACAGTTTATTTCATCCAAAGCTACTTATTTAATTAGTCATTGACACTTTTCGGACCCTTTGTTTGTGATTTCAAAGAGACAGAGTGTTATGTCTCACGAACTACTAATCTGTTAAAAAACATTGTGCAACTATCTGTTTTCATGTCTAGGACATCAAAGGCTCATTGAGTTTATCTAATTATGTACAGTTGTCAATCGGCAGACCGGAAAACGGCGACCAGCTTCGAGCTTCGGCCACGTCCGACTAACCCAGAATCTCAAGTCCGGAGGCCACTACTGGCAATATCCGACTCGTTTGTAACATGCCTGTCTGTAAATTAAGCAGTGAATCATTTTTTTTATTAAAGTTATGGTCTCATAACTGCAACGGTGTATGCATACAAATTAAACAACGCGCGCTAGCGCGATAGGATAATTTGTTTGCACACACCGTTGAAGTTATGAGACCACATCTTTCAAACAATAATGATTCAATGTTTATATTTACGCTTTTAAACATTTATTTCCTTCCCGCAAATATGATTTGTTTTTAACAAGCTCTGATTTATACAACGAGTAATGCAAAATTTACGGAAGAGCCATTGGAACAGCCGAATTATGCTGACAAAAATAGTGCACAGCGTTTTAAATTCTAAAAACACAGCGTTATTTTTCTTTATGTGATTTAATAAATTTACTTTTGGTACACTAAGAAATTAATCGATTGAATTCATTTATCCGTCAAAATAAAATTACATCAATGAAATATTATTCAGCGTAAGTATAATATCAGGTCGTGATCCGGTTTGAAGTCGCGAGAAAAGTCAGTTCATGTTCTTCGAGAAATACTGAAATAATGCTGAATGTATTCCTTCGTACCCGATTTGGTGATTGAGTCTTCTGTGTTATGCGTAAATATCACTAAAATCAACCAATGCAATTTAATAGAGGGAAAGAAAGTGAATGTAAATATATTGTTGTAATGGTGCCATCGTTGAGTCTCGTACAATAAATTCGGAATCCTGCACCAATTGCCTTTTATTTCACGGAATTGCATATCGGTGGACCTTCGGAAATACCCTTTGTTTATACCGTACGGCCCATAGCGCGCCTCAGCCTCATACCTTGTACCCTCTACGGCAATACATATTCCATCACCCCGATCGTACTGCACACGACGGATGCAGTTCCAGACGAATTCCCTAACACCGTAAAATATCGTACAAGTGGTGATCTGTATAACATCATGTTACATCATTTACAACTGAGCGTACTCATAGATATAAAATGACTTTAGAAATGTGTATATATGCAAATACATGTACTGATTTTACTAAGGTACCTCAGAATGTGATTTCCTATACTTAAGAGATAGCACAATCATGTAATACGAGGGCTGTTCGGAAATTATTGAGACATTTACCCTTATTTCCTTGGGGGAAAAGTTAAACCCTTGAAATTTCACTGAAACGTACCCCAGGATAGATTTTATCAATGTGAAAGATTCTTGTCCATAGCATGAATAGATCATTCCTGGAAAATGAAAAAACTGCCCTCACCCAGTGACCAGGAACAACCGAAAACCTATCGCAACGTCATTTTAACGCTTCTCGTTGCTCTCCAAACACGTTAAAACGAATGGAAATTGAAATTTATTCTTCATTTCTCATATTTTGTTTACATTTTATGATGTCAACATTTGCATATTTTCTCCATTCTTGATTTGTGTGGGAAAAAATCGAATTATATCTATCCGAAAGCCAAATTACTGTGAATTGTCTCCTCCAGTCATTCTGTGTACGTATTTTAGAACAGTGTGAAAAGTTCTTTATATTTAGTCCCCTTGTCTTAATCATAGTCAATCAATCGGTGAAAAAAGACGATAAACTTAAGTCCTTTATCCCTTGTCATCGTATAGTTTTTGTTCAAGCAACTGGGTGGCCTGAAAAGGTCTTTTCCGAAATTTCCACCAAATTGACGAATTTTTGCTATGCCGCCTTGACCTCAAAATTCAATATATTGGCGTTGACAGATCTCCATTGTTTGTTTAATATATCTGTACCATATCCGTATTTCAACTCGAACATTAGTGAAACTTGATCAAAAGTTAGTAACAATGAATAGCAAAATGAACATATATAAGTTGATTTCTTTTTTCATAAACTGTAAGTCTGTGGACACTAAAAAGAATATGATTTTGATTTTTATTCTCCGAGTTTATGCCTGCGCCAGGTTCCCTGACCACCGATTTCTTTATCTACCATTGTCACAATTGTTTTTTTAAGTTTTACTAATTTTCACCCTTCGTCACATAGAAAAGGGAATATTCGTGCTGTCTCAATAATTTCCAAACATGCACTTTTCGTACAAACACTTTTTGTCAAGGAAGAAGCCATATCAATGATGGCTAATTTTGTACGTTTATACATAATATTTTTTAGAACGCCAAACGTATTGCAAAATTCTACTGTAAACCCCTATTGTTTTATATACATGTACACTGATAACCAAGGTTGGTGTTTTGCGCTTCACAAATGGTTTGTCGCGGGTGAGAGGGGAAAGGAGTTGGGGAGGGCTGTGGTTGATCTTGCTTTTGTATAAAAATAATATTTAATAATTCAGCACATCTGATAAAAAATAATAGTTATGTCATGAATATAAACAGGTCAATGAATGATAAAATGTACATTCGAAATCATCAAAATAATAATTGTAGCTTCGCAATTCCTGTCAAGCATGCCAGTATATACAAAAACCAGAATCGCGAGACATCTATTTTAATTCTAGAGCAATTATTGTAAATGAAAAGTACATGTAGAAAGTTAGCATTTTGCATTGAATATCAGAAACGTTTTCAGCCAACAAGCTGGAGTTGTTTTAACAGTTCATGTGTTAAAGTTGCGTCATGTGTCAGATACAATAATACGCTATCCTTTCTGTCACTTTGTATATTATCATTTCCAATTTGAATACCGTTTGTATGACCGGAAAAACTACTCTGATGCATATTGTTTTACACAAACTAAATAAAACCAAGCTGCGGTTGACAGTGGAGCCATAAACAAAATGTATATGTATATCTCTTGTAAATAAACAATGTACACTGTGCCGGATAATTATGCCATTGCCAAGGTGGCATTTGTGCACTCGCTTAAGATGCAGTTTTGGAAAAATCCATATATACCAAAAGATAAACCATTGACTACATTGTATATAACCACTTTTGTTTTTAGTGTGTTTCACCTGACAGGTGAGATATTTACCTTTAAAAATTAATATCCCATAGGAAAATGATAATTCCTATACGAAAACTGATTCTCCTACAGGAAATATGGACAATCCTATAGGATTTTTTTAAAGTCCTCTAGGAATTATCTTTCCTATAGGAGAATGGTATTTCCTGTAGGAATTTGATTTTGACATGTAGTTTTCCTATAGGATAATAGGTTTTCCTATCGGATTTTATCAAATTCTATCGGAATTGAAATTCCTAAAGGAAGTTCTTGCATTCCGATAGGAAACTTCAAATTACCTATAGGAATATTGTTTTTCCTATAGGAAAATTTTATTTCCTATAGGAATATATTTTTGAAAGGTAAGTATCTCACCGGCCAGGTGAGATACAATGATAACGAAGGTGGTTATTAACTCTTTAAGTAATGGTCTTGCATATGGCATATTTGAATTTTTCGATATATGCAGCTTAGACGGGTGCAAAAATGCCACCTTGGCACTGACATAATTATCCGGCACAATGTTTATAATGCATGGAATTGATGAAGAACTCCTTTGAAGTTATCCGTCTTTTACTTTTACGTTTAATGAAGGCAAAAATAACTATATCTAATGCATTGATTATTGTGGTAGCATATGATACGTGTCGTCAGGGTATCGTGAAAACAAAAATTGTCCACAACATAACGCAGCCATCAAAATGTGCATGTACAAAGTGCGAGTTTATATCGTAAATATTTAAACAATTTACTTAATTTTTGTCATAAAAAATCTCTATATTTATGGTGCACATGCATTTAGAAAAGGAATAAAAAATAAATCCTCTACTCTACTTCAGCTAAAAACTTTCTTTCAAGCTATCTAAACTGTATGTAAATTTTGAATCTTTTGGTTGAAGTAAATAACAAAATTGCAAAATGACAATTTACTGCCCTTGTTTTCAATCTAAGCAGTTTCTGGGACTGTGATGATGCAAAACCTTTGACACACACATAGACCTGTCAGGCATTGCATCTATCACGCTTTTCCTCTAACACTGTGTGTACATATTTATTAGCATCAGCATTGTACTTTTCTTTTAAAAGAAAATGATGCAGAAATATGTGTGTCAGTGTGTAAGCTTTTGATCATGCAGGCCATAAATTAACTGCAAAATGCATCAGCATTATCATGTATATGGTAAATTGATACATAAGTTTTTGGTAACAGTGCAACATTCACATGGTTCTGCTATATTCAGAAGCCCATACTAAGTACAAATACATTTAATAAACCATTCATGCTACCTATCTGATGTCAAGCTAATTGTAATCGTGTCATAAACGCAATTTTCCATGTCAAGGAATATGTTTTTAAAAATGTTAATGATGTTAAACTGAATTTATTGCTGCACATTTATTTGAAACATTTAAAGTTGATAATTAAATTTATAAATATCTGATTACTTGTGAAATGTAACATCAATTTTGTTGCATTATATTCTGATTTGCAGTGTCTACTGAAAATTGCAGTTTGCTTATATTTAGATATTTTTATGCGCGGTAGACGCTGTAAAATTCGCCCGCGGGGTAAAATTTACAAATACGAAATTGGCGTGAGTTTTACTGTTCAATTCTTCCTACCTCAGTGTTACTCAAGATGAAGCTGTTCATATTACTATAAGGCACAGATTCACGACATCAATCCTAAAATTACCAGATCAGCAATTCACAAAGACGCTGTTTGATAAAACTCCTTAGACAAGGAATCAAATATCAAGGTATTACATATATTTAGCAATTGTTACAATACAGTGGATCGAAAGAACCATTCTTTTTATTTAGAAATCACAATTTACCTCTGGAGATTCATCGGACGTTTTTGCTGTGAATACATTCACCAAAATTTGAATGTTAGTGGTCAAATTACTAGCAAAATACACTGTTATGTAAACTAAGCGCTCGTCTTATATTTGTTAACAAATAATAAAAAGTAAAGAAATTACTATTTCTTTGACGAAATAACCTACTCTCACTGCAATTTGCAAGAGGTGCCTAAGTTGGAAAATGAATTTGAACCTGCCTCGCAAGCGTCTTAAACACTGTGTCAAGGACACTAATTTCCAACATAATATTTACATAAAACATTACAAAACGTTTTGCATGTGCAATTGGTAAGACTTTTAGCTTTGTAATAAATCTAAATGATTAATATAGCCAATGAACTCTAAAGCACTGTTTGGTTATGAGAGGGTTACTTTTTTACAAGATATATACATTTTCTATTGCTATACCTGTGATAACACTACGTATCGATTTTGTACTATATAACTCATAAAGCCAAATTGAGGCGCCAGCGGGGTTTGCTTATTTATATTTAAATATTTAATCGTACGATGGTTGAAAAATATGTAAATATAAGTAATAAGGAATCATTCTTTGAATATTATGAGATGATGATTTCGGTCGGGGCGTGATCAAATCTATCATAAAGCTCTTCGGGCTTTATTGGATTTGATCACGCCCCGACCAAAATTATCACTTCATAATACTCAAAGAATGATTCCTTATTCCTTATGTATGGCATGTCTTACATTTTGATCAACCGCAAATGAAAACTTAATGTAATTGAAAATTTTATGAAGGCCTATAAAGTTTATAGGTGATACAATTTAAACTTGATCAGAGTTAAAAAACAGGTTATATGTTCGATGATTAATTAAGTGATATATCTGGAAATGATTAATCTAACAAACTATGTTCAAACTCTTTGATAAAAATCAAAATTAAGATTGTCGAATCAAACAACGAATGCTAGTACTTGCCAAGAACACACTAATACATGTGTATTCGATACAAGCATCGTATCATGGTTGTTTAAAATTTACTTTTTCAAACCATAAAAACAAGTGAATGCGTATACATGATACCAAGTAGAATACGTCAAATATTTAGTAAGAAATAATAATTTGAAAGGAATAAATTGTATACATTTAGTACATCCGCATCTAACTATGAAAGCATTTTATCAATTCATAGTTTATCTCACATAATTTATATATACGTATTTACTGGCTATGAGGACGATTGGAAGTTCATTGCCCCCCCCCCCACCCCCCCCCCCCCCAGAAAGCAACTATTTCACGAAGCGAAGCCTTGGGAAATATAGTTGCTGTTGAGAGGGACAATAAACTTGCTATCGTCCGAAAAGTCACAAATAGGTATTTTATTTTGTTATACTTTCATGTTAAATACTGAAATCTGATTGGTTAAGACGCAGTTCATAATCCGTTCTATTACCCTCAGCGTTAGCAACGCACTTAGCAACGGGTAACATTACAAATTGTTACATGCGCGAAAATCATGCGTGTACGGTTCGCTGTAGAATTCACGTTATTCCTATATAAAGCGGTAAGATTTTCTTTAAAATTAAGACATTCAATATAACAAAAAAAAATAGTGCCTGTTTGGGAGGATAACAGTTGAAAATGACACCCCGAGAAAACCATTGTCAACCGACGCGAAACGAAGCTGTTACCCTCCCAAACAGGCACTATTTATATAATACAGAAGAAAATTTAATTTATCGGTGATGCAGATTTGCTTTAAGGGAAATAGATTACAGTTACTTCGAATTCAACGGAGCGACTCGGTTTACGTCTGAGGTGTTCCTAGTTTAAAAACGAGGAAAATTGAATATCGCCGGCGAATAGTTTCGAGAATTATTCATCACGGGCAGAAAGCACGGAAAATATTTCACAGTTAGATAGAATAGCATGTTTATTTGTTGTAGTTTTACATAGAAAAGACTTACAGAGGTATAATAGAGTGAACTATTAAACAAAACAATCTCCTCAATTTGGATTTAAGATATAAAGACACTTGTCCTATTTGTAGTCTCAACATTAGATAGTTAGTATGATTAGCTAGTGCGTCAAGTTTATTAGTCAACTATACAGTAGTCTAAGTTTATTTGAATTCTTAATTGCATTTTCCTCGGTCTTGTTTGTTCCCTTGTTATTAGAAAACTTGCATGTTATAGTTGCATTTATGTAAAATATTTTTTGCACGCGTTAAACAATGTGGACAGGATAATTAGAGTTAATTATAAGTAAAATATTATCAAATTCGTTCATTGCTAGTCAACGATTTATTGAAAAACGTATGTGCATACTAAAGATATATGTACTCTATTAACCACAAAAGGCGTTTCTTTCTCAAATAGTTTTAATCAAACGTACCTTGATATTTAGCTGTTTTTAAATTTATTTTTTTCCCCTTCTAATCAACTGAAATTTTAAAGGACACTTGCTAAAAAGGTATGCAATTGTTGTTTAAAAATATCCCCTGATAAAATCTGACAGTTGCTTACATTTTCTTAATATTTATAATGATAAAGAATAGCTTAAAAAAAAACCAATCAACTTAAAAAGTTAGAATTACATTTAATTTAAATAAATTGGTTAAGAGGGTTGTGTAGTCAACAAACTAACATTCAGATCTACTTTGAAATGATGCTTTAAGCCTTAGACTTTTTGTGTAAGAAAAAGAAATTAAATGTACTAACTTTAAAATTTGACTATTTTCTTATATATTTATTTAGAGCTCTTTTTCTTATGAATATCAATAAAGTCTAAAAATGGCCATGACCATCGAGCTTTCTTTTAAAGTTTTCATATTTGCGATCATTTGTTTATGTGACTGAGTTAATGATATGAATGTAAATTTTTGAAACAACTAAGTTAGATGTAGCAAAAGTTTGATTGCACCTGATCCTACCTCTACCCTTTTAGAGGTCCGTGTTGCTCTGCTTTGAATTTGTTTTTCGTTTTGAGATGGTTGACAGTTTATATTCATTTTTTCATGTATACTAATGACATTTGATAATTGCTATATATAAATACCATCGTATACCTCTATTATAATTATGGTTCTGTTGTATCAACGTACCTTTGAGATTCATCAATTTTTCACCTAACTTTTAGACTCCTTCACATTAACTGCAGTACTACTATTATGCAAGAGAAATATTTACATGTAAAGTTTGATGAGATATGACGTCAATTGCATAATCTACGTCATTTTAAAATTATCAACCATACTTTGTCAAGATGTACATGTATGTTCTGTAGGAGAGAAGTTCTTGTGGTTATTGTGAAAGGGTCAATAACATTAGTTACCTCTTTATATGTCAAAAAAATTGTATAACAAAAGATAACACTTTTAATACCACTTACATGCATGTCCACAATTAGTGTTTTGCAATGTTGACTCATGTACATGTAGCACCTACCTCATCGTCTTTTTTCAATGATTTTATTTTGCATGTAATGCTAATCCTTTGTTAGAAGGATTGGGGGAATGCATTCTTTAAATGAAAAAAACGTCGTACAAATTTAGATCAACATTTTAATGCAATCAATAGTTACAGTAGTTCATTATTCAAGGCCGTGCGCCATGTTTATTAAAGTCTGATCAGGTTGCAGTTTCCATCCGTTATTGTTGTGGTTTTTTTTTAGTAAATACACACACATGTAAGTGAAAATTGAATATTAAATTAGAAAATATTGAAATTAATATATTTTAAAAAATATCAAGATTCTCAAGATTTCTTCATATATTTTTTTATTTGGTTATGTATTGAAACCTGTAGTTTTATAGGGCGTTTTCAAAAACAGAAAAACTTGAATTTTTCATTCTAGTGGATGAATTTAGCTTGGGACCTAAGATATTTATGATTGTCAAAATATTATGCAAAAAGTGGTGGAAGCAGAAACCTGCAACAGAGTAAAGTCAAAAGAATTCCAATTTTTTTTTACAGTCAATCAAGAAAATCCTTTGAAATCAATTAGATTTTATGCAATCATTCTGAAACGGTTATAACTTTGAGCTGTTCCTATCTAATCAATAACGACTCGCAAATGAAAGGAAACCACTCCCGGCGTAAGGAACAGTTTAACTTCCGTTTAATTTTGTTCCCATCACGTAAGAATCATAAACTGTTTCCGATTCAGTGGAAATATATGGAAATACCACATACAGAGGCCAATCAAACGGGAGAAAATAAATGTCCTTTGCAGTTAATTCACTTTTTTAAAATAAATGAGGACCACTTGTCTGGTAGGATTTATATTAAATACGGGTATTACCTACTGTATTATATGTAACTGGCCGTGAGAACGATAACAAGTTTTTTGTCCACCGAGACATCAACTTTTTTCTGAGGCTTCGCCTCGGGAAAGACATGAGGACAATACACTTGCTATGGTATTCATAGCCAACAAGTAGTATTTTGTTACATCGAACAAAGCATAGAAAATATTCACAGACTGAGTTATGTTTCATATAAAGTAGAATTTTTTTCTTTAACTTTTTAGTTCTTAGATGCGTGCACTGTATTGTAAAATGTTTTTACATAGAAGTATTTTTGAAAAATAAACAGGATCATTTTCTTTCGGTTTTCCTTTTACGTTCAAGAAGGTCTAAGACATTTCTTGATGCGTCGTTGATGTTTCTGTCAAAGTGTTTCCTTTGTGGCCTTCCTTGATGCACAAGGATGCATTTACAGACAAAACAAGGAAAGGCGCCCGGAACTGCACGCAAGGCTTCTTGATTTATTATGGCCTTACTATATTTCTGTGTACTAATACTTTTATTTTCGCCTCCCTGTAGCTTCTTTATTACCTGTATGACTCATTAAAGAGTTTAAAGATTTAAAAAAAAAATATTTTCTCAAATATATTATTCTTGTCAAATTAATATTTTTAAACAAATCTTGAAGCTTTTAGGTGCAATAGATATACACATTTGTGTAAACACGCAATATCCGTACAAGTTTTCTTCCAAGTGGAAAAAAAACCTCAAATCTTTCATATACTTTAGCTGAAGCTTCCTCCATTTGGCCAGATAAACATTATTAACCTACAGTTTTATTCTCGACTTCCTCTAGACGTGGCTATTTTTATTACATGCATGACTCTTGAAAGAATTTGAAAATGCTTACATTGTATTAATGAAATATTTACTTTTACAAATATGTTATTTTTGGTCAGATTATTATTTTTTTAAAAATCGTGAAACTTTTCAATGCAATGGTAATAAACACTTGTATACAAAAGGAGTGGTCGACAATATTTCTACCAATATATCTACATAATACCCTTTTTCTTTCATATTTTTAGGTTGAAGCCCCTTTAATTCTGTTTGGCCAGATCAGCTAAACAATGTGCACATTGTAGACAAACTTGATCGATACGTAATCTTCAAAATTATCGAACTTGTTTTTCTTTGATTCTCCAGCTACTACCCCCTCAAATATATAATGGAATGGCAGATGACTTTTTTTATTAGGAATGAGAATGTTTAACCATGCATGTGTTCGTTTGGCCTAAAATGTATTTTGGCTAATTATCTTCGACATGTATCATACCGTTATGTTACTTCCTTAATACATTTTACACATAATTAATATACTATGTGTCGGCATATTATTGATCGAAGATGTAAAGTTTTATCTGTTCTTATGTTCCACTTCTCTCCTATATATGCAGGTTGTCCTCTTAATTTGTCCTCTATCCCATCTCTAATTCCGTCTATCACTACTCTACAAAAACTTTCAAAGGTACAGATAGTAGTGATATTACTCTATAATTGTGACATATAGTGAGATTCCCTTTCTTTGGTATTTTGACGATGAGTGATCTTTTCCAGTCTGAATATATCTCCTGTTCATCAATGATTTTGTTGAATAATACCGTTAGTTTTGGTGCCGTTGGTGCTACACTTTCTTTTAACAGTTCTGTGCTGATGTTATGTATTCCGGGGCTTATTCCGTTTTTCATTTTTAGGATTGCTCTTTTAACTTGCCCTCCTCTTATCAGTGAAGATATGTCCGTGTGTTGCAACCACTATTGAAATAAAACCACTATTGAAATAAATTATTTCAATAGTGGTTGGGGATGCATTTTATTAAAAAAATCACTTTGCAACCACTATTGAAATAAAGCCACAATTGAAATAAATTATTTCAATACAGGTTAGGATTGTTTTTCATCTGAAGAACCACTTTACAACCACTACTGAAATACAACCACTACTAAAAAAATATATATTTAAATCGTATTCCGGGTTGTATTCAATTTTGAAAAGCAATTTACAGACACTGTTGAAGTTCAACTACAATTAAAATTATTTTTTCAATCGTAGCTTAGAATGAATTGCTTTATTAATTTTTCTTTGAAAATTTACATTTTTTCTTTACATTTCTCTTTCTTCAAATATATCATGTCCTATGATATTGTATATTAATTGCACAATTGTGAACATCTTGTAAATTGCCAGAACTTCTATTCAAACCCCCTGTATATTAAATAATTATTTATTGATAAATATTATTATAAATATCACTTTTAATATAAATTATTTCAATAGGGGTTGTGGGTTACTTCACTACGACCACTATTAAAACATTATTTCAATATTGGTTAAGGATGCGATTCATTTCAACCACTATTCAAATAATTTATTTCAATAGTGGTTGCAAGGTGATTTTTCTGACGAAATACATTCCAAACCACTATTGAAATAATTTATTTCAATAGTGGTTTTATTTCAGTAGTGGTTGCAACAATGCACAGTCGGAATAATAGGCATTAAAATAACATCCTACCACTATTAAAATATTTTATTTCAATAATGGTTGTAATGAACCGCATCCTTAACCACAATTGAAATAAATTATTTCAATAGTGGTTGTAATAAAATACATACCTAACCACTATTGAAATAATTTATTTCAATAAGGCTGTTTAAAATTAATTCTACGTTTAACGTAACCCGCGCGCGTAGGTTTCGGCGAAATTCTCGTTTTGAAAAAACAAACAAATCCGGATTTTAAAAAGTCGTTCCGGTTTGGGTTTTCATTTAGCGACTGAATTCTACATCCTGGATGAGAGAAAAACATGCTCAAACTGTCATTAAGGTATTCAGTTTTCACAATACGAAGAACACAACAGTCTATGCCACTATCAAAGTAAAAAACCCAACAATAATGGATCAGACAATCACATGATCGAAGTTGGCAGTAAAAATCAGATTCGAGAGTGTTTAATGTCGGTTGTCAAGTCACAGAGCCTGAACCATGATGAACCAACTTCCGCCCAAAAAGGCAAAAACGAGGTTTGTTGTATATATTTATTTAAGTGATCCATCAACAACTGAAATGACTACACATCTTATTTAACAAAAACTCAGAATGTGTACGGTTAAGTTATTAGTGCATTTTTTTTAGGAAGGGGAAAGCTTAAGTAATTTCTTACCACCGCTGTACTGAAAAGATATAAAAAGAGTTTTAAACATTATACCTTTCTCCATAGACTTCAATATTACCTTCAAGATGTGATAAATTTGTTCCTTTTTAACTTTTGTTCAATTTCAAAGGTGAATGACCCTTTAAAATCATACAAAGATTTCAGTGTTCGAACTACCAATATTTGGTTTTAAATATAATAATTGTGGATGTAATACCTTGAAGTGAAGCAATGCATTAAGTCAGCATAATTTACTGATTTAGATAAGAGTTTTGACACGATAATGAATGCAAATCCCTTTCATTTGAAATGTATCTACATTTTTAAAAACATGTTCAGGAATAATAATTCATTTATTCACAATATATAATAGGAGAAACTAACAGGTGGCCCAGCTAAAGTGGAAGAACGGAGAAAACTGGAATACACTTGTAGGGTGGCAGTTATTTCAAGAACCCTGTCTTGAGTTCTTAGAAGTAGGTATAGTGAATCTTACAACACAACTCTGATATGATAAATTTTAAAATGTATCATTATGAAAATGTATGAAATAATATCATTATTTTGATTGTAGATAATCTGTGAATCACATGTGTTGTGCAACATTTTCCCCGAAAAGAAAATGATTTCTCTTCGGTTGCTATGTTGATGTAAATCCATTGGATGTACCACTTGATGTGCTTGCAAGTCACTCCACTTTCTCGTCCAGTATACATGATGTACCCACAGAAAGGATATACACATAAATAACACAAAAGTATATGCTTTGAAAATGCAAAAATTAACATGGACTGAATCCTACCATATGTATTATATGACAGTGTTGATGTATTGATAACTGAATGGGTGACTTTCAATAAATACGCACTTGTTTGAAATTTTTGTTTGTTTATTTTTTTCCTCCCTCCCTCATAGGTTTTAAATTTTTATGTTACGTTAAACGTAGAATTAATTTTAAACAGCCTAATGGTTATAATGAAACGCATACCCAACCATTATTGAAATTATTTATCTTAATAGTGATATACATTATTACATAAATCTATAATGATATATAAGCTATAAATTATTTTTTGATATGCAGGGGTTTTGAATAGAAGTCCTTGATATTTACAACATTGTCTTCTAGTACAAATAATTTACAATTTCCATAAAACATGACAAATCTATAGAAAGAGAGAGGTAAAGAAAAAAATATAAAAAACAATTCCATATGTTAATCTGCAAGGATTGGTAATTTCTGCACAACTGAAAATCCTAAAATAAGTACATTTATATCATAGTCTTGATTACTATTACCATAAAATATGCAAGTCTTTAGTACCTTTATTGTGTATTTGAATTGTTTGTTAAATAAAAACTAATGTATATGCATGTTTATCTGCGAGAATTGGTTTTTTACTTCTACACAGCAGTGAAAATTGTACAATAATTGTGTATTTGATATTATTCGTTAGATTTCTTGCATTTCAAAATAGTTTGCAAATATGGTATACAACTTCTTTTTTTCCAAATGTGTTACATAATAGTGATTACATAGTTATATTTATTAGTTATTCATTCCCATCTACAATTAAAAAAAATAAATTTTATAGTAGTTGAACTTTAACGGTGTCTGTAAAGTAGTTCTTATCATGAAATACATCCCCAACCTCTGTTAAACCATTACTTTAATAGTGGTTGTATTTCAATAGTGGTTGCAATGTGATTTTTCTAATGAAATACGTCCCCAACCACTATTGAAATAATTCATTTCAATAGTGGTTTTATTTCAATAGTGGTTGCAACATCCAATCGTTTGTCACATTCAATGAAGCTATAGGTCTAAACATGGAATATTCAAAATGTAATCGAAAACATCGCCCTAGCTTTGTTTCATAACAGATAATTGTGAATTCTGTATCTTGCTTATGACTCAACGAATGACCCTCAAATGGTGGTTGCCTATTTGAATGCTTTACTGAAGCAAAATAAACATTTAAAACATTTTTTTTAATATGGAAGATCGTGACCATGCACCTTTAAGTGCAAATGATTAAAATATTGCCATGGATTTCTGTAACGTGTGAAGATACCTCAAATATTTTGAAGGAGTTACTTTACTATACAAAATTGTATATACATGTATGATATACAATTCTCAAAATTATGTTTGACTTTGCATGACACGAAAACACAATATTATACGTAATCTATATCTTGAATAATGAAATTAATGACATCCAATGTCTTGGAACACGTTAAAGGTTGAAAAGTGTTACAAACGTTTAGATATCGATCTTAACATTACGTTTATTTATAATTGTTATAAATAAATCAGATATTGCAAGAACAACAACGAAAAGCGCTTGTCCACTCAACCATTGTCAAAATGGGGGCACGTGCTTTCAAACTAGTTCCCTAACAAAATATACCTGTGCGTGTCCTAATAGCTATACTGGACACACTTGTGAAACAGGTGAGTATTCTACTTTTTATGAAAATTATCAATGAATATACCTACTTAATTTCAATTACTAATTTATTGATATATTTTATACCAATAAAAAAAATTGGAGAATACGCCCAAACGAACCGCACATATATTGATTTGAATGGAAAATGGGTAAATATACGTTTGTCATTATGGCAAACATTCATATATATTTACATTCACTTTCTGTCCCCCTTTTAAATTTCTTTAAATGATATGAGTGTTATTAACTTATAACAAAGAAAAACAAATCACCAAATATAGTGCGTATGAAAACAATATTTCTTTAGTATTTTTTAAAGAACTTGACTGACTCTCCTCGCGAGTTCAAACCGGATCACGATCGATCTGATATTATACGTATGCTAAGAAATATAACTATTTCATTGATGATAATATTTTAATTGTGGAATAAATTCAAGTGATTACTTTTATATTTATTGAATGCCAAAGATTTCATTCATCTTGTAACAAAATGAAAACAAAATGGTGGAATCAGAAAACTATCATCTATAGGATTGTGCAATATTTTGGCAGCATAGTTCGGCTGTGTCAATGCCTTTTTCGTTGATTGCGCACTATCGTAGACCCCCCCCCCCCCCGATTTTGAAAGATAGTCAAAATTGCGGAAAGGGAAAAAAAGGGAAAAAACGCAAATGTAAGCATTTACTCATTCTTTTTAAAGGTGTGGTCTCATAACTGCAACAGTGGGTGCAAACAAATTTTCATAACGCGCTAGCGCACGTTAAAACATTTGAGAGTGTTATTCAATTTGTATGTATACACTGTTTAATTTATGAGAACACACCTTTAAAAAAAATACTGATAAAATACATCTACTTAATTACACGAGATGCACTTTTGTATCTTATGTTTTCAGATACATCTTCCTCGTCATCAGTCTTTGTCAACTGTCTTGATGACGCATGGAACATCACAGTGGATCTTCCACCTTTGCGTCAAAAATACCCGGATTTTGATCCAGATGAATGTTATATAGGTTTTGACAACGCTAACTGTACCGGAAGTATCCATGGTGATAGTCTCTATTTCAGACAAAATAACAAGGACTGCAAAACAAGTGAAAATGTAATTTAATGAAAAGTATTAAAATTAATATTGTGTACGACGACATTAAATATATACATTATCATCTTTTTACATAGCATATGGTATACATACGCAACTATCAACATCCAATTCTACATGACTAATAAAGTAACTAACTATGGAGTTATCACCTTGGTGTTAATATTTGCACAGAAAAGTAATCCTGGAGGAAACATTCGGAAGAAAAGTACATGAATAGTTATCTAGCCATTAGTCTTAATTCTTTACAGAATCGGACGGAAGGTATTGAATACAGCAATGAACTTCTCTTGCACCCGTCATGATCGTCTGTACCACTTCATAATTCGTGAAGTTCGACTTCAAGTGAAACTGCTTTGCAAATTTTTCTCTCTCAATGTGGTTTCTTCAACACCTACTAATCGACAAGTTCATCTTCAATACTTTTCTGACCCAGCGCTTACAAGGGCCAAGGATTTCAATAGATGCCGAGCTGGGGAGAAGCTATATGTTCGGGCATTGAGTGATGTCACGGACAGTAACATCAAAATGAGATTATCACACTGCTATATCACACCAGCGGTTATCACTAACCTTGGGATGCAGTATTATATCATCAAAGATGGATAAACATTTTTTCACATGATTTACAAGAACCTTAAATCCCCTTGCAGTATTTTTATAAAACTAAATAGTTGTCTTTTTTATGAAAAATATTCAATTGCCAATGATTTCATTACCTTTTAGCAATACATATATAAATACATAACAGTAACAGCAAATATCAGATAACATAATGAATGTCACGGGTATAATACTTTTTGTTTAATGATAATTGTAAACTACCGACGAAAAGTGTTAAAGTATTTATTAGCATAAGAAAATTTAACCACTTTACTTTTTCCCGATATTTTTGTCGTAGTGAATATGGTCTGAAGTCTACATTTGCAATATCTAATTGTTCACCAAATATATATCATACAAATATATATCGAATGTTGTTGAGAATACATAATACATGTAACTTAGCGATTTGTTTTCTTAATTCGTCCATTTTTCTTAAATACAATCACTTGATATTGACAATTTAATATAAAACGTATTGCTACACTGTATAAACAATTCATTCAAAGGATGGCTAACGCCACTAGTTTCCCTCACACCTGCCTAAATGTAAAGAAATCCTTTTTATCAGTTCAGCAGGGATCACATTCCTCTTGCGTCTATCTATTTAAAGCACTTGTTTAATGCTGGTCAGTGAGCGTTATTTGAAATAAATTTGATACGTTTCATTAAATCTTGTTACCGTTGTCCACTGCAATCCGAACTTTAACAAACACTAATTACTTTATAAGCATTCGCTCGTATAAATGGCATGGTGTTTGTTGAAGAACACAAAAGTAATATGCAGCATAGATTTCCACCTTTTCACTCGTACATGTTCATTTATGCGCACCATCAGACGTACTGTATGTTATGAATCTGCCTTGTATTTACGTAGGTGAATATCCTTTTGTGTCTTTGCAGGTGTGTAATTGATCCTAATGCTGTAGTATTCTATCAGTTAGATCACGAAACAAGGTTCTCTTTCCAGTATGTTGAGTTCTCTAGCAGTCATGGTGCTGTGCATTTATACTGTAACGCTACTTTCTGTCAGAAAAATGATCATTCTCCCGCCTGTCAACCCACGTGTTCTAGTCACGTGGCCAGAAGTTTAAGGGAAAATTACGTTATCAATATCCAAAATGATACCGACAATGATGAAGAAAAACGTCGTTAGTTGAATATGGTAGGTTATAATTCACAATATCCGATTAAAACTTGCTAAATTCTAATGTTAAATGGGAGGAAATATTTAGGTTATGTTTTTCTTTAATATTTTCAGGTCTCCTGCACAACTTTCAGCGTCAATGCAGTATCTCCGTTATTAAACAAAATGAACGTTTCTGAACAGATCCCAGATCTTTGTTTCATACATTGCACATTTATACTATGACGCAAAACACAGGAATAATTTTACATTTAAAAATGAACTATAACTGAGTATTATGCATTTTTGTAATGCTAATGATTGCACAATAGCAAATGCTGATTTATAATGAAAATATGCCCTGTATCTACTATATAGCATTTATCACTATGAGGATAAATGTCGAAAAAAGATAGCTTCTTTGTTATTCTCCCTTTCTCTCGTTTATGTAAATCGAACTATCGACTATCTATTGAATATTGTAAATAAATCGACACCATAATTATACCATTTGCATTCAAATTATATTTGGATTTGAGATTAATCTTTAACAGGTATAAAAGGAACATAACATAGAAAAAAAACATTCAAACAATACTGCCAAAAATGCAAAAAAAATTATGTGTCAGTTAGTAAATGACTTGTTAAAATAGGTGGAAAACGAATATATGTACTTGAAAATTGTAACGAGATAAAACAAATTTTAATTCTGAGATAAAATGTTGTACAATAAGCATAAGAAGTCGATATAATGAGACATGACAGGTCATAGATTTGCAATGATAATACATTAGATGTAAAAGAAAATGAAAGATAAACTCAAAGATATAAGTTGATTACTAAGATATCTGATGCATAGACAATTGTTAAAACTAAGTAACTTAACAATGCCATATGCTGACTCAAAGAATAATCCGAGGCAGTGCAAAATTTTTCTGGTATGATCAACTTTTTGATTTTAGATGTTCAGGCGTTAGCAATTTTCATTTACTTTTAATTACATAAGATTCTTTTATACATAAGGCATGTATACGTCGATATTTAAATGAACAGAAAATAAACACATAACTGTGTAAATAGATAAATCATCATTATCTCTTTCAGTTGAATAAAATACATGAACTGAGATAAATGATAAAATTAGAGCGAGGCAAGTGTAAGTGTATATCAGTGTATAATATGATTGTCCAGTGCATGAACATTCGTATTAACGATCAACAAATACACATGTCGCATAAGTAAATAATCCCCACTTATATAGAAAAAATTGCGATAGTATTGCATTTTTTAAATTCAGGTTGCCTCCCTTGCATTAGAATCAAGAGAAAAAGAGTACTTTTATTATCATGCTTTAGGGGAAACAACGTTTAGAAAGTGATATTTCCAAGACCAATAATATGATTGTTGCACAGTTTATAGAATATAAATACAACCTAGTTAAGTGTGGGTTTAAACAATGTATCATTTCTTTCACCATGCAGTCATTTTTTTTTTCATTTCCTAAACCATTATAGAAGTTTCTTCAATCAATTTTATGAGTTGATCTGGTGTACATTGTAGTATAAAACATTGATGAATTAAAAATCAATTTGACAGCTCTAAGTTAATCTAAATAATTATAGAAAATTGGTTATGAAAATTAATTAGGATTGCATGTTTACTTATTAGGAAATTAATTCCCTGTTAAACTATAAGTAACTTTAATTAAAAACCAATGCAATCTCTCTCTCTCTCTCTCTCTCTCTCTCTCTCTCTCTCTCTCTCTCTCTCTCTCTCTCTCTCAACTCCTTAGGATACATGTATAGAAAACACTAATTCTACATTTACATGTATGTTGTGTATGTTCTGACCAAGGCTGCGGAATGATAAAGAATAGATAATAAAAATTAGGATTGCATGTTTACTTATAAGAAATTAATTCCCGGGTAAACTATATTATTAATTAATTTAATTCAAAATCAATGCAATCTCTCTCTCTCTCTCTCTCTCTCTCTCATGACTTTTTTTTCATTTCCTAAACCATTATAGAAGTTTCTTCAATCAATTTTATGAGTTGATCTGGTGTACATTGTAGTATAAAACATTGATGAATTAAAAATCAATTTGACAGCTCTAAGTTAATCTAAATAATTATAGAAAATTGGTTATGAAAATTAATTAGGATTGCATGTTTACTTATTAGGAAATTAATTCCCTGTTAAACTATAAGTAACTTTAATTAAAAACCAATGCAATCTCTCTCTCTCTCTCTCTCTCTCTCTCTCTCTCTCTCTCTCTCTCAACTCCTTAGGATACATGTATAGAAAACACTAATTCTACATTTACATGTATGTTGTGTATGTTCTGACCAAGGCTGCGGAATGATAAAGAATAGATAATAAAAATTAGGATTGCATGTTTACTTATAAGAAATTAATTCCCGGGTAAACTATATTATTAATTAATTTAATTCAAAATCAATGCAATCTCTCTCTCTCTCTCTCTCTCTCTCTCTCTCTCTCTCTCTCTCTCTCTCATGACTAATCAGGGTGTTTTTTTTTAATTTCTCAATATCTATAAAACCTCCTACATGTAAAGAAAACACATTTACATTTTCTGACCTTGGCGGCAGATTTCTGTTCACTGGCAATTAATTAAATTATCTTTGATATCTTCCACTTTGCAGTAAAAAGAGATATGACAATGAGATTTTGGAAATTAATGAAATTGATTATAAGAGTAAATCATCGTTTTAAATTCTATTCAAGAGTCCAATAAGCCGGTCAGAAACGAATTGAACACACATACTAAAATAATTTCTTAGGCAAACTTATATGAGCTTTATTTTGCTATTCACGGGAAATTAATAAAGGTATAACAAAGAACTTGGTTAAAAAAAAAGAAGAAAGGTGTACTCTATTGTTACATAGCTGATTATAAATTCTATATTCTGACTGATATATTGGTGTTAGTGCGCTCCTACATGTATATGTTAAGAAACATACAAAATTAAAAACCTTGTGCCACGCTTAATCTTAGTTTCTAGTGTGTTGTTTATTACCAAGGATCATATAATTCATAGGCTTAAGATATTCATAAGTAAAGTGTAAATATATCTGTAGACAATTTTAAAATATGAATAATACACTCTATGTTTATTTTTATGTCTGTTTTTCAAACATTAGGGAGTAGCGATATTCCCAAGCTCTAAAGGACTACATGCCATGAGGGCTTGCACACCTAATATAAAAAATAATTCCCGCCCTCACCTGAGGTTTACCAACCGGTGAATCGCAAATCTTTAGTTGTTAGCATGATTATTGAAGTATCAATAAATTATCAACTAAAACATGTGATTTCTAAAATTACGATAACAGTTTGCCTTGTGATTCGGCGCTGTTGAGTGCAAATATTGACTTATAGCACCAAATATAACACATGTGATTTTTTTTAGTTGCAGTAAGAAAATAATACTGAAAAAAAAAACAACAGTCTAAAGCCGTACAGGGGATGTCAGGGGCATGCACAGGGGTATACAGTGGCTTACAGGGGATGACATGAGCATACAGGGGATGACAGGGGCTTACAGTGGCACTCAGGGGGATGTGTACAGGGGCGCACAGGGGATGATAGGGTATACAGGGGCTCTGTACAGTGGCACACAGGGGATGTACAGGGGATGACTGTGAAATCACAGGGGTTTTTAGAGCCAGTAGTGTAACCATGCCCCTTTTTCTGACAGAAGCTACTCTAGATCTTGTATTTTGGTACCTAAAACAAGTTTAACGCATATTGAAAACAAAAACACGCCCAATTGGTTATTGTAATCTTGAAATGATTCATCAACAAATCTTTTAATCTTAATGAGATATTAAGTTAATGACCAAATAATGGCAAGTAAATGGATTGACCTAATGTTATAAAAATGTTTATATTCCAACTATGTAGAAAAATCTACATACATATGAACTTATTATCGCTTTTTTATTACCAGAGCAGGTCAATAAAAAAATCATTTTAGTTTTGGTAATCAAAGTAATAAAACAAATAATTCAGAGCACTTTGAAAAAGTTTAAATCAATAAATATTCTAAGATACTGACGAAGCGATTGTTTTCCAATCGTTTTGGTGGAAAAAACTATACCAGACCTTAATTGTCGTAAGTATATTACCATTTATTTCTCAACACGAATCAAGAAATAAATTTTAAGGGAAAAAATACCAAATCAAAATTAGTTCATGTTTAGTAACATTACGGAAAATGTATGAATATATATTTAAATCTAAATGAATTTTAGTGGTTTGATCTCTCGGTACAAGGAAACAAAAACAAGAGATGTCACAGAAGGACATTCATTAGAGAAATGTATATTTCATCTAAATATATTTCAGTTAAATATATAACCTAACTTTTTTTTAATTAAGAAATAACAATCATTTAGTTTCAAACCGATGAAAACGATGAGGATGAAAAAGCAGAGAATGAACATGTTATGCAATATCTTTGAAGTTTAAGTATCACTTTAAAAATATCTAAGATATTTCACAAAGACCGGCAAAAAATAATCTAAATACTTTTTGGTAAATGTTCGGAATAGTTTCCTTTTCCTAACAAACCAGAAAAATCTTTACAGACTTTGGAAGTGTTTGAAATACTTTTCGCACATACAGCATATAATAATAATTTTGCTCCAAACCATAATTATATATTTAATTTATGGTTTGTTGCTGTTTTTCTCTTCAGATTAGAAAAAAAAAAAGAATAAAAAGATCCAGATTTAAGGTTGATACGAACGATTGCGTAATTTATAACAGACTATCAAACTCTTAATTGTTTATTGTATGATCTGTTGTTATAAATTAGACACATAGTTTTGATGCCCTATTGAAGTTACAGCAAAATAAAAAATGACGAGACACAAATAAATAAAAACCTGATTTAAATTTGCATCTTGGCTTTTGTTTCATATTTTGATTTTCTGTTATTCAGGCTTGGGGTATTGCTTAATTTAGTGGCAATACATTGCAATGTATTTTGCGTTTCAAAGTAATGCTAGTAATGTAAAATGCTAGAAAATTTACTTTAAAGTAAAGGAAATGTAATGCATTACTTTCCAAACACAATGTAATGCTGGCATTACAAAACATTACTTTGTTTATTTATGAATATTCATTTTTTAAATTTAAAAAAAGAAATTTTGATGACCTACAATTGCAAATTAAAATCAATCTTGCTAGTATATATCATTAAATTTGAACCTAATAGTGAACACAAAACTGTATATGTTAAGTGTGTAATATATATATATATATTAAGCATTTGCAAGTACTCTTTATTTACAAATGTAGCTATACTTTTTTTTAAAGTTTATTATTGACTTTTCGAAGTAAATGTTATGGTAATGCATACCTTTACTCATGCAATAGTAATGTAATGCAGTACTTCAAGAAAATGAAGCAGTTGCAATGGTAATGTAATGCCCAAATTCACAAAGTAATAGTGAGGGGGTGAAATTCATTACTTAACAATGTAAATCGCCTCAAGCCAGCTGTTTTTCTTTTTTAACGAAACACACTCTTTTTAAAGAATATCTATAGCATAATGTAGCCAGATATGATATTATCATTGGTAATGTCATAAACGTGGGATTATTAGGAATTATAATTCCTATTTGTCAGATATACGTATATGCTGTTGAAAACAATCAAGATGGATTAGCCCGTATCCTGAGCTCAGAATTTCAGAAAATTTGAAAGAGGATGTTTTTCCAGATACTATCAAAATGAAACAGCAAACGGATGACTAGTTTACAAAAACAACACTGAGCTAATTCAGGCGAAGGATAAGACACACGGGAAAAGAAAATACAATGGGATGTGCTTGAAATATTAAACACAAAACTAAGATACAGATAAGAATTAAAACCATCTTATAGTTTTTAAGAAATTTAATGTTTGTTATAACGTTGGTTCATGAGTGACAATATGTATATTGTCTTATCAAATCTTATTGTTCAATACAATAGGTATTTTTTTAAAAATGATGCTTTTGCCAGCCTCTGAAATGTTTTAATTAGCGAGTTGGTTTACAATTAATGACCAAAATGAGTTAAGCATAATCATCAGGTATAGAAAAAATAAAGTGTTAGAATATTTAAAAAACAATTCATATATATGAAAGCTTCCTACAAGTAACTTTGATAACAAAGACTTTATTAAGGACTGCATTTTCATGTAACGCCTCTTACAAAAAATAGGTAACAGGCAGAAATGAATAGGGCGTTAAAACGTTGCCCTTAACTTTTAACATTTTTTACATATTATCTGAATGACATTTGCACTATGACCTCGAAATGTATGGAAATGCCATGTATACATAATTTTATGGTATTTGCGTACAACATACGAATTCAGCTTTTGCTAGTTATGAGTAAATGATAACAACACAAGTAGTGTTTCCCTATTGTTTGTGCGACTTGTATTTTACAATAATGACATGTTAATTTATTTTATAAGAGTAAATAACTGTACAATGTATGGATATATAAAGTATTAATGGGTCATTGTTACATATCTGAAATTGTTTGTATCCGTTTGATTTACTCAAATTAAAACATACTATGTCTATACGTATAGTCATTCAGATATTATTTTTTAATAAGGAAATATTAATCAAAACCGACAGTAGCATCTAAATGTTTCCTTCTTCTTTCTTTAAACGATATCACATTTCCGAATAATTTTTGTTTAAGTTGCTTAAAGGATCGTGCCACCAGTTTGTACAGGTAGATTAAATTTCTTCATTTGTGTGCACGATATAGAAAGGCATTAAATGGCTTTATCACGCATCGTTCACATGTGTCGCCAAAAATAGAAATCCCTACAAAAGCGAACATGTGCTTTAAAAAACCCAGTTACACGGGTTGTAATATGTTGCAATAGAGACTATGTATGAGTGCGAAAGATTAGCAACAACATGTCTAAATCAATTGCTAATTAAAACTCTTAGCGCTATCATTCAAAAAAGCTATAACTCTCTCAACGTAATAACATGCAAATGCTAAGGCTAACTTTTGTCGATTAAAAGTAGCTGTTTCTTATTACTAGTCGGTGTAAAACTGAATTGGCTAGACGTGAAATACAGCACATGACGAATACTTAACACATCTTAACTTACAATGATTGATGTTATATACACAAAACACAACCAGTCGGTACAAACTTTTAAACTATAATTGCAAAAGATGTAATTTTATAAAAATGTTATTCAACTGCTAACAATTAACATTTGCGATTCATTATACTTTTACAAGTATGTCCAATTGACTGCAATCTGATATTTTAAAAATATTGGAACTGGTAAAAAATTAAAATGTAGTGTTAGTAACTAGATACATGTAAGTACTAGTGTTATACATATGGTCCAAATTCTTTTTTCCAGAATAAATAGAATGAACAAAATTGTTCTCAATACGTAAAATACATAGTCAGGTATTCAGTACAAGGTATCGTCTTTCACAAAATACTTCTAGAGTACTGCTAAAATGGTCATTAAAATGACCATTGAAAAGTTTCGTTTTCGGTTATGTGCTGTACTGCTGAGATAAAAAAAAACCCACTACAACGGTTTAAGATATGCGCCAGATGTTTCATTGTTGCCTCTTATAAAAACAATTGATCATTTTACACCGATATCAAACACAGTGGATTACAAAAACTGATACCAAAAACATAATGTGTGAACAGGCAAGTGCAAGCTCTTTCTCTCCCCCCCCCTCCCCCACCCTCATGAACATATGAATGTCGTTCATTGCACACGTTCTTTTTATCTAAATATACTCGCAGAAGAATTATTTGTATGAAAATGTTTAACTTTTAACCATTAACAGTTTCTTCTTTTAAATTCATGTTAAGTTTGACCTTAATCTAATTTTTAAAATAACGAGATTGGTAAACATTGAAGACGTAGAGTTTATATTTAAATAAATATCATACATATGTTACATATGCACTGTTCCAGATCAAGGAGAATGAACAAGAATGTCTAGAATACGTTATTTACTTAGTCAGGTATTCAGTGCAGGATATCGTCTTTCACAAGATATGAAGGTATTATTAAAAGGACATTAAAATAACAATGAAATTTCGAAAGGTTTCGTTTTTGATGCGCTGTACGGCTGAGATTAAGAGACGACACTACAATGCCATATTTCAATGTCATTCACAAGGGTGGATTTTATTCTCGCCTCATAAAAGGACGATTTGATCATTGTACACAAAAACTTGTGGTTTAAGATATGCGTCTGATGTTTCTCTGTTGCTGCTTTTTAAAAAAAAATAAGATCAATTTACACCGACTTTATCGTCGATCGGTTGAAAAACTGAAAGACAAAATATGTGTACAGGCAGGGCGGGCTTCCCCCTATGTATGAAATTCGTAGACTGCACTTTTGAAAATCGCTATTTTTTTGTTGTGTATATACAAACGTGTACCTTCATTAAATTCACCGCGAAATAGTTTTACAATAGAAAACAATATCATAATCGACACTAAACTATTTGAATCTGCTTTGATATATAGATATTAAATGTTAAAGCCTTATAATTATTTTATGAAAGATTATCATTTGTTCTTTTTCTATTCATAACGTTATTATCTAACAATCATTACCCCAAACGATGCCTGTATCTGATATAAATACAACTAAGTTATTTTTTGAATTAAGTCATGTAAAACATTGTTTCAATATTTAAAGGGAAACCCTGAGGGACCGAAAATGATAAATGCTTTCTATCATTCTTTATGATAAATTAGGATACTTTTTGAACGTTCAGCCCTACAGACATCAAACTATTTCATACATTGCTTGAATGCAGATTTGTTTTTGAAAATTTATCCAAAATAGCAAACAGATGTAAAACAATAGTCAGGTGATATCGTTTAATAGAACATTACAATTATGGATAATGGTCTTCGAAAATGAATAAAAGTTAGCTGCTAGGAAAAAAAGACTACATTAAGACACGTCTATTTCAATTTCATTCACACAAATGGTTTTTATTTTTTCTTAATTTTTTTTGTTTTGAAAAGGATGTTCGGGTCATTTTACACTCAGACTCATGAAAGATTTGCTGTTACAAAAGTTGTGGTTTAAGCTATGCACGTGATGTTTTATTGTTTTTTTTTTTAAAGATTGGATCGTATTACATAGATCGCATACACACCCGGTAGGTTTGAAAAATAAAACCCCTGATACTAAGGACAAAATATGTGTACATTAGTCCGGCTTCCCCTAAGTATAAAATTTGTCGATTGCACTGAGACAAAACCTGCAAATATTTGTTGTACAAACGTTTATCATTATCGAATTCACTGTATAAAAGTTTAGTTATAGAAAACAAATCAATATCTTTATCAAAATTATTTACTTTATCATTTTAATATGTAGAGATTAAGTGTTTAAACCTTACTGATAATTCAAAAAAAAGATAATTATTTGTATTTATTCCGGTCAATGACTTTGATCCTCATTGCCAATGATCCTTTGCCTAATACACCCGAAGATGTTTGCATCTGACTAAAAACAAGCAAGTTTGTATGAATATAGTGACGTAAAACTCATTTAAATTTCAAAAACATGTGTCAGTTTTAATTAATATTTATGTTTAATATCATCTGATTCTGGATAAATAAAGAAAAGCGTATACATTTAATCGTTTGGAGAATTGGTGTTAGTTTCAAGATATGGAATGATATAGAAAAGTAAAATGATGAACTTGAATTTTGATCATTATATTGTACAAAAAGTAATCTTATAGTCATTTTTGGAACTTATGTGCTTATAATGTGCTTATAATAAAAATCTAAACGGTTTTGACGTTGTTACTTAGGTTTTTTTCCGCATTTCACTCTTGGCATTATATATTAATTTATAAATTAGCAAATGATCAGTTTGGTAAAGCAGCAACCACCTTATTTTTAGAGACAATGTACAAGTACATGTATGCACAATTTCCTTTTGAATGAACGAGTAAGACGTTTTGAATTTAGGACCTGGACTTTTTTTAACACGAAAATGGTTTCAACATATATTCAATACATACATACATGCATTACATACATACATACATACATGCATTACATACATACGTACGTACGTATGTATGTACGTATGTATGTAATAGTTTAGTGTCGATTATGATATTGTTTTCTATTGTAAAACTATTTCGCAGTGAATTTAATGAAGGTACACGTTTGTATATACACAACAAAAAAATAGCGATTTTCAAAAGTGCAGTCTACGAATTTCATACATAGGGGGAAGCCCGCCCTGCCTGTACACATATTTTGTCTTTCAGTTTTTCAACCGATCGACGATAAAGTCGGTGTAAATTGATCTTATTTTTTTTTAAAAAGCAGCAACAGAGAAACATCAGACGCATATCTTAAACCACAAGTTTTTGTGTACAATGATCAAATCGTCCTTTTATGAGGCGAGAATAAAATCCACCCTTGTGAATGACATTGAAATATGGCATTGTAGTGTCGTCTCTTAATCTCAGCCGTACAGCGCATCAAAAACGAAACCTTTCGAAATTTCATTGTTATTTTAATGTCCTTTTAATAATACCTTCATATCTTGTGAAAGACGATATCCTGCACTGAAACCTGACTAAGTAAATAACGTATTCTAGACATTCTTGTTCATTCTCCTTGATCTGGAACAGTGCATATGTAACATATGTATGATATTTATTTAAATATAAACTCTACGTCTTCAATGTTTACCAATCTCGTTATTTTAAAAATTAGATTAAGGTCAAACTTAACATGAATTTAAAAGAAGAAACTGTTAATGGTTAAAAGTTAAACATTTTCATACAAATAATTCTTCTGCGAGTATATTTAGATAAAAAGAACGTGTGCAATGAACGACATTCATATGTTCATGAGGGTGGGGGAGGGGGGGGGGAGAAAGAGCTTGCACTTGCCTGTTAACACATTATGTTTTTGGTATCAGTTTTTGTAATCCACTGTGTTTGATATCGGTGTAAAATGATCAATTGTTTTTATAAGAGGCAACAATGAAACATCTGGCGCATATCTTAAACCGTTGTAGTGGGTTTTTTTTTATCTCAGCAGTACAGCACATAACCGAAAACGAAACTTTTCAATGGTCATTTTAATGACCATTTTAGCAGTACTCTAGAAGTATTTTGTGAAAGACGATACCTTGTACTGAATACCTGACTATGTATTTTACGTATTGAGAACAATTTTGTTCATTCTATTTATTCTGGAAAAAAGAATTTGGACCATATGTATAACACTAGTACTTACATGTATCTAGTTACTAACACTACATTTTAATTTTTTACCAGTTCCAATATTTTTAAAATATCAGATTGCAGTCAATTGGACATACTTGTAAAAGTATAATGAATCGCAAATGTTAATTGTTAGCAGTTGAATAACATTTTTATAAAATTACATCTTTTGCAATTATAGTTTAAAAGTTTGTACCGACTGGTTGTGTTTTGTGTATATAACATCAATCATTGTAAGTTAAGATGTGTTAAGTATTCGTCATGTGCTGTATTTCACGTCTAGCCAATTCAGTTTTACACCGACTAGTAATAAGAAACAGCTACTTTTAATCGACAAAAGTTAGCCTTAGCATTTACATGTTATTACGTTGAGAGAGTTATAGCTTTTTTGAATGATAGCGCTAAGAGTTTTAATTAGCAATTGATTTAGACATGTTGTTGCTAATCTTTCGCACTCATACATAGTCTCTATTGCAACATATTACAACCCGTGTAACTGGGTTTTTTAAAGCACATGTTCGCTTTTGTAGGGATTTCTATTTTTGGCGACACATGTGAACGATGCGTGATAAAGCCATTTAATGCCTTTCTATATCGTGCACACAAATGAAGAAATTTAATCTACCTGTACAAACTGGTGGCACGATCCTTTAAGCAACTTAAACAAAAATTATTCGGAAATGTGATATCGTTTAAAGAAAGAAGAAGCAAACATTTAGATGCTACTGTCGGTTTTGATTAATATTTCCTTATTAAAAAATAATATCTGAATGACTATACGTATAGACATAGTATGTTTTAATTTGAGTAAATCAAACGGATACAAACAATTTCAGATATGTAACAATGACCCATTAATACTTTATATATCCATACATTGTACAGTTATTTACTCTTATAAGATAAATTAACATGTCATTATTGTAAAATACAAGTCGCACAAACAATAGGGAAACACTACTTGTGTTGTTATCATTTACTCATAACTAGCAAAAGCTGAATTCGTATGTTGTACGCAAATACCATAAAATTATGTATACATGGCATTTCCATACATTTCGAGGTCATAGTGCAAATGTCATTCAGATAATATGTAAAAAATGTTAAAAGTTAAGGGCAACGTTTTAACGCCCTATTCATTTCTGCCTGTTACCTATTTTTTGTAAGAGGCGTTACATGAAAATGCAGTCCTTAATAAAGTCTTTGTTATCAAAGTTACTTGTAGGAAGCTTTCATATATATGAATTGTTTTTTAAATATTCTAACACTTTATTTTTTCTATACCTGATGATTATGCTTAACTCATTTTGGTCATTAATTGTAAACCAACTCGCTAATTAAAACATTTCAGAGGCTGGCAAAAGCATCATTTTTAAAAAAATACCTATTGTATTGAACAATAAGATTTGATAAGACAATATACATATTGTCACTCTTGAACCAACGTTATAACAAACATTAAATTTCTTAAAAACTATAAGATGGTTTTAATTCTTATCTGTATCTTAGTTTTGTGTTTAATATTTCAAGCACATCCCATTGTATTTTCTTTTCCCGTGTGTCTTATCCTTCGCCTGAATTAGCTCAGTGTTGTTTTTGTAAACTAGTCATCCGTTTGCTGTTTCATTTTGATAGTATCTGGAAAAACATCCTCTTTCAAATTTTCTGAAATTCTGAGCTCAGGATACGGGCTAATCCATCTTGATTGTTTTCAACAGCATATACGTATATCTGACAAATAGGAATTATAATTCCTAATAATCCCACGTTTATGACATTACCAATGATAATATCATATCTGGCTACATTATGCTATAGATATTCTTTAAAAAGAGTGTGTTTCGTTAAAAAAGAAAAACAGCTGGCTTGAGGCGATTTACATTGTTAAGTAATGAATTTCACCCCCTCACTATTACTTTGTGAATTTGGGCATTACATTACCATTGCAACTGCTTCATTTTCTTGAAGTACTGCATTACATTACTATTGCATGAGTAAAGGTATGCATTACCATAACATTTACTTCGAAAAGTCAATAATAAACTTTAAAAAAAAGTATAGCTACATTTGTAAATAAAGAGTACTTGCAAATGCTTAATATATATATATATATATATATATATATATATATATATATATATATATATATATATATATATTACACACTTAACACATACAGTTTTGTGTTCACTATTAGGTTCAAATTTAATGATATATACTAGCAAGATTGATTTTAATTTGCAATTGTAGGTCATCAAAATTTCTTTTTTTAAATTTAAAAAATGAATATTCATAAATAAACAAAGTAATGTTTTGTAATGCCAGCATTACATTGTGTTTGGAAAGTAATGCATTACATTTCCTTTACTTTAAAGTAAATTTTCTAGCATTTTACATTACTAGCATTACTTTGAAACGCAAAATACATTGCAATGTATTGCCACTAAATTAAGCAATACCCCAAGCCTGAATAACAGAAAATCAAAATATGAAACAAAAGCCAAGATGCAAATTTAAATCAGGTTTTTATTTATTTGTGTCTCGTCATTTTTTATTTTGCTGTAACTTCAATAGGGCATCAAAACTATGTGTCTAATTTATAACAACAGATCAAACAATAAACAATTAAGAGTTTGATAGTCTGTTATAAATTACGCAATCGTTCGTATCAACCTTAAATCTGGATCTTTTTATTCTTTTTTTTTTTCTTATCTGAATAGAAAAACAGCAACAAACCATAAATTAAATATATAATTATGGTTTGGAGCAAAATTATTATTATATGCTGTATGTGCGAAAAGTATTTCAAACACTTCCAAAGTCTGTAAAGATTTTTCTGGTTTGTTAGGAAAAGGAAACTATTCCGAACATTTACCAAAAAGTATTTAGATTATTTTTTGCCGGTCTTTGTGAAATATCTTAGATATTTTTAAAGCGATACTTAAACTTCAAAGATATTGCATAACATGTTCATTCTCTGCTTTTTCATCCTCATCGTTTTCATCGGTTTGAAACTAAATGATTGTTATTTCTTAATTAAAAAAAAGTTAGGTTATATATTTAACTGAAATATATTTAGATGAAATATACATTTCTCTAATGAATGTCCTTCTGTGACATCTCTTGTTTTTGTTTCCTTGTACCGAGAGATCAAACCACTAAAATTCATTTAGATTTAAATATATATTCATACATTTTCCGTAATGTTACTAAACATGAACTAATTTTGATTTGGTATTTTTTCCCTTAAAATTTATTTCTTGATTCGTGTTGAGAAATAAATGGTAATATACTTACGACAATTAAGGTCTGGTATAGTTTTTTCCACCAAAACGATTGGAAAACAATCGCTTCGTCAGTATCTTAGAATATTTATTGATTTAAACTTTTTCAAAGTGCTCTGAATTATTTGTTTTATTACTTTGATTACCAAAACTAAAATGATTTTTTTATTGACCTGCTCTGGTAATAAAAAAGCGATAATAAGTTCATATGTATGTAGATTTTTCTACATAGTTGGAATATAAACATTTTTATAACATTAGGTCAATCCATTTACTTGCCATTATTTGGTCATTAACTTAATATCTCATTAAGATTAAAAGATTTGTTGATGAATCATTTCAAGATTACAATAACCAATTGGGCGTGTTTTTGTTTTCAATATGCGTTAAACTTGTTTTAGGTACCAAAATACAAGATCTAGAGTAGCTTCTGTCAGAAAAAGGGGCATGGTTACACTACTGGCTCTAAAAACCCCTGTGATTTCACAGTCATCCCCTGTACATCCCCTGTGTGCCACTGTACAGAGCCCCTGTATACCCTATCATCCCCTGTGCGCCCCTGTACACATCCCCCTGAGTGCCACTGTAAGCCCCTGTCATCCCCTGTATGCTCATGTCATCCCCTGTAAGCCACTGTATACCCCTGTGCATGCCCCTGACATCCCCTGTACGGCTTTAGACTGTTGTTTTTTTTTTCAGTATTTTTTTCTTACTGCAACTAAAAAAAATCACATGTGTTATATTTGGTGCTATAAGTCAATATTTGCACTCAACAGCGCCGAATCACAAGGCAAACTGTTATCGTAATTTTAGAAATCACATGTTTTAGTTGATAATTTATTGATACTTCAATAATCATGCTAACAACTAAAGATTTGCGATTCACCGGTTGGTAAACCTCAGGTGAGGGCGGGAATTATTTTTTATATTAGGTGTGCAAGCCCTCATGGCATGTAGTCCTTTAGAGCTTGGGAATATCGCTACTCCCTAATGTTTGAAAAACAGACATAAAAATAAACATAGAGTGTATTATTCATATTTTAAAATTGTCTACAGATATATTTACACTTTACTTATGAATATCTTAAGCCTATGAATTATATGATCCTTGGTAATAAACAACACACTAGAAACTAAGATTAAGCGTGGCACAAGGTTTTTAATTTTGTATGTTTCTTAACATATACATGTAGGAGCGCACTAACACCAATATATCAGTCAGAATATAGAATTTATAATCAGCTATGTAACAATAGAGTACACCTTTCTTCTTTTTTTTTAACCAAGTTCTTTGTTATACCTTTATTAATTTCCCGTGAATAGCAAAATAAAGCTCATATAAGTTTGCCTAAGAAATTATTTTAGTATGTGTATTCTGACCGGCTTATTGGACTCTTGAATAGAATTTAAAACGATGATTTACTCTTATAATCAATTTCATTAATTTCCAAAATCTCATTGTCATATCTCTTTTTACTGCAAAGTGGAAGATATCAAAGATAATTTAATTAATTGCCAGTGAACAGAAATCTGCCGCCAAGGTCAGAAAATGTAAATGTGTTTTCTTTACATGTAGGAGGTTTTATAGATATTGAGAAATTAAAAAAAAACACCCTGATTAGTCATGAGAGAGAGAGAGAGAGAGAGAGAGAGAGAGAGAGAGAGAGAGAGAGAGAGAGAGAGAGATTGCATTGATTTTGAATTAAATTAATTAATAATATAGTTTACCCGGGAATTAATTTCTTATAAGTAAACATGCAATCCTAGTTTTTATTATCTATTCTTTATCATTCCGCAGCCTTGGTCAGAACATACACAACATACATGTAAATGTAGAATTAGTGTTTTCTATACATGTATCCTAAGGAGTTGAGAGAGAGAGAGAGAGAGAGAGAGAGAGAGAGAGAGATTGCATTGGTTTTTAATTAAAGTTACTTATAGTTTAACAGGGAATTAATTTCCTAATAAGTAAACATGCAATCCTAATTAATTTTCATAACCAATTTTCTATAATTATTTAGATTAACTTAGAGCTGTCAAATTGATTTTTAATTCATCAATGTTTTATACTACAATGTACACCAGATCAACTCATAAAAAAACTTGAAGACACATGATTAACAATTAGCTGATTGAAGCTACAGTTTTCAAAGGAGAGGATGTTGACAATATTTCACTCGGTCAGTGATTATATAATAGCTAGTGTACACAGCCCTTCTTGACAATTTGCAGTGCACGGTAGCGAGATTAAGAACAATGAGGTGACAGACACACGTGTACTTGTATATACACACACGTCTTCAGGTCTGGATGCTTGGTAATGTTACACAATACTGCAATATGTTGTTTAAACACCCCTTATGACCTTTTACTTAGTATGTCAAGTAAAGAAACAAGAAATTGAAAATTTCGATTTTTCAGTTCTGAGAATTTCAAACATGAACAGATTGAAGAGCTTTAACTTCGGAACATTATATGCATCAAAACTGTATGTTGCTCTTTTATACTTTTCATTTTCAAATGAAATAAAATTTAAATAAATGCATGATATTTTTCTGATCCGAAACCCGGACCATTGTTTAAGATAATGCATGTGTGTATAATTAAATGGTACCCCATTAAGCGTCCTTTTTTAAAACGAGGATATAACCCATCCATGTGAATGATCTTGCAATATTTCTATTGTAGTGTCGTGTCTTTATCTCAGCAGCACAGCACATAACCGAAAAGAAACTTTTCAAAACTGTGTTGGTATTTAATGCCCTTTTAAATAATACCTCCATTTTTTGTGAAAGGCGATATCCTAGACTGCATACCTGACTACTAAAGTATTCTTGTAAATTCTCCTTGCTCTCAAACTGTGCATTTGTTACATTATGTTTTAGATTTATTTAAGTATAAACTTTAGTCCTCATTGTTCACCAGTCCTATTGTTTGAAAAAAGTGAGATTAATCCCAAACAGAAAATGTTTGTTAAAGTGTTAAAAAAAAATAGATATTGTTGATTGTAATAGGTTTAACAACATTCATTCTTATAAAAATACCTCTAGAAGTATACTCTAAAAGTATTTGCGGACCAGGTTTGTAGATAGTATGCAATCATTGTCGGTTAAGATGATTGTGGTAATACGGGCTCTAATCCACGACCACCAAACTTTTTTACACTACATATGATCGAAAAAAAAAAATCAATGGTAAGATATAAACAGGTTCTGATAAAGTTACTAGATTATTTTCCATAATATTTTTTTTTCAAGAGCATTCAATTAAATTACATCTTTGTATATGCATAAAAAACCTGAAGATTGTTTTCCCCAGTGCAGTCGAGGACATTCATACATAGCGAGTAGCTTGGAGTTGCCTGTACACATATTTTGACTTTGGCATCAGTTTTAAAACCCATCGTGTATGCAATCCTCGCAAAATGATCCCATCTATTATTAAAATGCAGATACAATGAAATATCAGACGCATACCTTATACCACCACATTTGTTAAAGCAAATATTGTGTGCGTTTGTGTGTAAAATGACCTAAGCGTCCTTTTTTAAACCAAGGATATAACCCATCATGTTTATGATCTTGCAACATTTCTATTGTAGTGTCATCTCTTTATCTCAGCAGCACAGCTCATACTTTTCAAAACTGTGTTGGTATCTAATGCATGCCCTGTTAAATAATACTTCAATTTTTTTGTGAAAGGCGATATCTTAGACTGAATACCTGACTACTAAAGTTGCGTATTATGAACATTCTTGTAAATTCTCCTTGCTCTGAAACAGTGCATTTGTAACATATGTTTTAGATTTATTTAACTATAAAATTTTGTCCTCATTGTTCACCAGTCCTATTATTATAAAAAGTGAGATTAATTCCAAACAGAAAATGGTTGTTAAAGTATAAAAAAATAGATATTGTTGATTGTATAAAATTACATCTGCAAGTATACTCTTAAAGTACTTGCGGACCGGGTTTGTAGATAGAATCCAATCATTGTCGGTTACTAGTAAGATGATTGTGGTAACACGGGCTCTAATCCACGACCACCAAACTTTTTACACTAAATATAATGGAAAAAAACCTGGTTTTAATCTACACAAGTTAGCCTTGGTATTTACATAAGGAATAAGGAATCAATCTTTGAGTATTATGAGGTGATAATTTTGGTCGGGGCGTGATCAAATCCAATAAAGCCCGAAGGGCTTTATGATAGATTTAATCACGCCCCGACTGAAATTATCACCTCATAATATTCAAAGAATGATTCCTTATTACTTATATTTATATAATTTTAGGCCATCGTACGATTAAATCTTTAAAAATAAATAAGCAAACCTCGCCGGCGCCTCAATTTGGCGTCATTTGTATTATGGGTTATATAGTACAAAATCGATACGTAGTGTTATCACAGACAAAAACACTGGATACTGTAAATATATGTTATTACATCTAAAACACTGCACTGGATTTATTACTAACAGTATTATAAAATAATTGATTTGTTAAAAACACATTAATGAACGTAATAAACAATATTCTTCGATTTCTTTTTTATTATTAAGACACAGAAAATCCGCTGTTCTCGTTTTTCTTTTTGAGAAACAACACATTTCTTGTTTCTTGTTTTTGTAAGAAGAGGTAGCGGTAATTTGTGGCGCATGAGAGACAAAGGAGAAACATTGTATGTTTCTTGATATTGTGCACACGTATAATATATGATACAGTCAAGCTTTGTAGCTTATACTCATATAATTTGAAAATATGCAATCGTTGAATGAAAACCAACACAACCATTTTGAACGTTTGTGTTGGTTTAGTCTAGATTTTTAAAATTGATACATTTTTCATAATCTGTATCAAATGAGAATACGGTCATTTTAGCTTTTGTACTTTATGATACATGCTTAGAGACCAAATTGGTATATAAATTTTAACGCTAATCTGTCGTACTTATACTTTTATACAGTAACTATCATTTGTCTCTATCATATCAACCCCAGTACGTGATTATTTTGTTCTCAGGTGAAGCACATGTATTGCTTTTGTAGGGATTCGTAATTTTGTGTCACATGTTAGATATTCCTGATAAAGAAACTTAATGCCCCTAGACACTGTACACAAGTATAATGAAATTGAATATACCCGAGAGTACATATGGGCGGCATTGTCCTTTTAGCAACTTAAATACATATTATTCACTACTGAATTCAAAATCCACTGATATTCCCAAAAATTGACTGACATTGTCTGGCATCTACTGTATAACCACTGTACCCTATTGTAAATCCACTGTACACCCACTGTACAGAGCTACTGTACCACACTGTACCCCACTGTACCCCTCTGTACAGAGCCACTGTACTCCACTGTACTTCACTGGACAGCACAGTACCTACCCACTGACCAGCACTGTACCTCACTGTACACCACTGTACGGGGCACTGACCAGCACTGTACCCCACTGTACACCACTGTACAGGGTACTGACAAATACTGTACACCACTGTAACCCACTGTACCTATTTTTGTTTTTATAAGTTATTATGTTTAAACAATGAATTGAATATTTACTTTATTTGAGACCAAAATCTGGAGTTGTTTTGATTCTTTCATATTGCTCACAAGAGAGAAAATGGGCTTCTATTTCTTTAAGTTCATATATAATTAAATGCGCGGTCAGAATTCTTTTCAGGGAAAGGGCAGGGATACTTGTTTTCTGGGGGAGCTTAGACATATTTTGGATAGTTGTACTATGTAAGTTTAAAAAATTAAATTATCCTCTGAACCCCCCCCCCCCCTCCAATCCTCCGATCCACGCATGTATTTATCTAAAAACTCGGAATCCAATTATCATACAAAATATACCAACTTATTCAATAAAAAGGGGAAAATATTTTTATATATTTCAAAATCAATGTTTTAGTAACTAAATATCTAGTTGATTTTTTTTTACGATGAATTTCATTTAATCAATATTGTCAAATAAATATTAGTATATATGTTACATTTAAGTCTTAAAATTAAGAGAATTTAAAACTATGAATTACAATTTATAGATAGTTTTAAATTATCTGAATTATAAAACGTTAATGTAACATATATATGGAGGAGGGACAACTTTTTTAACGATAAAAAAAATTCCACCATATTGCTCAACATACTGACTTTTTTTTTCAAAAGAGAGAAGATAACTGATCTGGACTTTAAAATGTCTTTGAAGTTTCACTTCACAGGAAGATCAGCGAGTCAGTATTTGTGTATAGTATACATACTTTCAGTAGATCAAAAGGTGTGAATGTCCCAATATTCAACCTTGTAAATTGTCAGTCTGACACCTTGTTCAAGATATTATGTAATACCCTTATAAGGGTATTTGTGGTCTTCAGATTATTAAATCCATTTGAAATATATTTTTTTTAAAACATACCATGAATGAATAAACGAAATACTCTTTATATTAATCATTTTAGATGCGGTTTTTTTATAATTTAAATCAAGTCGGATATTAAACATGTCAAACATTTATAAATCCTCACCCCCCCCCCCCCCCCACCAGTCGCTGATATCAAAATAAGTATTGTGTTAAATTAAAAATGAAATATGGTGATAGCGAACAGTGTTCAAATAATATTTCACCCTATTAGGGTACTTTTAATTATATACTAGTACTTTCGAATTTGAACACTGTTCATTATCAACACATGTAATACATATACATGTATCTTCTCTTGCACAGCTAAGAATGTTGCCATGATATACATGTAGTAAAAGTTTTAATAAGAAAAAATATACCCCCTCCTTCCCTCTCTCCCTCCTCTCTCTCTCTCTCTCTCTCTCTCATGTTGTAACTATTCTCCTCCAAAGTCAGGGAGGCATACATAAGCCCCCCCCCCCCCCCGCGCAATATTTTTGCTGCATCACAATTTAATTTTAGCATCTCTTCAATTATAAGCGCACCTTGATTAATAGGCAAACATGTTTATTTTCTCTTTCCGTAATAAGTGAATTGTGTAAAGGTCGGATAAATGAGAAAAATAGTTTTATTATTCAGTAATTGAAAATACGCAATTTATTTTTGAATCATATTGAATGTATAATTATGATCTAATAAATTTCACGACGATGAATGAGCATGCAGCCCAAAACATGCAAACAATATTTTCTTTTTTAAAACAAACTTATGAGCTATTAAAGCTGTATTTACTGATTAAACACTCAATTGGAACTTGTTGCACGAAAACGTCACTTCATGGAAAACGAACTCCATTAGTTGTCATCGTATAATGGCTGCATTTACATTCAAGTGAATATTTTTACTGATCGTATGGTTTTCTTATACAATTATATTTGTTAAAATTAACGTCTTAAACAATGTCAAGTGCTAAACACAATGAACTGAGTTAAATCTTTAAAGCAGAATTAGTTTACTGAATTTTTTAAATTGTGCTTTACATACGTGCTCGGACGACATTTCCGTATAAAATCGCTTCGTATGGTCATTAAAACAAAAAGATATTCAAACTATGACGAATTCTGACTAATTATTTATATCTTGTGTAATATTTGTTCCTGTGTATAGTGATTAGCAGCGTTCACGATCGCAGGTAGACTTCCAGCCCCGGAGGCTTTCACACCTCTAGAAATTAAGCCCCGCCCTCACCGGAGATTTACCCCCTAAAAATTCGGCCTCTAAAACGATATTTCTTTTTTTCTTCTGTTTTTTTTTTCTTCATTTACTGAAACCAGTATATTTTATCATAGCAAACATTTCAAATCTTCTATATAATCAAAATCTCTCTCTCTCTCTCTCTCTCTCTCTCTATGCTATAACGTACGAATATTTTAGTATTTAAATAAAGTACTACCGGTATCATGTAGTAATGTTGACAGCGGCTAAATCTACATATTGGCATTAAAAAAATTAAAGTATGTATTTATCTTTAGTTTCGGGATAATGTCCATGGATTCAAATGGTTTGATGTTCGTTATTCAATGATTGTCTTAAAAATTATTAATGATTGAAAGTCAACGCTAAAAAGTAATATTTAATATCGACAGAGTACTGTCTCCTTCTTTGTGTACGCTACAGAAAAAAAATCTTTTGTCTGTCTGGGAACAACGAAAAACCCGGAACTAACAGAAAGGCTCAGACTATACACACGGCCGGGTGACTGTGTCAAGGTGTGAAAACTGACAACCTGTGTATATGTGTTGGGGCCTAGGAATAAATAGATGTAAACGTCGGGGAAATACACTGTTAAAACAAAAAAATCTGAATTTTCACTTTTGATTAAAAAAGATCATTATGGTTGTCGGGTGCATTGGGATCATAATCATTTAAAATCTGTCTTAAAAGATTATTATAATTTACTTACATGTAGGACTAGTTTCATGTAATGTTTGCACAAAAGTGGGATTTATTATATCTATTTAATAGTGATTACACATCGAGGTCAAAATTAGAAAAAAATGCATTAATTTTTATAACCGATTGCTTAACATGAATCGTTTCGACATAACGGGTATCAAGTGGATTCGGGAAGAAAAAGGGGGGGGGGGGTGATATTATCGATATAATTACATTTCATTTTTCGACTTAAAGTTTGCAGATATTTTTCTAAAACCACGGAGTTGGTTGGCAAAAATAAACGTAAGACAAAAAGAAATATAATCGATATGTAAAAAAAGCAGATTAATAGACAATCAATTTCTTATTATTCTAATCAATTTCTGATAAATGGATCTCTCCCTCTCTCTCTCTCTCTCTCTCTCTCTCTCTCTCTCTCTCTCTCTCATGAATTTTCTTGTGCTAAAACTTGAGGCCCCGAGTCCGAAAGGTATAAGCACGTCAAAATCCCCTTACGGCATCACAACCGCCACTTCCAACATAGATTTTATTGTGAACTTTTCTACGCTTGCAAATGACACCAATACAATATTGTCAGAAAGTGATATACCTGTAATCTCTCTCTCTCTCTCTCTCTCTCTCTCTCTCTCTCTCTCTCTCTCTCATTATACAAAAAAGTGTGTAGCGTAGGGCATTTTATATATCTTATTTCGTAAACATTTAAAAGTAAATCATATATTAAGAAAACTGTACACTCAGCTACGCATATTACAAGATGTTACAACCTTCCTTGATTTAAATCCTTCCTTTTATTTCTTGTTGAAATTAATGATACAGTTAATTACCGCTTAATATGTCACTGATTATGTTTAACATTTATAATGTATTCTGAAGTAGGTGTTATTTTGTAAAATTAAAACCCGACATTTGCAATGTATATTAAAATATTTTAATCAAAAGAATTCAATTAACAAATGAGCTAGAAACTCGCACGCTATCTTCAAAATGTACCCGTGTAGTCAAGCGGGCAGTCATGATATTTGGACATTTGTACAAAAAAAAAACAAGCATGGATATATTTTGTGGATTCTGTGTTTAATTGACTGTTTTTAGTGGCTAGAACACAGCTTATGAGACAAAGAGAATTAACAACCCGATTATTTAATCGAGTGCTTGTCATATATCATCAATAAGAAATGATTATGTAACCTTGCTGCTGGGGGAGGGGGGGGGGGTATTTTCGAATGACTGGCAGAATGAACATAATGACGTACTTTTTTAATAATCAGATTCCGCATGTAAAATTTAATACTTTCACCTTATAGCTAGGGAAATTATCATAATTTTATGATCGTAACATTCAATAACAATAGACATTTATTAATAAAGAAAACATATTAAATCCATTTAACGACCTGTTGCATTCTTCTGTCAAGTTATCTGTATACATAATGATAATGCTATATACAGCATAATAAAAATAAATATCGAAGAAAAAAAATATACTGAAGATTTAAAAATCTGATATTTTTCTCAAATCAATAGTACAGTGCCGTACAGTGGGGTACAGTGATGGTCAGTGCCCGGTACAGTGGCGTACAGTGGGGTACAGTGCTGGTCAGTGCCCTGTACAGTGGCGTACAGTGGGGTACAGTGGAAGTCAGTATGACTGTACAGTGATGTACAGTGTGATACAGAGCTGTTCAGTAGAAATGTACAGTAGGGTACAGTGGGGTACAGTGCAAGTCAGTGAAATGTACAGTGAGGTACAGTCAATGTACAGTGGATGTCAGACAATGTCAGTCAATATTTGGGAATATCAGTGGATTTTGAATTCAGTAGTGATTACAAATGTAAAAACGTTGAATAAATCGGTAAAGAAACATTTTCTTGTTATATTGTCCGTTTTTTACCTCACATTATCTTATTTTAAGAGATAAGATTTGCATAAACTATATGTAATTGCATTGTGGTTCTGCCTTCACTTATGATAGGGCCAAATACATTCAACCGATATAAACACTTTGAAGCTGATTTATCGTTCCCTTACGTATAATGCTGACTAAGGACTACATTATATATACACACGTTAAATTAAACTTCATTTTAATTAAATCCGAATTTCATTATTCGAAGAAAAAAATAAGAATTGATATGTTAAGCCATGAAGATGATAGGCAAATACTAATATTGGCGTAAGTTCATACTCATGCCTAGCTAAAACTGCGTACTTTGAACAGTTATACAATAAAGAGTTGTGTATGACATTATGCACGCCGACGTCATATTGCAAATAGAGTCAAACTATTTATACGTAAATCAAACTGCTCAGGAAACTGTGCTTTACAAACTAAGAAGGTCAACGTTTCAACTTAAAGTTCTCTTCTCTTCTTTCTGCTCCCTATTTTGTGGGAGGTATTGCATATTACGGGTAATGAAAAATTATGTTATTACAATTTGGTTTTAATTGTATTTTGAGATATCGAACATTTTATTCATACGATATTATACAAAACCGTCTTTTCTAAAACTGCAAAGCATCTCACCAGTAATTACATTTCTGAGGCTCGGAAAAGCCTCGTTGTTGCAAATATGTATTGCCATGAAACGGTCTCCATTTTCTGACTTTGTTAGAGAGGGCCATATATTTAGTCAAATGACGTTTGCTATCACCACCAACGTAATGACAATTTTTAATATTATTCCCTATCGGTATCAAATTTCAATATTTTGATTGATATTTTTGGCTAACAATTTGTTAAAATAGCTCAGTTTGTTATCGTTTTCCGTTTCTTGATTTCTTGACCTAAACTAGCTCAAAGTCGATTTTCGAAATTGGTCATCTGTATATTGTTTTATTTTGTTACGTTCTGGAATAATTTCTTCATTTAGATTTTCTTAAATTCTGATTCCAGGATACGAGCTTGACATATTAGTTCCAATAACATATGAGTCTGACCGTTGGCAATCTAAATCTGTAGATAGTCTAAAAAATGGCATAATCATAAGCTGGTAAATCATGCTATAATAATCTTTAATAATGATACAACGCGTTTCAATAAAAAGAAACAATTAAACACTCAATGAGAAAACATTGACCCAGATACAACTTCTGGATTTATCTTTTTGCATATCTGTCTCCTTAATTTTTACTTTTTGTAGAACTTTACCACTGAGTAAAAGGTTGGTTATAATTGGTAAATGATTACATCCGTATGAAAAAAAACCCCAAAGACACAATAATCTTTACTGATTTAATGTGGCATATTCGCTATGTTTTTCAAAATCTTAACACACGAGTTGCTAGCCTTTAGGGATCGTTCATCTGCAAGTCCTTGTTTTTTCCTGTTTGATGTTAGAAATTGCATCGTTCAAATGAGCCTCAATTCTGAATCCTTTTATCCATTTCCTATTTCTATCCTGAGTAAAATACATCTACATAGAAATAAAGGGAATCATAAGACACGTGAGCCGCGTGCCAGGAACTATATACATTTATATAATGTTGATATGAAAAAGCATTACAATTATAAACTGTATGTGCGAGAAGTAATTTTGTAATCATTATTGTGTTTCTGATTTGTGTAAAAAAAAAAAAGAAACTTTCTTAAACATTTACGAAAAAAAAACCTCTCCAGACCATATGACGGTCTTTGTACAATACTGTTTCTAAACGATACAGAAACTGCAAATATAATAGTATTACATGTTTATTTTGATATTCCATAAACTTCATCAGAGTTGGAAAAAGTAAAAATATGCTAGAGTTCTTTCTTTAACTCAAATACATTTAGATGGCATTGATATTTTACTTATGAATATACATCCGTGACATCACTTTTTAAAGTTTCCTTGTACCGAGCAATCCAACTGTTAAAATTCATTTAAATTTAAATATGTCTTTGTAATTCTACGAAATGTTACAAAACATGACCTGAGTTTGATTTGTTGCTTTTCTCTTGAAATTTAAAACTTGACACGTGTTGAAAAAAATAATGGTTATACATGTATACTTACCAGAATCAAAAGTATACTCACAATCCACCAGGCATAACTTTTTTCCATCAAAGCGAGAGCAAACCAATCACATCGCCAGTGTCTTATATTATATATACATTGTATGGATTTAAGGGATTTAAACTTTTTATATTTGTACTGACTTATTTGTTTTATTATACCTTCATTAATCAAACCATTATGTTAATGTGTATCAAACACCAGCCATATATAATTAGAGTATAAATTATTATCTAATTAAATCAATATATAGTTTGACGAATCATTTCAAATTCACAAAAAACCAACATGGGTTTGTTCTTTAATATGTATCAAAATTGTTCTGGGCACTAACAGACAAGAGTAGCTTCTGTCCGAAAAAAAATCTTTAACAGAAAAAGAAGTGGTAAGCGGTGATTGAGATATGCAATCATATTTCTACCAAACAGTTGAGTAACCATTATGTCTATAATATCTATATTATATTCAATAATATGATAAATGTTCGGTATTGTATATTTTGTCTAAAACAAGTACTGCAGATGAGTATGTAGAGTAAATTGATTCATATTAATTGTAATGTTCATTAAAGTCCATACTTTTGAGAAAAAATACCATTCTCAAAAAAGCACAGTTATTTCAAAATAATATGATATCCAAACATGTGTACATGTTATAGAATAACAAAAGAATGATTCATGTGACAAGGATAAGAGTATATCATAATAATGATACAGGTAAACATACTATATTTTTACGCAATGTTTTAAACTTTTAAGATCACTACATACGAACTTGATCTTTATTGTAATATAAGAGGAAAAACTGTCCATACACATCTTCAAATAATTGGTATCCACTTTTAAAATACGTAAAAAAAATTGGGACATTATATGATTAAAAAGTGAACTAAATACAAAATAATATATTATACCCATATTCCAATATTGGACCGATGACCGAAGCCAGTGATCAAAGGTTGATTTGATGTCGTATTCAGATTTGACATGTATTAAATTTGTTGTTTTGTTATATTTTTTAATACATAACTTGTTTTTATTTTTATGTGAAATGTGAAGAGGTATGCATTGTCTGACATTTTAAGGTATTATGACGTTAACGTTATATCTATGTCAAATTGGATATACCTTGTTTCGACTCCTGATATGCAACGAAAAAGAAGAAAACCCTTTCGAATAAAAAGTACAAGAGTGTTTCGGAAAGGTGTAATAAAGGTTACAATTAAGAATGAAAAACGGATAATGATACAGGAAATGTGATAGAGGGGTGTACCTTTGTTCATATCAAGTGTGCAAAACACATATATTGTATATAAGATACATGTGTACATGATAAAAAGAGTATTAAATGGCAAAATTACAAGCTTAAATGTACCCCACGTAATTGTCGTTTTATATTATAACTATCATATACTAGTAAATGGATTTTTCAAATTACACAATGCTTTTGGAACTATACGCCGATCTTTACTGTTAAATTGTAATTGTAACATTACTTTTATATTAAAAGTGTGCAATTGCTGTGAAATGTTATTTGTTCAGTAGAAAGTGAACGAAATTTAGCATGTTGCTTTTTCCATCCTTTAAAATATGCAAAAAATGAAATGTCTTAAAGTTTAAAGAATTCCGACTTACTGCGAATTTTTTGTCTTGTTGTATTGTCTATAGCAAGGGGAACCGACGATCCAGACGTCATAAGTTTACTTGTACTTTGCGTTGTTTCTGTATACAAATACATAAAGCAATTTGAAACACTGTTCGGTATCACCAAATTTCATTTAAGAAATATACAATTTGTTTAATTTGTGATCTACCAAATTTACAGTTTACAAACTTTAATCATTAGAAATCTATGTCTTTTCTTTTTTTTTCTTTCTGTTGTTGTTGTTGTTGTGTTTGTGGTTTTTTGTTTGTTTGTGTTAAAGCTTAACGAAAGGAAACAAACAATTTTCTTTCATCAAACATAATTTGAAATAACGAAAAAACAATAATATAAAAATATATACCTAGAATGGTTTGGTTTCTTATGCTGATCAAATCATGGGTAACTGTTGTTTTGGACTTCATATGCTCAACTGTACTTGCTTCTATATTAAAAAAAAATGCTGAATTTCTATATTTTATGGCTAGAAAAGTCTTGTTAATCAAAATATTAAACATTTAAAAAAATATTATACAAAGCGTATACCGTGCATGAATTATTATTTTTTAAATTTTGTTTTGTTCGAATAAAATAACACAAAGACAAAACATAATATTTTAAAATATTTATATCAAAGGCCTTACCTGTTGTCATGCAACCGAATATGTGATGACATGATGTACATTTACATAGCTCACTACACAATTTTCCGTAGGTATGTGGGGGACATACATCAGAACAATTGTCTCCAGTATATCCAACAGGACAATCTGTGAGTTACAACATTTAAATTGCATGATATACTATGCAGGTATTTTTCTCGACATAATTTCTTAAGAAAAACTGTTACTGTTACTGTTATGTTTTTATGTGAGTATTCACATGGTTGTTTTGGTTTATTTTTTCTAAATTACCTTTACAATTGTCTCCATCCCTGAATGCACCGTAACGACAATCATCATTGGAATCGTTTTTAACTCTGTAAAAAAATATAAATAGCTTGCATAATTGATTAATAAATTATCAAAAAAAAAAATGATGAAATGCATGGTTAAAATATCTAAGTTTCTTAATAAAGAGCAGAACCAAAACAATGGTCAATGATGTACAAATCTACAAATACTTTTGAAAAAGAAATGTCCAAATAAATAAAAACGTAAAGATTCTACACTTCCTCCAAAACCATCCTTGCATGTTGATTGTAATTTTTGACTTAATAGTTTTTCTTCTCGTGCGTACCAATATTTAAATCATACACCATACTTCCTCTTATTATTTTTATTTTACGGATGTCAATAACAGACAACTTAGTAAAAAAAGACTTTAGTCGAGCAATGGTCTCGTCCTTGTTTTTATGTTTTGAATCCAATGCAACTTTCTTTTGGTAAGCTTTTAGCTTACTTTTGTAAGTTACCAGTTGCATTTATTGTTTTGGATTATTTGCTACGCCTTACCATGTTTTAATTAATTGTTAGTTGCAAGTCCAGAGAGAATAAAAAAATATTAAAAATGTGTTGGTATCTTTAAAACAATTCTTCTCAGGAGCCAATCGGCTGAAAAAAAGTAACTTGTGTGAAAGCATCCTTAGATTGTGTACAATTCGTGATTCCTGGGGCTAGGGTTTGGCTACAATGTGTGTGTGTGTGTGGGGGGGGGGGCGATATTCACATGGGGATATTTAAAGAAAAAAATCTTTACAAATGTTCTTTTAAAAACCAACTGCCCAGAAGCAGCTTTTGTTGAAGCATTCTCATGTTGTGTAGATTCTAGTTCGTTTCAAAAATGAGGTAGAGTGGGGCTACCATGGAGGTTAATTTTTACATAGGAATATAAAGAGAAAAATCTTTTAACATCTTTTTAAATCTTCTTAAAACCATTTGGCAAAAAAAGCTTTTTTAAATGAAGGGATCCTCAGGTAGTGAAGATTCAACTTGTTTAAATCATTATCCCAGGGGGTAATGTTTAGTCACAATGGACCTGGGTTCGATTACTAAAAACTAAATGACTACTCCACATACATGTATCCCTTGCAAGAACACAAGGGAAAATTTAAAGATTTTTTTTAATTCTACATGCTTATCCTAACCATGTCGAATAGATAACAAGTGGCAATTCAATACCTCCATATCTCTATCAAAGACCCTGTACCCTTGGCATAGATTCCATGATTTCACAAAGCTAGAGAATGCCTCTTTGTTCACCATTGCCATGCGCTAACATTGCCTTTTTATACGTCTAGTAGTAGTGAAGAATATTGTTTGCCTTTAATAAATGCCTTATTTTAGAGTAGAATATTTCAAAAGAAAGAATAGTCACTTTATTACCCACACAGCTAAACCCTAATATCAACACTTCAACCCTAGAACCGAAAATGGTAAAATTTTAAAGTAGAATAATTCTTCTTATCTTGATCATGCCTTGGCTTGCTTGCTAAATGCCTTGTCGTTATAGGAATTAGAGCATATATGAGCTCAAGGGTCCTACTCTTACAACAAACCACCCGACGAAGAGCCATTTGTTTCACATTTTACTTTGTGAGGGTAAAAAAAAAATTGATATTAAACATCATTGGCATCATAATTTTGTTATTCGTTTTTCGGATGAATGTTTAGATAATCATTTTTTTTTAAATTCAATTACTTTGACCCAAATTGTAAGAAGAAGGGGTCATTATTTTAACTTTTTTTGTTTACCTCCTTCTCTAAATAATTCACATCAAATTTGATCAATTTAGTCCTTGTTGCTACATAAACAAAAAGCTGAAAATGTTCTAATGTCAAAAAACGATAATCTAAAAAGATATATCTAAAAAAATGTTTTCGTAAACTTGCACACGAAATTAGGTTAAGGTTGGTTTTTAAAAAAATTAAGATGAGTGCAAAACATCCATTCTTAAATAAAGAGCAGCGAATGTCTAATAAAAACACATCGCTATAAAACTAATGCACAGTCTTCTTTTCATTTCAGTAGAACGTATTTAAAACCACTATATTTGTACAAAGCATGTCAGGTTTAAATTTGGTGTTATGATGTGAAATTGTCCGTTCTTCTTTATAAGAAACCATAAAACGCCCAGACATACAAAAGATCGTAAATGATGTAGAAAGATTTCTTTTGTATAACTTGTATATCATGTTTTATTGGGAAAATATGGGAAATTTTAAAATCCCATTCAGCATTACTTGCATATTTTGTAGAAAAAAAAATTAAAAACTAAATATAACTACGTATGTATTTTCTGTCTTGGGAACATAAAAATGTATTCCTTTTAAGAGAGTGAACTTGTAATATATTAAAATATGCATAAACATTCGACTGCATCTACGCCCTTATTAATAGCACGGATATTGTAGGCCATATTCAATTTTTCAGATTGACATGATTGGTTATTTGTTGTACATGGACTTGTTTATACATCTAGCCTGCTTATCAAAGTTGATGTTTAAACAAATATAATTGTACTTTTTTATATACCCGACAAGTAAGATAAAGGGTTTCTGTGATATAACCTGTGATTTTAATTGATAAAGGAACACATATAGAACTTTGAAGTTAATGACAACAGGTGCATCCTATCTTAATTACATCTTTATTCAAAAATTGTCATATAAAGTTATAACTAAAGATGAGAAGTACAATACGTTTGCATTCAAACAAAGCAATAGAATGAAGCAGATATGAATGAATGTCGTTTTGTCAACAGCACAAAAATTGCTCGCAAATCCTCAACCATCAATTACACTATTTCTTACTGTTCAGGCAAATTTTTAAAAGTGTTTCTTTCCTTACTAGCAGAATGGTGAGTATAGTAGAACGGCTTGGCATACTATTGTACTATATGCATCATATGCAACTAAGATATTGAGCCGTAATCCTTTTTGTTTTATTATCAGCTTGATTTTGGTATTGTTAGATGTTAAACAGCATGTAAAAACACATTGACTGTAAATATAGTTTAACAGCATGTGCTGACTAGATGTGAAAATGACATAATCAAACAAATTAACAAATTATTATTATTTTATACACGCCCATTAAAAGGTTTGTTCAATTCACCATTAATCACCAGACTTAATCCTAAATATCTATTTGAATTCCGGTAAAGAAATAAAGTAAATTTTTTAAGTTTTACTGGGTTTTTTTTTAAATTTATTCATTACATATCTACTGATTTACTTGACAATATTTGGATTTTTTTTAGACTGGTTGAATGACGTGTTGCAATTTAACACTGAAAAAACCTCTGTGTTGTTATTTTCCATAACCTCACAATTTTCTTCTGTATATTTTTGTGTGGCGCATGAGAAAAAAGCGTAATGGTGAAATTCAATGCTTCTCGACATTGTGTGTGATTAGGATGAATGCCGTTGTGCACACTGACACACATTTCTCAACAACTTGAACGCTGAACAAAAGAAAACGTGACATTACTGAATAAAAACCGTAAAAATTTAGAATGCATTATCATATGTCCCCAAATTTACAAAATGGCCAGCTTTTCATAATCCATACAGAAATGGCTGGTTGGGTATTTTAAACACGTTTTCACTGTCATATACAGTGTGACCTCAGATATCCGGACGCCAGATGACCGGACGCTTCAGTTTACGAATGATTTTTTGGAGGGAACAGCTTTTTTGATACGCTTTTTTGTCTCATTTATCCGGAATTCCGCGTACCGGATCTGTACGGTCTGTTTTTACTACAAAACATTGATTTACTACTTATCTTGCTTCATTTAATCGGACGGTAAAATTTGATGATACCGTACTCAGTACAAAAGATTACCCCTGTGAATGAAGTTTCACATCTTTTTACGTGCTAGACCCTCATGAGTAGCTTGTATAAACACACTGACTTCCCAAATCACTTTCAAAAATTGAAAAGAACAGTGTATCACACACGTATCACACTTAGACACATAGAATTTAGCTAGTATCTAAAAACGTTCATATCAACAGACAACTCTAGTATCTGTGATATATCATATGGAAGGCAAAAAAAACCTAGTATCAACACTAGGAGCCATTGTATACAAATACATTATCATTCATGACAACGATAGACATATTTCAGTTATCCGGACGCTTCACCTATCCGGACGATTGGACTTGGGAACGGAAGCGTCCAGATAACTGAGGCTCCACTGTACATTACATTGGATGAATAGCCATATGCTAATTCATACATTGTGCATTAACGAAAATACACAGTACCAAGGGTAAACATTTTTCTTAGATCGTGACTAGATACAATTCAGATAAACATCTGTTCTTTACATAATATTTTACCAGGTAAAGTATATCAGAAATAATTACTGACACGTGCATTTATATTTGGTAATCATTTAATATGTATTCATCATTGACACAATATTTCAGAAAACATCCCAGTTATGTGTAACTTTCCTTTTGTTGCTTTGAATTCTGTAACCAAAACTAAAGCCATGAGGTATGGTCTATTTTAAAACCATATTTGGTTTCAGATATGCGCATTAAAGGAGAGGCGTTGTCCTTTAGCCCGCTACCGCTCAAGGACTAGGTTCAAGTGAAGGTGCTAGTTTTGCAGAGGAAATACAATGGTTGTGCAAACACAATTGTGTTTTTTGCTCTTTGGAACATGTTTGGTTTCTCTTCTTCTGCTTCTCGAGTGTGTAAGTACCCAGTTTGAATTTAAATATTTTATCTGAGTTGTGATTTGTTTCAATCTGGAGGAATAGTGATCAAAGTATCATTATTTTTATGATCATATCATATTTAATGTTCATGCTCTGCGTTATTGATATTATTTTAATGACACTGAGTAAATTTACACACACATGTTGCTTTAATAGTTGATGTCTGAAGTAGTGCAAAGCATAAAAGAAATGCAAAGAAACAAATTTCTTTTCATGTCTTTTTGGTTAATAAAAATACATGTTGTTAACAACTTACCATACAGAAAGTCTGGAATTATATCTAAAGCAAGAGTAAATGTAGTAAAGTATTTTCATCTAAAAAAAAGTCGAATGCGACCATTAGCTACGAAAAGAAATGTAACAGTTTAATGATTGCATCTTAAGTGAACTCTAAAAAAAATACTTTGTCTCGATATTTTATACAATCGTTTCTGAACTGCTACCGTAGTATCTGTTTAAACCATTCAAGATAAAAAAAAGTTACGATTGGCTGCTTTCAGTTTAACCTACAGTATGTTGTGTTGCTCATTAGATATTCCTTACCTGTTGACTGGCTGTGGTGTTTTTTTCAAATGTTTTTCAAATCTATTGTGCTCGGTAGGATGAAATATCCGATGCAGTGAATCTTGAATGATGTTCTTACTTTTACATTACAGAGTTAGCTATACTTTAAAAGTATATACGGAGATAAAAAAAACTGTGGTGGTAGTTTAAGAAAAAACAGTAAATTTAATGCGCATAATTTATAAATGTATGTCTGTTTTAACATGGGTGTTCATCATAGAACCGTTGACTTATTCTGTTGTTTGAAACTGCTTTGCCCAAAAACGTGACCTTGATTCCGTGCAACCCTATCGGTGCATGTGTTAATTTAGGTCTGTCTCTGTAACTGGAGAAGATTATTTTGATCTATTTAACATAGCTTTTTATATTCGAAACAAGAAAGCAATATAAGTACTTGTATGCACATAATAACAAATAAACACTTCTATATATGAAAGATTACATCCATGCAAATGATTTTGAAACATGTACATTGTAGTGTCGTTTCTTTATCCCAGCAGCTTATAACCAGAAACGAGAATTTCTAAACTGGTTGTTATTTTAATATCCTTTTTAATAATACCTACATATTCTGTAAAAGATGATACATTGCACTAGGTACCCGACTGAATTTTTAACGTATTGAGAACATTCTTGTTAATTCTTCTCACTTTGAAACAGTCCATTTGTACCATACTAGTACAAGTGTGTGTCATATTTCTTAATTCTGTGTATCTTTGTCTTGCTAAATCGGTATTTTTGATCGGCTTATGTAATAAGCGCCACGTTTCCATTTGCCTCTTTATGCAACTTCAAAAGAGTATGATACGGGTCCAATTCAAGCCATAATAGTTCCAGGTGTTCACTGACTCTGATGGTAATCTGTCGTTGTTAAAATGCACGCAACATACCCTTTCTCCTTTCACGCACTTCTGTTTCAACTCCACCTTCCTTCTCACATCAAGTCTCATAATCAATCTTGATTAAAGACTCCTCCCCATCAGCAATTTAGCTAGAATTTCATTTCGCGTTATTGTTATTAATAAAGAAAAGTCCATGTACTGTAGTAGGGGTATTGTTCATTTTTGTTTCAAAACACTTTCGTTGAAATTCCTAAAAAAAGTATTTTTTTTTTTTATAATTTATTTCTTTTTCAAGGAACAAACATACAGAAAAGACATTCAGTCACACACACATACACACCCACACTTATGAAAAAACACCTAAATGTATTATTTAGTGGTTACTTGCCTACATAAAAAGAAAAAAGAAAAAAAAGAAAGTTTAAGTGACAAAACAGAAATAGAAAAAATAGTCATAATGAAAATATATTAGATGTCAGCATCAAAGATACATTTCCAACTATCCCATAATTTTTCAAAATATTGTAATTTACAAGTTTGTACTGCAGCATATCTTTCAATATTGTATTTTAGTTTTAAATGACAAAGGAAACCAATTAAACATGGAATCTTATTTGACATAAGACAACACAATATATATTGTTTCATATAAAGAATTATAAAATTAATGACTTTGTTATGAAACGACAATGGAAGTTGGCCAAGTATAATATTAGACATATTAAATCCGACTCTTTCAGAGGTCTTTCTGTAAATGTATAAACTAAGTTCACTCCACAGGGTATGTATTTTTTTCACAAGAAATAAAAACATGTATAATAGTTTCAACATTACTTTTACAGAACCCACATATGTCAGTAGTTTTGACATTAATTTTTTTAAGGTAGAAACCAACTGGAAGAATTTTGTGTAAAATTCTAAATTGAAGCCATTGTACAGAAGAATCTTTGGTAGTATTAAAACAAATCTTAAAAATGTCACATATAGTAAGATCTTCAACATTATAATCCGTTAGATCTGTTTTCCATTTGGTTACAGCAATTGGAACAACTACCGGTACATTTTCATTCAAAACATTATAAATAATTTTTGTACACTTTTCATGGGGTATAACTGTTTGGAAAAAAATGGTATACATGGATTAGGATTTCTTTTAACAGAAGTCCTGTCAATATTAGACATTTTGAAAAACTTAAAAATTGCTGTTTTTACACTATTGTATTGCATTGTACATAGAACCTTGAGACTGTATTTACATTTAAATTCCTCAATATCTAAAAAATTACAATTTTCATCATAAAAATCTTGAATAACCTTTACACCGGTCTTGTACCAGGCTTTAATAAAAACATATTTATTTGCTATGTGTATATTTGAGTTATACCACACTGGAGTATTTAAAAAATTATCTTTTACCTTTGGGTGATTCTTATAGGTAGTAATAAAACATAACCATGAATTTAACACATCTTTCCAAAAATCATTGTTTACCTTGTGTAAGCATTCAATTACAAAACTATCACCAAAATCAAACAATTTCTGTAAAAAATCATTTCCATAAATGGTAAATAAAAAATCCATCCAAGGTTTGTGTGCTTTTGTAAGCCTTTTAATCCAAGAACACTTAAGAGATGTTATAAAATTGTTAACGTCAACCATTTTTAACCCTCCTGACGAATAGTCCTGAGTAATGACTGACCTCTTAACTTTATCAATCTTAGATTTCCACAAAAATTCAAAAATAGTTTTGTTAAGGTATGAAATTGTTTCTTTCTTTGGATTTGGTAGTGATATGAATAAATGATTTAGTTTTGGAATGAGCAAACTTTTAATAACAGTAATTCTACCAATGGGAGTAAGAACTCGTCGTTTCCATTGCTGGACCATAGCTATATTTTTTGGAATTAGTAAATTATAATTAATATCGACAATATTATGAAGATCTACCGAGAACTGAATTCCTAAAGCGTTAAATGTTGTTGACCCCCAATCCAATTTCCATCTTGTGTGATGATAGACCTGATCTGAAATTTTTTTTGATCCAATCCAAATAATCTTTGTCTTAGATGTATTTATTTTAAGACCAGAAAAACTAGAAAAAAATTCTATGGTTTCTAGAGCTGCAAAAAGAGATTTGGGTGAACCATCAAGGGCTAGTGAAGTGTCATCTGCATATTGTGATATCTTATGTTCATTATCGTTAATAAATATACCTTTAATGTCTTTGTTTTGTTTAATCATTATTGCTAGGATTTCTGCACACATGATGAATAAATATGGAGCAACAGGGTCTCCTTGCCTACATCCCCTTTGTACAACAAACTGTTGTGATAAATGGCCGCACTGTAAAATAGCAGCATGGAAGTTTGTATTTAAAATCTTAATCCACTGAATAATATTCTCCCCGAAGCCAAAATATTTAAGGACTTGGTATATGAATGACCACGACATAGAATCAAACGCCTTTTCAAAATCTATAAGTACTAAAAGACCAGGTATGTTTTTGAACTCAGTATAAGATAAAAGGTCAAATATAAATCTAGTATTCTCTCCAATGTACCTTCCCTTGATAAATCCAGACTGTGTATCAGATATTAAATAATCCAAAACTTTCCTGATTCTGAAACTAACACACCCTGAAATAATCTTATACAAAACATTCAAAAGAGTGATTGGTCCCCAGTTTTTTAAAAACTGTCTAGGTTTATCACCTTTAGGCAAGCATGAAATAATTCCAAGCCTCTGTGAGATGGGGAGTTCCTTCCTCAGAAATATACAGTTAATGGCTCGTACAACAAAATTTTTAATATCTTTCCAAAAAAATTTAAAAAATTCAGCAGTGTACCCATCACTTCCAGGAGATTTGTTGTTCTTCATATGTTTTATGACATTCAATACCTCTTTTTCTAAGAAAGCCTCTTCTAAACCATTTGACAACTCCTTTTCTAACTTGGGTGAATTGTAATTAGAAATAATATTATCTAAATCAATCTTTACCAAATTTGTATCCACACTTGCATATAATTTTTCATAGTACTTCTTAACATAATCTAGTATTTCTCCTTGTTCATGCAGCGTTCCAATATCCTCAGCTTAAAAAAAGTATTTACTTTAAGTAATGAAATAGATTTTCATATCATTTTTCTTATAAATTTTATGATTGAATCCATCAACAGGTCAATTTAATTGCTAGTTTTGTTTTAATGATAGGTAAATTAAAAAAAAACTATTTAAAGCAAATAATTTCAAAAGTAAAAATCAAATGCATTCATGTACTCACTTTGCCAGCCACTTCCCCAAAGTAAATAGTGTCTCTTTTATCAGTTTTGCTTTTTTACTATATGACTACTAGAGCCCTTCTCCTACTTCCTCTAACACCCTTTACAGCTAGCCATTTACCCAGGGGTCATAATTTCAAAATTTTAACGCTATAAATCCACGATTTTTGAAATTCCTGTTCAAACATACAATGTCACGTGTTTAGAGAAACATGGAAAATTATCGGAATAGCACATTTTTACAACAACATAAGCAACTAAAAATACCGATTTTCAAGATGGATATATAAAGTTACATGAACCTTATTTCTTAAACCACTAACGATTCCGAAAAACACATGACTGTATACAATTTCATTTTTTTTGGAAATGAACTATTGGCAAAATGACTGCCAAAAACTTTTCTCTTTCTCTGTAAATAAAATGAGAAAATATGAATAAAAAAAGTAAAAAAAAATAGTTTAGATATATTTATTGGATGTACATATATATGTAAAAATGGAATCAACAGTATATTACAAAGTATAAAGTAAATTTTGTATTTAAAACCAACGGGAAAATTTACAACGTAAAAATGAGTAAGCATGAGTACAAACTTAAAAAGTATTATGCATTGTAAAACTTGGATTTACACCTTTACAGCAAGTTTGTGAAACAAAAGTATTTCTGGACGGAATGGTACATCTTTTTGTGTAACCTTGTAAAACAATAAAAAGGTATTCTTATTAAAGACATTATTTTTGAAACATTAATATCACAAAACCTAGCGATTTTAGATATACACTACATATTCACGATAGTTAATGCATGTTCGAGGGATTCATATTGATAATCAAAGGCCTAGTCATTAATGTTTAGCGTTTACGAGATGCTACTTGTTTAGAAATGAAGATGCTTCAATTACATATAAACCTTTAAATTATAGTTATCTGAAGGTTGAATAGGAATGCAGTATACTATTTTAAATTCAATATATCAAACATATAAATATAAGGTTGTATTACGTGTTTCCTTGTTGTTAAATTAACGAGGCCGGGTCTAATTTGTTCTGCCCTAGATTTTTTAATGAAATTTTTTACAAGAATTTCTACTGATACAATTATTATTTTAAGATTAAAAAATAAGACATTTACCACACCGTTTGTTTAGGGGGTCATCTCAAAGTTTGTTAATCTTTAACATAGGACCCTATGGGATTTCGCTTGAAATGTATCAATTTTGCACATTTTTTTAAACTTCTGCCCTAGGGATTTCTTTTTCTGTTCTACATATTAAAGTTATTGCTAAAAGGCATCAAATGGTCAAATAAAAAAAAACTTTTACCTCCTGGTTTGTTCCAGGGGTCTTATCAAAGTTGATTTTTGTATGCCCAATTTCCCAGATTTGTCAGATAATGGCTATTTTTTACTTGACAAAGGCGGAAAAGGTGCTCTTTACAGTACTATTACAGCATTCAGACATATTTAAGTAATAAAAAAATATATAACATCACATATTAAGGGTCATTAATATAAAATACATGGTTAGTGTCTTGAAATATATGAATTAAGCTATATTTAGGCGGGTTAAGAAAACGTGACAGAGAGTTAAGACTGCTGAACCCTCTTCACGTTTCCGACCCGAGCCCAAATATAGCTTATACTTCGAGACATTTATGTTTATTCCACAATATAACATTAATTTTACGCATTAAACGAGCCATTTTCAACAAATTTCGCTGAATATCTGCAGTTGAAACTATCACCCCATGGCGTTAACCAAGCAAAAAGATGACGTCACAATACAAATGAAACGCTGCGCGAAAGCGTGCGTACTCGTTCTGTACTCGGCCTCGTTAAAACCCGGTTTGCCGATTAAAATTCTACGATGTGGGTCAATTTTCATCAAACTAGGGTCTTTTTAACACCTTTAGTTTCAATGTTCAATGTTGAAAAATCCTTTCAGGTCAATTTTTTTAGCTGGGTTAAACTTTTTTGTTAGGCCATATAAGGACCTATAACATTTTTTTTTACATAAGATTGACCATCATACACTTAATTATTGTAATAGTTAGCATATGTTTAAATGTTTTGATATCGATAGCAAGGCAGTTGCTTACCTAATTAACCAAAGTAATAAATGATTGCAGTTTTCAGAGGTGATTTAAAAATAATCTAGCATATAGACCTGATACATGTACCAAGTTATTTAAAAGTTTATCAGAGCGCAAAGGTATGTATGTCATATATTTTGAAGGTAATTTACATGTGGTCTGATGTGACGATCCAATTTTTGATTATTTTATCGATTCCTCTTTAAATATAGTCCATTGCAAATTTATAGAATCATTGTGAGATTATAAACATTTGTAAAGAAATTTGGATATTATTCAGAGAAAGCTTGAAGGCTATGCGTTTCCGGTGTTTTCAACAAAAGAATGCCCTGGAAATCAAGCAGAGTGGAAAAACAGGTCCTCTTTTATCAACTGCACGGAGAGTAATGGATACATGTGTACACCAAACGAAAACTTTACTGAGCTGTTAGAATTCTGTTACATATATCCACGAATATTTGTTCAAAAAGGTATGGAACATTGATAGTAACACTTTTGTTGGTATAAATAAATATGCATTTTGCTTACATTCATTAAGATAATTAATTCATTCCATGCTGTTTTATTTCGTTTTAGATCTGTGTTTGTATCTGGTCAAACGTTTTTCCAGAGTAAATTCATACAATTGCCGTAAATTTACAAATGGATGCCCTGAATTGGGTTACCTCTCATCTGAAACATATATTCGTGAGTAAACGATCTTCATATACTTTAAATCGTATTTATTTTTTTCATTGTAATGCCATTCTTTAAAAAATTCAAAACATCTACAGCTGTTCCAGTAGGCATATGGAAAAAAAATAACTTTTTTAGTTTTTAGGTTACCTGAGTAGCTCAGGGGACATTTTGCAATCGGTATTGGCCCGTCGTCGTTAGCAGCTCTTTCTGAAAGCTAAATGGTCCATTGCTACAATTTTTGGTTTTAAAGGGACATGAACACAATTTAAGATCAACAGTTTTATTTTTTATGTATTAAATGGTTTATTGATGATTTTAAAAGATTGACCAAAATATTAAATGTTAAAGTAAAGTTATAAGCGAGATAGAGAGGTAATAATTGATAGTTATGTAAACAAAGCTCGAGTCCTATAGTTGTTTACAAAAAATGAAATGTAGAGAATTACCATTTCTTAGACAAAATGACATGTAAAAAACAATTTAAACTATTTCAATATCTTCTTAAATACTATTATCAACAAAAAAAAAGTTACATTTGATTAATATTTATACCAATAAAACGAATATGTAAAAAATGACAATATTCGAGCTTTGTTTACAAAACAAAGAATTATGAACTCTGTATCTTGCTTATAACTTGATATTTGAGTTTCAAATTTTGACATAACATTACAAACTTCTATATTTATCAGTATAAACATTGAAAATGGAACAATTTTAAGTCATATCATGTCCAAGTCACTTTAAGTACGCCTAGGATAAACTAAATCATAATTGTAAATAATTATGTCATAATCTTACCATCGCTGGGGCCTCATGAGTGGGGCCAAATATGCAAAAAGGCAACGTTTTAAAAATCTTCGATGTGGGAAAAAACGTAAATGAATTGTTATGATGTCCATAAAGTTCCCTACTAAAATTGTGAAATTCGTGGCACCTGTATCAAGCTTTAGGCCCTAGGGCCGGATCAATATGGCCATATAAAAAAATCGAATCTTAGATCACCTCTTCATTTACTTCAATTAATATATTGAGAAAAACAAAATTGATGGTTATGATGTCCACGAAACCCTCTATCAATATTGTGAAATTCATTACTCCGGGTCTGGGATTTAGGCTACACTGCGGGGCTTACTGCAAGAATGTAGCCCCTCTCTCTCTCTCTCTCGTTTTAAATAAATACGATTTTATGTACATATATGTAAATTATCTTAAGACGGTCAGTGTTAAAAATAGTTTAGACAACTGTATGGTCAATCATGGAACAATTATTACTCTTTTTTTTTTGGGGGGGGGGGGGTACAATCATAGGATCTCGGCTCGGTAATGGTGCAAGTGCGTGTTTGACTCCCGCAAGAATTCGGCTCAAATTACATAAATGAAAATAACATTTGCATTTCTTTCCTGAACTTATACAGTGTAAACTTTAAGCAATAATATAATAAAATCTACTAAAATTCTAGAATCCCAAATATAATACATGTATCATAGTATCTAAAAATGCTTATCCTTCAGTCAAATAGACATCCGATGACTTATTGATTTGCTTATCATATGACTTTGTAAAGTTTTTCTTAGCCTAGGAGCGCTATAAATTAAGCATATTTTGAAGAAGAAGAAAAAAAGTTATTGATTATCCTATAAATGACAGAATTGTAATAATCATGTAATGAATGGAGTTAAGGGGAAAACTAGATAATTAATTAAAACGATATGTGTGGGGAAGAAAAAGCCTAAGGAAACAATTGAAAATATTGTAGAATACATTCGAGAGGTTGTGTCATATTATGCGTAACTATGATTATTAAAAAGAAATTGTCGATAAATCCCACAACTAAATGTAGTATCGGAAACATAAGACGCCCAGGTTAAAAAGTTGTATAGTTTCAAAAGTGTTAACTAAATATTAGACAATCATTAGGGATAGCGTTTAGTGTAAGACTATCGTAAACCATGACGCCAAGATATATCCTCTTTTCCTGTATTATGGTACTTGAATACTACGGTAATTAATTTATGTTCCCTGCTACAGATTCATCTACTAGTATATGTACCATGGTGTTCAGTATCAATCATTCGATTTTATAGTTCTCTGATTGGTTAAAACTTTTCTATTTGTATACAAAGAAATGTCATGAATTTTAAATTAATATTATTGAAAATTTCTACAGATCCGAGTTGTATGGAAATTGAAAATGGGTGTTTCTCTGCTGAGCCTAGTTGCAAAAGGTAAGACCGCTTCAGGTTCAATATTTAATTTAATTTTTACAATCAGAGGACGGTCGGTTAGTTAAGTAACCGTTTGTTTATGCAGAGTTATGTGACTGTATTATAAGCTATTATTGGTCATCCAGACGCTTTGTATATGTACATTTTTAAAAACGACTTAAAACTTTGCCTAGAGAAAGCGTCTGCTTGAATGCAAAGCTCTAAGGTTAAATGGGAAAATATGTCTTTTTAAGTAATGATAAAGTATGTGTACAAAATATAAGTTAAATTTGCATTTTTTTTTTACTAATTTCTTTAAACACACTAGATGATATCCCCTACACACGCGGGAATTTACACGTTACATATTATAATTGTACAATGTTAATATGTTGAACCATATATTTTTGTTTATTGTTGTATATACTGTTTCCGAATTGTTCGTAGTTGCTTTCTCAGCCACCTATTTAATATTAACAAAACAATCATGTATGATACGTAGAGGAGCGGATATGGGTGACATATCTAAGCTAACATTGATGGTATATACATGTATATGTACGTGGCCCTAATTCTTTAATTTTTGTTGCAAAGTTGGAAAAAACTTTTTTTTTAATTTTACTTCAAACTAGTAAGTAGGGCTTTAGCTTTTGCTCTTTAGGTCAAATTACATTATCATTTTTATCACTGTCCAAAATAAAAAAAAAAAACAGATGAGAGATAGTTAAAAAAAAATAGTCACCCCCACCCAATTTATTCAACTTCTCCGTTTTATGCAAAACAAATGTTTTCATTGTTTACAAATTAATGTCTAAGGCTTTCTACTAATTTGTTGTGACATAAAGATGTATGAAATAAAAAATAACTCTAGTGAGGGCATATTTGTTTTCAAATTTTAAAGTTTTCAAATCTATATAATCTCTAGTGAGGGCATATTTGTTTTCATCTTTTAAAGTTTTCAGATCTATATAATCCACGCGATGGTTAAAGGGGCATGGTCACGATTTTGGTCAAAAATTATTTTTCCGACTTTTATTCTTACCATGCTTCAATAAGGCATTCTTAATAGGCATTCAAAATTTGAGTGTTATTCGTTGAGTTATAAGCGAATTATACTACTTAAAATTCTTTAATATGTATACAAAGTGTTTGTTTACATTTTGAATGTTGAAGTGAAAAATCCAATTTTAGACCTAAAATGAATATAAACGTTAGAAACTGTTTAATTATGCTTAAAATAAAAAAAGACAGACAAATCAGGTTGTAAAAGATTTTTTACTGGTATATTGAACAAATTTAAACAAAAACAGGGCACGAGCTTTGTTTACATGACAAAGAATCGGATCTTGATTATAACTCCACGAATGACTCAAAAAATTCATTTTATCATTAGAATGCATTTCTAAAGCATTGTAAATAATATAAATAGAAAAAAAAGATATGACCAAAATCGTGGCCATTTCCATTTAACTCGCCCTACACTGTCATGACGTCCAATAATCAACCACGATTTTGGTTACCCCGATTTCGAAAGTTAATTCTACCCCATTCTCCCACCAGAGACCGTTCTATCAATCAGAACTAAAATCGCACATTCAAGAAACGAATTGGCTTATTTAATTTGTTTAAACATGCGCTGATCCAGAATCTTTTTCAGGGGAGGGGGTGGGGGTCCGATTGTTATTTGAGTTGGCCGGGGGGGGGGGGGGGGGTTCTGAGACATACTTTTGGTAATTTTATAATGTAAATTTAACCAACCCCCCCCCCCGACCTCCCCTCCCCCTAGATCGGCGCATGTCAACATTTTTCAAATCTTAACTTTGAATACTCTAAAAAGTTACCTCTAATTATATTCGTTCTTTAAGTGTTCATTCAATATTATTTTATTGCAAGTATGTATTTTCATTTCGATGAAAACTACCCCTGACTTGCATCCGCCAAAGCGTGTCCACCACCTTCCTCTCATTTTTGCTATTTTGGACTTGTTTATTGTAAATGAAAGTAGGTTTTTGTTGAACTTAACAATAATTATTCATCATTTAAAATTCAGTTATAGCTTACGAACATCATCTCACACATATTGAAATACCAAAGGTTTACGCAGTTACTCTGGTGCAGGCATTGTATAGTTTATTTGCAAAATGTGTTATTTTTGTCATGTTGTGAATTTTGAATTTACCGGGTGGCAGTAAATACAAAATTCACAACATGACGGTGGCAGTAAATACAAAATTCACAACATGACGTTGTCATGTTGTGAATTTTGTATTTACTGCCACCCGGTAAATTCAAAATTCACAACATGACATTTTATAGGTATAGAATCTTAAAAAAAATTGAATCTTTCCTCATAAATTCAGACATTTTAAGCTTATGCCCTTTAAAGATTTAGACCTTACGTTTTTGAATGCAGACCGAGAGGTCTGCAATAGACCTAGAACATTTTATTACTTAAATAATATGTTTTTTTAATCTAAATTGCAGACAACCTTTACAGAGCAATATTTCAATCGACGTTACCACACTCGCAATCATTTTGGGTGTGTCTATTCCTTTTAGCCTTCTATGCATTCCGGTAGTCTACGTGATCAGAAAAAGTGAGTGTATATTTATCCATCATTTTATTACAGTAATGATCTATGTTTTTTGTTAGTTTGTTTTTTTTGCAGAGGAACATTTTGTGTTTTGTGTAATTCGTAAATATGTACGCTTAATTTTTTTTAACCAAGGCTGTCCGTCATGTTGTCCTCTGTGTGTCTAATATTTAGATTTACAATGTAAATGAGATGCACAATGTCCACAATTTGAACCAATTCTAACAAATTTTAATGGATTTCATTTATGGCTTGCACATTCAATTAATGATAATGATTATTGGATATACAGCATGTAATACACCTCCTTGTGAGTGTGACAATGAATAAAGAATTGACACTTTAGACTGACGGTCAATGAACTACAAATATAAATAATCAAAGTGCAGATTCATAAAGTTTTGGTAGTACTGATTGTCAATGCTGGTTTAATTAGAAGAATCGTAGCTCTACTGATCTTCGCACTTCGAAATTGGTTTCAAGATTTTGTTTATCTTGATAATAAAATTCATTATTTTACCTTATTATAATAATTCTACTGATTGGGTCTAGACTATCACGTGATATGCAGGGCAATACAACTTCATATTTTCCTAACATCGTAATCGTCAAATATCATGTTAACATTATATAATTATTATATTATGTTAACATAATATTATTATGTTTTCATTCCATTCATATGAAAAATCTCGAGGATGAGCATACGACGCATCAACTTATCAATTCTAAAAAAAAATAGTTTTAAATGCCTTTAAAATCAGAAAACTATCAAAGAAAGAAAATCCTATTCTTTATTGCATGAATTTTCCGGAGGTATGATTTATTTCCCCAGAAATTCATATTTCTTTCGGGCGTCGCCCTTGGGAATTAAGATTTATCTAGGGAGAATAAGTCTGCATACCTACCGAAAATTCATGCAAAAAAGAGTAGGATTTCTTGATGCAATACATTACTAATAAGCGTAAATAAGAGTCTGAAAAACAGTTTCATCGATCCACGAATCAAGTGAAATGTTGAAATGTAAGGAATATTCTCTCGAAGTTTTTCATAAACGGTCAGTTTACAATTATTGACTATTCGTCTGTATAGATTTATACGTTGATGTTATACATGTACTCCTGAATGTAACTAATCTCGAAAATAAAACAAGTGTCAGAGATTAGAAATAGTCTTTATACAATAATTATTGACTAAAGTAAACTGACTAAACATGCAGAGTTATATTAATAAAGAAAATCAAATCAATATACTAGGATAAATCTTTTGCACTAAAATTAGATTCAACGCATTAAATTAGAACTGATGAAATAATCATAACTCATCGAAAACAGGTGGAGAGTAGAGTTTTCCCCTTTCCGTCATTCCTGTCAAGGTAATGGCGGATCATTCATGACAATATTTCTATACAAGTATTCTTTTTAAAGTAATGATCGGCATGCGATATCTTTGATCAGAACTGTTAATGTAATACAAAAGCATACTACTTTTAATAAACATGATAAATAAGATACACATGTATACAGCACCGTTTTGTTGATTTCCGGAAGAGCAAGGTGTCAATAAAGTTTACTTTAAGAAAGGCAAATTATACTTCCGATTAATATTCTAACGGATATGTGTAAGATAAACGTTGTTTGAATCATCATGTATGTAACTGCATACATGTTTTACTTTCAATGCAAACGGATAAGAGTTCTAACGTTTTTTTAGTAATATACGTGCATTTATAAACCTGTCATTCCATAGTTGATAAAAAAAAAGTGCAGGGCGCAATGGGTGTAAAATTTGCTGGATGCCTTATATGGACAGAGACGATATCAGTAGTAAATTGCATGAATAGTTCAATGGTACGAATTGTTTTCACAGAATTTGCGTTTAAATCAGGTCAATCAGTCCATTATAAGCGCAAGGTGTTGTATTGATAAAGAAAGAAACTGGGCGGTTAAGTTTAAATTCGGCAGAAATCTGGGCGCACAGGGAGAGTGAAAATTATTTCGATATTTTTTTGCACATTTTTCAAATAATAATTGTAGTAATTTGGTTTCTTTTAAACTTTAAATGGGTAGAAAAATGTTTGATATACAGAAGATTTTATTATGCTTTATTTCTGAATATGGCAACACGATGTAATCAATGCAAAATCCTACTTATTCACAACTGTTTAAATAATTTTGTTGTCTCTGGGTCTTCCTTTCACGAATTTGAAACGCGTAAAAATGACGTATTTCAACATAACATATGCTGCTCTTTCAAAAGAAGAAGGCCCAGAGATGACAAAACAATATGTACTTTTTCAAAATAATTTTGGAAAGAATGTAAACAAAGTCTAAATATATGACAATGCTGTTTTAGATACTACTTTATACCAGATATCATAAAGTCCCGCATTGCTCATTGGTCTCGTCCTGAATTAGTAAATAAAGACATGTAGTGTTTTGGGTTCAAATCCTGCTTGTGTTTTTAAGTTTTGGAACTATTACATTATGTTGAACTATAGAATTTATATTAGTGTGTTGTTATTGATTTCTGTTAAATGCTCACTATTTTATTACTTAGTATGTTCTTTGAACTAGTACATTATGATTTTAGGTATACAATACTAGACTTTGACCCGTGACCTAATGTTCAAATATACTTGGTGCTGCATGCACGGGTTGACATTGCATATGATATCTGACATTTACGAACTAGATACATCAACAAACCGTATTGTTGACATTTACATAACCAAGCTTTAAGCTTACAATAATGCTATTAATTTCACTACACTCTGCTTTGTTAGAATAATCTAACTGTGTATCGGGACATGCCATCGCCACAGTTAAAATGTCTCCCATGTACCCGTAATGTAGCAAAAAATTGCAAAATGGCTCCCAAACGATTTTTAGGAGAAAATTAACGAACCTGCGTTGAAAATAACAGTTAAATTATTCATAACAAACAATGTTGAAGCTGAAAATATCTTTAATCTAAAAATTTAATTCATTTTAATGAATTTAATGAATTCAACACTTTTTCACAATAGTGTTTTATTTGCTTCGAATTTACACACCGTGTTGACATTCGGGACTCTCGGGATGTTTCATATTAAATGCACTGAGTTAGAGTTATTTCTTGTATTTCCTTTGATGAGCAGAATATATGACAAATTTTCAATTAAAATGTACATGTATTTGTAATATTGTTTCTGAAATTATCCATGCAAATATGATATTGTGGAAACATAAACTAAAGAGCCTCCCGTGGTTAAACGTGAATGTAATACGCATGTGCAAGATTGTAAAATCCAAAAAATACATGATTTCCATAAAAAATAATTTTCTTCGAAAATATGTCAACCAGACGCTATAAAAGTGTAAACTTGATATGTAGTTTGACATTTTGAAGCTGTTCAGCAAATTTCATATTATTCCTATAACGCATAAAAAAACACATGGCCCATGGGGCCACATCGCTCACCTGAGCAACAATGGGCGTTCAAAAGACATTGTGCCATATGGCCCTCGGTAGAATAACAAAAAAATAAATATTGTAAAGTATTCGAATCTTAAATTTATTTTTGCATACACGTAATCTTTGACATTGTACCTTCATGAAATACTGTTTTTACACAGAATATGAAAATCCTACGCAAGACATAGAACTAAATATTTGGTAGGGGTACACTGTTATATAACTTCTAATTCCCTGTATTTTCGTTCTGCCCCCTCCCCCACTTAATAAAGCAATCAAAATATATGATAGCATGTAGGTACATTTTTTTCCTCAACTACTTACTAGTTATTGTATTTTTTAAAAAATATAATAGTTATTGTATTTTATGAAAAAAAATCCAACATGTATATATGTGAAGAAGAAAATTGCACCTCAATGCGCTCAATTTCGCAAATTAAAAATATTCAACAATTTAATTCGTCTTCTTCATTATAATTAAATTACTGTTGTTTACCTCGCGTAAACTCGTGACTTTTATAACTTTACTCACACTTGATTGATGAATACACTGGAATGAAAAATGTTGTCACGTGACATGTTAAAGAGCTATAAAAATCAATGTTGCCGTATTGACAGGCACATTCCTCTAATTTACTATGGCCCACCCATTATTTTCATTTTATTCAAAAATAAGAAATGGCTACAAACCAGGATAATTTTCCGCTGTAATATTTTCTGAGGAATAGCGATAGTTCTTTTATCCCCGCAACATAAATGTGTCAGAACTATGGAAACTGTTTTAACGATGTCGTTTTTATTTACTCATATTTCACATTATTGATTGTATAAAGAGGGGGCCCTAGAGAGTAGTTATATACAGCATATCATTCTTTATTTTTTTGTGTACAAGTAATCAAGGTCCTCCGTTTCCAACGGAAGACCTTATTGTTATTCTTCGGTTTCTTTTTCCCTATTCTTATTAAGGTCTTCCGTTTCCAACGGAAGACCTTATTGTTTTTGCTTTGTTTCTTTTTCCCTATTATTATTTTTCTTTTTTTTTCTTTCAAATTTTGTCCGCGCGAGTTCTCGGAAATGGCTCAGCCGATTTTCGTGAAACTTTCAGATCTGAAAGATATTGATCTGAACCTTATTGGAAATTTTTTATATTGATGACGTCATTTCCATTTCCGAGATTTTAACGTGTTAGTGATTTTTGAAGGCTTAGTTTGTCCATGCAACTACTCCTAAACTACACTGAAATTTTCAGGGATTGTAGACAAAAGATTGTAGATGTGTATGATGTCAATCAAATTTGTCTGATCAAAAAGGCGTCGAAGCTCGCCTGGACCTGAAAATCGAGTTTAAAAAAACATCGTAATTTTAATAGGTTTTCTTTGTTTATCTCTTTTCTAAAAAATATTTTGTTAAGACATGTATTGCAAAATAAGTTTATATTTTCAGGACCTTTCATTTAAAACCAAGAAAAAGGGGCTGGGCCTTCAAATTAGGGGACCAAAGGGCTCTAAAGTCTTTAATCTGTATCACTTTACTGAGGGATATTTTGTGATACATTATAGAAGCAAATATGTTTATCTCTTAGTTATGTATCTAAGCAATGCAATGATTTTATCATGTATTACGTAATTAAGGGTTTTTAGGGGCCAAAAGTCCAGAATTTTGATCACCCATATCTCAGAAAGGAAAAATATTTTGTAATGCAGTACAGAAGAAAAGTTGTTCCAAATAATGGTCTTAACAAAATGCAACCTTCAAAATTTCGTTAACCAGCCCCTATAAGGAGATACAGTGCTGCTATCGTGAAAGTTGACATAACTATCCTATCCTATCCTATATCCTGTATCCTGCATCCTATCCTGCAAATAAGCTCTATCCTATCCTATCCTATCCCATACCTTCAAAATATTAGAATGCAAGTTAAATGAAACGAAATTTAAGAACGAAATGATTTTATCAATTAATGTAGTACTCAAAATGAATAACTAAATCTTAAAACCGAATATTCATCGAGCGGGATAACTTACTTACCTGTACTACGGTCAAATTAAATCGTACGCGGGATGGACACAATAACGTAAACAAACAGGTAAGCGATTATATTTTTGATTTATTTATATTTATGCATAAAAAACAGATAAATAACTTCGATGCACTTATTGAGGAACTGTTTTGTCACATATTTTTATCAAATTATTTTCTTATCACATTAAACTGAGCGTAATTCTCATTATTCGAGCGATTCGTTCGGCGATAAATGTAAACACGATCTGAAAATAAATAATTCCTTTAGGAAGTTTATATCGTTTATAGCTAAACCACTCGGAGTTATTTTTAAAGTATAAATTCTTAAGCATTTATAGCTAGCTAACATTTATTAATTCGATATGTTCAGGTTAATATCGGACAGAAATATGCGTCCCTGTTATTGGGCATCGAAGAAATTATATGAAACGTGAAGCAATGTCTGTTTCTTGTATACATGTTTATCTTTTAAAATGCCAAATTAGTCGTTTATAAATTCAAGCTTTTATTAATTTGCAGACTTTAAATGAAGTAAATACAGAAATCTATTTCTGACGTTGTCAAATGTTGCAACGAATTCTCGCAGTAACTCCGTACTTGCCTACGAGTTGACAAAGATGTAGCGCCGATATTTTAGCGCGCATTAATGTTTTACACCTTATATGGTTTAACTTGTAAAACGTATTAAATTGACATTGAAAATACATTGTTTAGCCAATTTTCGTTTCGCAAAATAACTCTGAAATTTATACTCGAATCTGATTGGCTACAGGATGCAGGATAGGATAGGATAGGATAGGATAGAACTTAACTTTTATATTTCTATCATGTATCGTGCATCCTGCATCCTATCCTACCCTATCCTTGTCAACTTTCAGGATATCAGCACTGTAAGGGATCGGCCCCTTAAACCTTCTTTCTCATATATCTCCAGAACGGTAACGAATTTCAAAACACTTGCTGAACAAAATTTGTTCAAAATTGAAAGTCCTTTCATGTGATATCAAGAAAAAGGGGCTGACCCCTCACATTAGGGGACCAAAGGGCTCTAAAGTCTTTAATCTGTATCTCTTTACTGAGGGATATTTTGTGATACATTATAGAAGCAATTATGTTTATCTCACAGTTATGTATCTAAGCAATGCAATGATTTATCATGTTTTATGTAATTAAGGGTTTTTAGGGGCCAAAAGTCCAGAATTTTGATCACACATATCTCAGAAAGGAAAAATATTTTGTAATGCAGTACAGAAGAAAAGTTGTTACAAATAATGGTCTTAACAAAATGCAACCTTCAAAATTTCGTTAACCAGCCCCTAAAAGGAAATAAGGTACCGGCCCCTAAAACCTTCTTTCTCATATATCTCCAGAACGGTAACGAATTTCAAAACAATTGCTGAACAAAATGTGTTCAGAGTTGAAAGTCCTTTCCTGTTATATCAAAAAAAGGGGCTGGCCCCTCAAATTAGGGGACCAATGGGCTCTAAAGTCTTTTATCTGTAGCCCTTCACTGAGAAATATTTTGTGAATGGTTATAGAAGCAAATATGTTTATCCTACAGTTATATATCCAAGTAATGTATTGATTTTATCATGTGTTGCGTGAATAAGGGTTTTTGGGGGCCAAAAGTCCAAAATTTTGATCACCTATATCTCAGAAAGGAAACATATTTTGCAATGCAGTACAGTAGAAAAGTTGTTCCAAATAATAGTCTTATCAAAATGCAACCTTCAAATTTTCTTTAAACGGTCCCTATAAGGAGATAAGGGATCGGCCCCTAAATCTTTCTTTCTCATGTATCTCCAGAACTATTCTAAACAGTTGTTGAACAAAATTTGTTTAAAATTAAAAGTCCTTTCATTTGATATCAAGAAAAAGGGGCTGGTCCCTCAGATTAGGGGACCAAAGGGCTCTAAAGTCTTCAATCTGTAGACCTTTACTGAGAGATATTTTGTGAAATGTTGTAGAAACAAATGTGTTTATCTTACAGTTATGTATTCAAGCAATGTAATGATTTTATCATGTGTTTTGTAATACGGGGTTTTCAGGGGCCAAAAGTCCAGAATTTTGATCACTCATATCACAGAAAGGAAGAAATATTTTGTAACGCAACAAAAGTTGTTCAAAATGATCTTCTAAACAATTTTCAACCTTCAAAATTTCGTTAAACGGCCCCTATAAAGAGATAAGGGATCGGCCCCTAAAACCTTCTTTCTAATAAATATCCAGAACGGTAACGAATTTCTAAACACTTGTTGACAAAATGTGTTTAAAATTAAATGTCCTTTGATTTGATTCTAAGAAAAAGGGGTTTGCTCCTTAAATTAGGGGATCAAAGAGCTCTAAAATCATTTAGCTATAGTCCTTTAATGAGAAGCATTTTGTGAAAGCTAGATTAGGTATAAAACGTTTATATGTCCTAACAGTATAATGATTTTCTCTTGCGTTACCCAATTAGGGTTTTTAGGGACCAGAGGTAAACAAGTTTAATCTTTTCTATCTAAATTGGAAGAAATGCAAATATTCAAAAAAGCAATGTCAGAAAACTTATAAACAGCGATACAATAAAGCCTTAGTACTTCACTCCTTTTTCCATAACATGTTTTGTTGTCGAAAATCAAATCATATTTCCTGCTAAAAATCGGACGGAAGACCTCCTCGTTGCTCGCAACGAGATCGTGTCTAGTTAGGGTCTTCCGTTTCCAACGGAAGACCCTCTTGTTATTCTACGGTTTCTTTTTCTTTATTAGGGTTTTCCGTTTTCAACGGAAAACCCTTCTGTTATTCTACGGTTTCTTTTTCTTTATTATTAGGGTCTTCCGTTTCCAACGGAAGACCCTCTTGTTATTCTACGGTTTCTTTTTCTTTATTATTCTTTTTTTTCTTTTTCTGACTTTTTTGGAGCGCTATTTCTCAAAAACTATCCAACCGATTCGCACAAAATTTTCAGGAAAAATAAAGCATGATCGGCGCTACATTTAATAAAATTTTTAAATGATGACGTCACTTCCGGTTTCAGATATTTACGATTTTGTAAATTTTTTAGGGTCATTTTGTCCACGCATCTCCTCCGAAACTAATCAAGATAGAAGCTTGAAATTTTCAGGGATTGTAGATGAATGTATGTAGATGTACCCCCATGCTTCCAATGATGAAAATTGCTAAAGGCCTACAAGCTCGCCTGAACCTGAAAATTGGCACCAAATTTTTTCACGAAATTTTTGCACATTTTCTGTGATATCTTTTGATGTATAAATATTTTGTTATAAGATGTAATGCAAAAGTTGTTTCAAATTACACGGGCTTTCGTTTGATATCAAGAAATAGGGACTGGCCCCTCAAATTAGGGGCCAAGAGGGCTGTAAAGTCTTCTTACAATAACTCTTTACTGAATAATAATTTGTTATTAATTATAGAAGCAAAAATGTTCATTGTTCAGCTGTTTATCTATACAGTACCATACCTAAGTCATATGTTACGTAATAAGGGGTTTAAAGGGGCCAGAATTTCAAAATTTCGATCATAATATCTGAAAAAGGAGAAATATTTTGAAAAGCATTGTAGAACAAAAGTTGCTTAAAATAATGTTCTGTACAATATGCTACCTTAAATTTTTTTGTTCATGACCCCATTTAGGAGATAAAGGGCCGGCCCCTAAAACACATTTGTAAAGATATCCTAAGAAGGGTTAACATTTCGTGAACACTTGTTGAACAAAATATGTTTATATTTGCAAGACCTTTCATTTGATATCAAGAAAAAGGGGCTGGCCCCTCCAATTAGGGGTCAAGAGGGGTCTTAAATCTTCTTACAAGGACTGTTTACTGAACAATAATTTGTAATTAATTATAGAAGCAAAAATGTTCATTGTACAATTGTTTATCTATACAGTATCATACCTTAGTCATATATTACGTAATTAGGGGTTTCAAGGGGCCAGAAGTTCAAAACTTTGATCATTTTAAAATATCTGAAAAAGCAGAAATATTTTTTAAAAGCAATGTAGAACAAAATAATGTTCTGAACAACATGATACCATAAATGTTGTTATTAGTGGCCAAGAGCTAAAGGGTCGGCCCCTAAAATACAGTTGTTTAGATATCTTGGTAACGGTTAACCATTCGTTAACATTTGTAGAACAAATATGTTTATATTAGCAAGACCTTTTATTTGATATAAAAAAAAGGGCTGACCCCTCAAATTAGGGACCAGAAGGGCTATTAAGTCTTTTTATAATAACTCTTTTCTGACCAACAATTTGATAAAAGTCATAAAGCAACAAAGGAGCTTTTATTAAGCTTAATTTAAAACTGAAATCCGTTTTAAAATCGGACAATGCATTACAAAAATATTGGGATTTAAAAATTGAGTTTTCCGGAAATTTTGTTTCCACGTTCTTGGAAAAGAAAATAGTGTTATTTTAAAAGTTAAATTAACTCATACCTAAAATAATTCGGAAATTGTTAATTCGTACTTGAAGACATTCGGGACTTTTTTTATTAAGTCGTTCTAGAAATTGTAAAGGTTTTTGTTAATTCGTTCTTGAAATCATTCAGACATTGTTAAGTCGTACTAAGAATTATTCGATTTTTTTTTAAATTTTTTTTTTATTTTCTTTGTAGTTGGTTTTAGAACTCTGCTTCTTACAGGAGCTTCTATCTTTACTCTCGACACCACCGGTAGACCCACTCGTTGCTTTGCAACGAGCTTTGCTCTAGTTATACTTTTTTTTCTTTTTCTGACTTTTTTGGAGCGTTATTTCTCAGAAACTATTCAACCGATTTACACTAAATTTTTAGCAGTCATAATGCATCAATGTCGCTACTAATTATTAAAATTTCAAATGATTACGTCACTTCCGGTTTCAGATATGGACGATTTTGTAAATTTTTAAGGGTCATTTTGTCCACGCATCTCCTCTGAAACTAATCATGATAAAAGCTTAAAATTTGCAGGGATTGTAGATGAACGTCTGTAGATTTCCCTCCATGCTTCCAATTGCGAAAAATGCGCAATGCCTAGAAGCTCGCCTGAACCTGAAAATTAGCACCAAATTTTTTCACAAAATTTTCGCACTTTTTTCGTAATATCTTTTGACGTATAAATATTTTGTTAAAACATGTAATGCAAAAGCTGTTTCAATTTGCACGGGCTTTTATTTGATATCAAGAAAAAGGGGCTGGCCCCTCAATTTAGGGGCCAAGAGGGCTCTAAAGTCTATTTGCAATAACTTTTTAGTGAACAATAATTTGTTATCAATTATAGAAGCAAAAATGTTCATTGTACCGCTGTTTATCAATACAGTACCATACTTAAGTCATATATTACGTAATTAGGGGTTTCAAGGGGCCAGAAGTTCAAAACTTTGATCATTAATATCTGAAAAAGGAGAAATATTTTGAAAAGCAATGTAGAACAAAAGCTGTTCAAAATATTGTTTTTAACAATATGATACCAACAATTTTGTTGTTAGTGGCCCCGGTAAGGGGTTAAAGGGTCGGCCCCTAAAACGCATTTGTACAGATAACTCGAGAACGGTTTACAATTCATGAACATTTGTAGAACAAAATATGTTTATATTAGCGAGACCTTTTATTTGATATCAAGAAAAAGGGGCTGACCCCTCAAATTAGGGGCCAGAAGGGCTACTAAGTCTTTTCATAATAACTCTTTTCTGACAAATAATTTGATATTAATCAAAAAACAGCAAATAAGCTTTTATTAAGCTTAATTTAAAACCGAAACCCGTTTTAAAATCGGACGATGCATTACAGAGATATCGGGGTTTAAAAATTGATGAAATTGATGAAATTTTGATTCCGCGTCCTTGGTTTAAAAAATAGCGTAATGTTTGAAGTAAAATTAACTCGTACCAAAATATGATTGTTAAGTCGTACTTGAATACATTCGGATTTTTTTTCTTAAGTCGTTCTTGAAATCGGAAAGGTGTTTGTTAAGTCGTACTTAAAATCATTCGTATTTTGTTAAGTCGCACCAGGAATAATTCGATTTTTTTTCATCTTTTATATTTTAGTTACTCTTGTTATTGGTTTAAGAGCTCTGCTTCTTACAGGAACTTCCAGCTTTACTTCCGACATTAACGGAAGACCCACTCGTTGCTTTGCAACGAGCTTTGCTCTAGTTCTTATTATTCTTTTTTTTCTTTTTCTGACTTTTTTGGAGCGTTATTTCTCAAAAACTACCCAACCGATTTGCACGAAATTTTTTGGAGTGATAGAACAACATCGTCGCTACATATTTTTTAAATTTTTGCATGATGACGTCACTTCCGGTTTCAGATATAGACGATTTTGTAAATTTTTAAGGGTCATTTTGTCCACGCGTCTCCTCCGAAATTAATGAAGATAAAAGCTTGAAATTTTCAGGGGTTGTAGATGAATGTCTGTAGATGTACCCCCATGCTTCCAATTATGAAAATTGCTCAAGGCCTCGAAGCTCGCCTGAACCTGAAAATTAGCACCAAATTTTTCCACGAAATTTTTGCACATTTTCTGTAATACCTTTTGTAGTGCACATAATTTGTTAAAACATGTAATGCAAAAGATGTTTTAATTTTCACGGGCTTTCCTTTGATATCAAGAAAAAGGGGCTGACCCCTCAAATTAGGGGCCAAGGGGGCTCTAAAGTCTTCTTACAATAACTCTTTACTGAACAATAATATGTAACTAGAGCAAAGCTCGTTGCAAAGCAACGAGTGGGTCTTTCGTTAATGTCGGAAGTAAAGCTGGAAGTTCCTGTAAGAAGCAGAGCTCTTGAACCAATAACAAGAGTAACTGAAATAAAAAGATGAAAAATCGAATTATTCCTGGTACGACTTAACAAAAACCGAATGATTTTAAGTACGATTTAACAAAACCCTTCCCGATTTCAAGAACGACTGAACAAAAAAAATCCGAATGTGTTCAAGTACGACTTAACAATTATTTTTGGTACGAGTTAATTTTACTTTGAACATTACCCTATTTTTTAAACCAAGGACGCGGAAACAAAATTTCCGGAAAAATCAATTTTTAAACCCCGATATCTCTTTAATGCATTGTCCGATTTTAAAACGGATTTCAGTGTTAGATTCAGCTTGATAAGCTCTATAAAACACATTTTCATTTTTTATTTGATCAGAAAATTCATTTTTTCGAAAAATTTGTTTTACTTCCGGTTTCGACCGGAAGTGACGGATTTTTATTTCCAGCCTTATTGCACATGTAAATTGCCAAATTCATAACCACATAAAATTTCAAGACTCTATCTTAAATCGTTTTTGAGAAATGTTGGGGACAAAATGACTTTTTTTTAAGTTTAAAAGTGACGTAACGTCAAAACGGAAGTGACGTTGTTATGGTCACTTTAAAATCTTTGAGGCATTATAATTGCACATAATCCCTAAAAGTTTCCTTTAAATAAGTTGAAAACTTTTTGAGTTATAAAGCCGAAAAGGAGTCAGAAAAAAAAGAAAAAGAAAAAAAATAATAATAACTAGAGCAAAGCTCGTTGCAAAGCAACGAGTGGGTCTTCCGTTAATGTAGGAAGTAAAGCTGGAAGTTCCTGTAAGAAGCAGAGCTCTAAAACCAATAACAAGAGTAACTAAAATAAAAAGATGAAAAAAATCGAATTATTCCTGGTACGACTTAACAAAATCCGAATGATTTTTAGTACGACTTAACAAAAACTTTTCTGATTTCAAGAACAACTTAACAAAAAAAAAACGAATGTGTTTAAGTACGACTTAACAATTATTTTTGGTACGAGTTAATTTCACTTTGAACATTACGCTATTTTTTAAACCAAGGACGCGGAATCAAAATTTCCGAAAAAATCAATTTTTAAACCCCGATATCTCTGTAATGCATCGTCCGATTCAAAAACAGATTTCAGTTTTGAACTCAGCATGAAAATTACTGTAAGATACGTACGTAAAATTTTCAAAATTGAAAAACATGAAAATTCAAAAAAATTGATTTTGCTTCCGGTTTCGACCGAAAGTGTCCGAATTGAGTTTCCAGCCTTATGTCTAAAGTAAAACGGTAGTTCTACCTTCTCTGTAAATCTCATAGCTTTATCTTAAATCAAAAAGGAGAAAAGCACCGGACAAAATCACTTTTTAAAACGTGAAAAACGTCAATATCAGACGAATTTGATGACGTCATCAAATAATTTTTTCACATCATAGAGATCTTTTAGATATACATAAAACCTGTAAATTTCAAAACAATCGATGCAAGCGTTTTTGAAATATTTGAGTTGGAAAAAAAATAAAAAGAATAATAATAATAAGACTAGAGCAAAGCTCGTTGCAAAGCAACGAGTGGGTCTTCCGTTAATGTCGGAAGTAAAGCTGGAAGTTCCTGTAAGAAGCAGAGCCCTTTAACTAACAACAAGAGTAACTAAAATAAAAAAAATGAAAAAATCGAATTATTCCTGGTACGACCTAACAAAATACGAATGATTTTACGACGACTTAACAAAAAACTTTCAAGAACGACTTAACAAATTAATTCCGAATGTTTTAAGTACAACTTAACAATTATTTTTGGTACGAGTTAACTTTACGATAAACATTATGCTATTTTTTAAACCAAGGACGCGGAATCAAAATTTCCGGAAAAATTAATTTTTTAACACCGATATCTCTGTAATGCATCGTCCGATTTTTAAACGGCTTTCAGTGTTAGAATCAGCTTAATAAGCTCTACAAAACACATATTCGTTTTTGATTTGATCAGAAAATTCATTTTTTCGAAAAATTTGTTTCACTGACGGTTTCAACCGGAAGTACGAGTGGGTCTTCCGTTAATGTCGGAAGTAAAGCTGGAAGTTCCTGAAAGAAGCAGAGCTCTTAAACCAATAACAACAATAACTAAAATAAAAGGTGAAAAAATCGAATTATTCTTGGTACGACTTAACAAAATACGAATGATTTTTAGTACGACTTAACAAAAACCTTTCCGATTTCAAGAACGACTTAACAAAAAAAAATCCGAATGTGTTACTGTACGACTTAACAATTATTTTTGGTACGAGATAATTTTACTTTGAACATTACGCTATTTTTTAAACCAAGGACGCGGAATCAAAATTTTCGGAAAAATCAATTTTTAAAGCCAAATATCTCTGTAATGCATTGTCCGATTTTTAAACGGTTTTCAGTGTTAGATTCAGCTTAAACAGCTCTACAAAACACATATTCGTTTTTGATTCGATCAAAAAATTCAATTTTTCGAAAAATTTAAATCACTTCCGGTTTCTACCGGAAGTGACAAAATAACTTTTTTTGTAAAAATGCCATAAGTAAATCCGCAGATTTACAATCACAGAAAATTTCAAGTCTTTATAAACTACCGTTTACGAGAAAAGTCCTGGACAAAATCACTTTTTGAAAATTTTTAAAATGGCGTAACTAGAAAACAGAAGTGACGTAATGACTGAAAATTTTAAAGCTTCTAGGGACAAGTATTTAACATAATACCTGAAAATTTCTTGCAAATCGGTTGAATAGTTTTTGAGATATAAAGCAAAAAAGAAGTCAGAAGGAAAAACAAGAAGAATAATAATAATAAAAAAAAACAATAGAATAACAAGAGGGTCTTCCGTTGAAAACGGAAGACCCTAAATAAGAAAAAAAAGAAACCGTAGAAAAACAAAAGGGTCTTCCGTTGGAAACGGAAGACCCTAAAAAGAAACCGAAGAATAACAAGAGGGTCTTCCGTTGGAAACGGAAGACCCTAATTAATTATATAAGCAAAAATGTTCATTGTACAGCTGTTTATCAATACAGTATCATACTTAAGTCATATGTTACGTAATTAGGGGTTTCAAGGGACCAGAAGTTCAAAACTTTGATCATTAATATCTGAAAAAGGAGAAATATTTTTAAAAGCAATGTAGAACAACAGTTGCTTAAAATGGTGTTCTTGTCAATATGCTACCTTAAATGTTTTTGTTTATGACCCCATTTAGGAGTTAGAGGGTCGGCCCCTAAAACACATTCGTACAGATATCTCAAGAACGGTTAACATTTCATGAACACTTGTTGAACAAAATATGTTTATATTAGCGAGACCTTTTATTTGATATCAAGAAAAAAAGGCTGGCCCCACACATTGGGGGCCAAAAGGGCTCTAATGTCTTTTTACAATAACTCTTTATTCAACAATATTTTGTTATTAATTATAGAAGCAAAAATGTTCATTGTACAGCTGTTCATCTATATAGTACCATACCTAAGTCATATATTACGTAATTAGGGGTTCCAAGGGGCCAGAACCCAAAACTATGATCATTAATATCTGAAAAAGGATGAATATTTTAAAAAGCAATGTAGAACAAAAGTTGTTCAAAATAGTGTTCTGAACAATATTAAACCAAAAATTTTGTTGTTAGTGGCCCCGGTAAGGGGTTAAAGGGTCGGCCCCTAAAACACATTTGTACAGATATCTCGAGAACGGTTAACAATTCATGAACACTTGTAAAACAAAATACGTTTATATTAGCGAGACCTTTTATTTGATATCAAGAAAAAGGGGCTGGCCCCACAAATTAGGGGGTACAAGGGCTACTAAGTCTTTTTATGATAACTGTTTTCTGACCAATAATTTGATATTTATTAGAAAGCAACAAAGCAGCCTTTATTAAGCTTAATTAAAAACTGAAATCCGTTTTAAAATCAGACGATGCATTACAGAGATATCGGGGTTTAAAAATTGATTTTTCCGGAAATTTAGTTTCCGCGTCCTTGGTTTAAAAAAAACGTAATGTTTATAGTAAAATTAACTCGTACCAAAAATAATTGTTAAGTCGTACTTAAACACATTCGGATTTTTTTTGTTAAGTCGTTCTTGAAATCAAAAAGGTTTTTGTTAATTCATACTTAAAATCATTCGGGTTTTGTTAGGTCGTACCAAGAATAATTCGATTTTTTCATCTTTTTATTTTAGTTACTCTTGTTATTGGTTCAAGAGCTCTGCTTCTTACAGGAACTTCGAGCTTTACTTCCGACATTAACGGAAGACCCACTCGTTGCTTTGCAACGAGCTTTGCTCTAGTTATTATTATTTTTTCCCCTTTTTTTGTGCACGCGATTTCTCAGAAACGGCTCGGCCGATCTCAATCAAATTTTAGGATGTGATAGATAGTGGTCTGAACTTGATTGGAATTTTTTTGAATTGATGACGTCACATCCGTTTTTGAGATATTGAGATTTTTCTATATTTTATATGGGTATTTTGTCTTCTGTTGTTCTCCTAAACTATAAGAGATATTAAACTCAAATTTTTACGGTAGGTAAAGGAAAGATTAAAGTTTTGCATGATTGTTGTTTTGTATGTTTAGCACTACTTGCGCCAAAGCTCGCTATGGCTCGAAAATTGACATTAAAAAAGCGTCGTGAATTTTTGTGTTTTTCTCTCTTTATCTGTTTTCTGGAAAATATTTTGTTTAAGCATGTAATGTAAAAACGTTAACATTTACAAGGCCCTTCTGCTGATATCAAGAAAATGGGATTGGCACCTCAAATTAGGGACCTAGAAGGCTCTAAAGTCTTTTATCCATATCTCTTTACCGAGGGATATTTTGTAATAAATTATAGAAGCAAATATGTTTATCTTACAGTTATGAAGCCAAGCAGTATAACGATTTTCTCATATGTTACGTAATTAGGGGTTTTTAGGGGTCAAAATCCAAAACTTCGATCACTTATATAATTTGCTTGAAACACGCCTTTTCTTTCTTATTATTTTCGTAATAACCCAGATTTGAAACAGAATTAGCCCATAATTTATGCTATTTATATTTTTTCCTTCCCATAAGGATTATTCATGCTAAATTACGTTGAATTAGCATCAGTAGTTCTTGAGAAGAAGATTTTTTAAAATGCACTCCACTTTTTTTTTTTTTTTTTTTTTTACAGTTTTGAGGTTTCCTCCGCTTTCAATGAAGATTTTTCTTTCATTTCTGCAATTTATATTCATCTTTCCATAAGAATGCTTTGAGCCAAATTTGGTTGAATTTGGTTAAGTGGTTTTAGAGAAAAAGTTCAAAATGTGAAAAGTTTACAGACGGACAGACGGACGGACGGACAGACGGACAGACGGACGGACGGACAGACGGACGGACGGACGACGGACAAAATGTGATCAGAATAACTCACTTGAGCTTTCAGCTCAGGTGATTAAAAAAGTGTTGAAAACTGAAGAGAGATAGACAGACGGACAGACAGACAGAATGACAGACGGACGGACATATGGACTGACGGACGCAGAGGAAAGCTAAAGTCCTCTCCGATGAAACCGTAAGGAGACCAATAATACCTTGCAATATTTGAGTAATCAAGTTTTTGTTCGAGCCTGTAGCATTTTGGGGTTATAGCCGTTTAAAGGGGCATGGTCACGATTTTGGTCTAATTAAGGTCTTCCGTTTCCAACGGAAGACCTTATTGTTAAGGTCTTCCGTTTCCAACGGAAGACCTTATTGTTTTTCTTAGGTTTCTTTTTCCCTATTATTATTATTTTTTTTTTTTTTAAAAAAGGCGTCGTGATTTTTCTTGGTTTTCTTTTAATATCTCTTTTCTCGAAAGCATTTTGTTAAAACAAGTAGAATTAAAAAAACTTAATTAAATCAAGAGCTTTCATTTGAGATCAAGAAAAAGGGGCTGGCCCTTCAAATTAGGGACTGAGGGGGCTCTAAAGTATTTTAATGATAACTTTTTACCGTGAAATATTTTGTGATGCGTTGTAGAAGCAATTATGTTTATTCTTGGGTCATTAACCTAATCATGGCAATCATTTACTCCTATGTTACGTAATTAGGGATTTTAAGGCACCAGAAGTCCAAAACTTTGATGCTCAATATCTCAAAATTAAGAAACATTTGGATAAGCAGTATTGAACAAAAGATGCTCAAAATATTGAGCTTAACAATCTGAAACCATAATTTTCTTGTTATGCGGTCCCTTAAAGGAGTTACAGGGTCGGCCCCTAAAACGACCCTCTCCAGATATCTCGAGAACGGTACAAAATTTGTAAACACTTTTTGAACAAAATGTGTTTGAATTGACAAGAGCTTTCATTTGAAATCATGAAAAAGGGGCTGACCCTTCAAATTAGGGGCTGAGGGGGCTCTAAAGTCTTTTAATGATACCTTTTTACCGTGAAATATTTTGTGATGTGTTGTAGAAGCAATTATGTTTATTCTTAGGTCATTAACCTATCTATGGCAATCATTTACTCCTATGTTACGTAATTAGGGATTTTAAGGGGCCAGAAGTCCAAAACTTTGATGCTCAATATCTCAAAATGAAGAAACATTTGGATAAGCAATATTGAACAAAAGATGCTCAAAATATTGAGCTTAACAATCTGAAACCATAATTTTCTTGTTATGCGGTCCCTTAAAGGAGTTACAGGGTCGGCCCCTAAAACGACCCTCTCCAGATATCTCGAGAACGGTACAAAATTTGTAAACACTTTTTGAACAAAATGTGTTTGAATTGACAAGAGCTTTCATTTGAAATCATGAAAAAGGGGCTGGCCCTTCAAATTAGGGACTGAGGGGGCTCTAAAGTCTTTTAATGGTAACTTTTTACTGTGAAATATTTTGTGATGCGTTATAGAAGCAATTATGTTTATTCTTAGGTCATTAACCTAAACATGACAATCATTTACTCCTATGTTACGTAATTAGGGATTTTAAGGGGCCAGAAGTCCAAAACTTTGATGCTCAATATCTCAAAATGAAGAAACATTTTGATAAGCAATATTGAACAAAAGATGCTCAAAATATTGAGCTTAACAAAAATGAACTATAATTTCTTTGTTATGTGGTCCCTAAAAGGAGTTACATGGTTGGCCCCTCACACGACCCTCTCAAGATATCTCGAGAACGTACAACATTTGTAAACACTTTTTGAACAAAATGTGTTTGAATTGACAAGAGCTTTCATTTGAAATCATGAAAAAGGGGCTGGCCCTTCAAATTAGGGACTGAGGGGGCTCTAAAGTCTTTTAATGGTAACTTTTTACTGTGAAATATTTTGTGATGCGTTATAGAAGCAATTATGTTTATTCTTAGGTCATTAACCTAAACATGACAATCATTTACTCCTATGTTACGTAATTAGGGATTTTAAGGGGCCAGAAGTCCAAAACTTTGATGCTCAATATCTCAAAATGAAGAAACATTTGGATAAGCAATATTGAACAAAAGATGCTCAAAATATTGAGCTTAACAAAAATGAACTATAATTTCTTTGTTATGTGGTCCCTAAAAGGAGTTACATGGTTGGCCCCTCACACGACCCTCTCAAGATATCTCGAGAACGAACAACATTTGTAATTACTTGTTGAACAAAAAGTGTTTGAATTGACAAGATCTTTCATTTGAAATCATGAAAAAGGGGCTGGCCCTTCTAATAAGGGGCTGAGGGGGCTCTAAAGTCTTTTTATGATAACTTTTTACTGTTAAATATTTTTTGATACGTTATAGAAGCAATTATGTTCATTCTAATGTTATGTACATGGCAATCATATACTCTTATGTTACGTAATTAGGGATTTTAATGGGCCAGAAGTCTAAAGCGTTGATGCTCAATATCTCAAAATGGAGGAAAACTTTGGAAAGCAATATTGAACAAAAGATGCTCAAAATATTGAGCTTAACAATGTACAACCATATATTGTTTTTATCTGGACCCTAAAGGGAGTTTTAGGACCGGATATCAAAACGATTTTTCCCAGATATCTCAAAAACGGTAACCAATTTCTAAATACTTATTAGTGGTACACAAAAATACCTTTTGACTAAAATGAATGAAAAGGAGCTGATCCCTCAGATAAGGGACACCAAAGGGGTAAATAGTCTTTCACCCATTACTCTTAGATCCCGCCTCCTTTTCCGGATACGTTTCGTTGATGAAGGTCAAGAGTAAGGTTATTCCATATTCTAAAAATCGGACGGAAGACCTCCTCGTTGCTTGCAACGAGATCGTGTCTAGTTTTCGTACTGTTTCTTCTTATCATTTTTTTCCACAAATTTTGTGCACGCGATTTCTCAGAAACTATTCGGCCGATTTTGACCATTTTTTCACAGATGATTGCCAGAGGTCATTTGAAATTTTGAAATCGTCACTTCCGGTACCGAGTAACGGCGGATTTTCTATTGTTTTACGACCTATTTTGTGCAGAGCTGATCTCAGAAACTATTAGAGATACGAATACGAAATTTTTAGGATAGGTCGTCTATAGATTGAAGTTGTGCACTATTATATTGTTTTACGCCAGTGGCGCCATTTCTGTGAGCTCGCCTAGGCACGAAAAATGAAAACAAATTTTCATTCAAAATGTTCATACGTTTTGATCTGTATCTTTTTATCAGTTGATATTTTGTTAAACAATATATAACAAAAGTGGTAGAGAATCAAATTTTTTTTCTAATAAAATCAAGAAAAAGGGGCTGGCCCCTTTAATTAGGGACCAAGAGACTCGTAAAATCTATTACGAATAACTTGAAAACGATACAAATTTTGTTATGCACTATAGAATCAAAGTTGTTGAACACTACATTATCGGTTTGAAAAAAGTCATCGTCAGGCCCATGTTTGACGTAATTAGGGATTTGTATTCACTGCTTTAAAAAAAAATTTTTTTTGGGGGGGGGGGTGTTAATTTTGAAATTGTATTGATATTTCATGGTATCATTAAAAATAAAAAAACAAATCGGACGGAAGACAAGGGGGTCGTATCTAGTTTTATTTTTCTGTTTTTATTATTTATTTTGCATTAGAAATGCATTTCTAGTGATCAAATGAAATTTGGGTGCCAGTCGATGAGTTTTAAGCAAGATACAGGGCTCACAATTCTTCTTCATGTAAACAAGGCTCGTGCCCTGTTTTTGTTTACATAGGTTCAATATACCAGACACATTCTTTTTCAAGCTGATTTGTCTATTTTCTAATTCATTTTAAGCATAAATAAACAGTTCCTAACGATTAACACATTGACTATAAGTCTAAAACGGTAATTTTCACTTCAACATTCAAAATGTAAACAAAAGCTTTGTTTACATGTACATAGAGAAGAATTGTAAGCGCTGTAACTCGCTAATAACTCAACAAATGACACTCAAATTTTGGTTGCCTATTGAAAATGCATTACTGAAGCATCGTACTCATTAAAATCGGAAAAATAATTTTTGACCAAAATCGAGACCATGCCCGTTTAAGTCCCAATTAATTAGTATCGAGGATTTCTGCAAACTTACGATCTTCTGCGCCCACTTTCTTTGAACTATTTAAATATAAATGTAAACAAATGATGGCATTTGCAATTCATTTTTGTTTTCATATACTTTGCTAAAATAATCGTACAAATATTATATCTTGTTCTTTTACTTCTGGTAGATAGTCCAAGGTTTTCAATTTTACTGTTCTCAGTAAACAAAGCTCACTATTCTAAACATACAATAAACACGTCATTTTCTATCATCTGGTCTATCTATAACATTGTATGGTCGATAGAGGTCTCCCAATTAGTATTTTCAATCTCAGAACATCGACGTCGACGATACATTCACTGTCTATCTTTACATAAGGACTGACATATTGCATTTGAGTGGAATAAAAATATAGAGGTTATCTAAGGACAACCAACAAAACTTTGTATTGTCGCTACTACAAAGTTTGTATAATTATGAACAAAGGTCGACAAACATAGCAATGTAATATTAGAACTTTGCACAAAAACACACACAATTAAGCTTAAGATATTTAGCACATGTGCGTGGTAAACACAATTTTATACAGTTACATTCATTGTGTATAAAAAGTGATTCGAGATGATAACCCCAACCAAAAGTGGTCGAAAATGTGGTAACTGGGACCACATATTATATGTGATGTAAAAAAGTATTAAACGTTGTTTATAGACTGTTAGACTTACAAACTGATGTGGGTGTCTTTTGGACAAACAACATCTTTTGGTCTTTTTATTACATGTTGATGTTTCATTTGTTCAAACTTTTGAGAAACATAAATCGCATTGTGACTTAAAATACATGTACCCCAATGACTGTGTTGTTTCCAAAGAAAGCTACAATATAAATATTAACTTCATTTCATGATTACTATCATTTGATAATTTACATTTCCTAAAAACAAAAGTGTTTCGGATCCGCTCCTCTAGTATCAAACCATTGACATAGCAGACAAAACATATGCATGCGGGATTGCGCCATCTATTGAGAGTATTAAGTTATAAATTTTTGTTGCTGGTAATTCTGATATTCACGTAGTCCTCTTCCAATTGATGAAATTTATGATCCCTGGGACAGGGGTTCAGGATCGAGGGTGCGGCAAATATAACCATAAAGTGAAAATATATTAAATGTTCTTCTCTACTTTCATATATATATATATATATATATATATATATATATATATATATATATATATATATATATATATATATATATATATATATATATATATATATCTATCTATCTATCTATCTATCTATCTATCTATCTATCTATCTATCTATCTATCTATCTATCTATCTATATATATATATATGAGAAAAACTTAATGCATGGTTATGATGTCCATGGAGTCCTCTGCCTAAATTTTAAAATTCATGATCCCTCAGGGCTGGGACGGGGGTTTAGGCAACAGGGCGTGACCAAAATAGCCATGTAAGGAAAATATACTGAACAGATTCAATAATATTTTCTTCTGTACTATCGTATTTTTGGGAGATTAAGTCATGCTTTTTTACGAGGGTCAATCAAAAAATACGAAGACAATGTGGCTGTCTATCATATCTTGTTTATGAAAGTCATACTTAACAAATTAATCTGTGCACCAACTCTTATGTTATTGATATGCAAAGTTTTAGTCTATTTTATGAAACGGTATTTTTGTTACCCCTTTTTTAAAACAACATGTTTAGTCACCACGGCGCACGGTAACGTTCAAAACATGACGTCAAGATTAAACACGTACAGTTTATAGATATACCCCATCTTTGTATCACGATTAGTCTCTTGTGTCTTTAACCTTACAATTTAAAATGGCACTGAACCACTAAACATCTTATTTACACACATTTGTTCGAGAATCATAAGTTAGTTTTTCAAAGTTTTCATTTTCTAACCGTGTGTCTCTTAGTTTACAGTAAGGATAACCCTGAACGTCGGTTGACGTTACTTATTTTTTGACCAAATACTTACAGATATTTGACTCTCTTGCGGACTGTTTTATATTCAAAATACAATTATCACCAACCCAGCAAAATTTATTACAGTTAAACACAAACTTGCAAATAATTGTTGACATATTTTTTGCACCATTGAACATTTTCACAGCTTATATCGGCTTTTTCCTGAGTAAAATCCATTTTGTTTGTACTTCTCGTTGCGCCGTGACGTCCGGCGACGTCGATGTTTTTAGTCAATTCTAAAGAGGACTCTCTGTCTTTAGTTACTAATATCTGTTCGACAAAACAATATATCCCGTCATTATTTGGAACATAGAATACCATGACTATACTTAATTTGAGGTTTCAATATTATTTGGTTTTAAGCCCAAATTATAGAGATATTATTTTCAACATTATATTGTTTATTGTTGACATAACACAAAGTTTGACCGTGCGCCGTGACCTCATTTTTGCAGGATTAGATTATAAATAATTCTTAGAAATAAAAAAATTTATTAACTTTTTTTCTTGCAAATTGTTTGAAACTACCACTTAATTATGTCTACCAAATAAAGTAATGATATGACATTAAGTAACATAGCTATGACAAAAGTCTTCGTTTTTTTTGATTGACCCTCGTATGTTCATAACGTGCTGACGTAAAAGTGTGAAATTTACTGCCCCGGCCACGGGGTAGAAGTTAAGACTTTTTATTAGGAGTGGGGTCCGATAAGTTTGGTCATATATTGAACTTGCTGCGGGTTATCCATGAACAAATGTAACTTCATCTTGAAAACCTTATGTTAAATTGTCACTTGGCAATATTTAATTTATGTGTTCTGGAAAACTTATTTAATATCCTGGCATTGTATACTTGTAGAAATAAGCTGTATGCATTTTGTGTACTTTATGAATGAAACTGTAAATATTATAAAAGATTGAATGCTGCAGATATCTTATTATCAAAAGTGTAAAATGCTTTTCCTCTGGAGCTAAGGTGTAGATGATATAGATATTCCTCCGACCCTTGACCACCTTCACTTTTCATTAATGAAAGTTTTTTAAACATTCAATAATTAAAGAGGGGTAAAAGTCAGAGGAGTCTTAGATACTAGTAAGGGTTAAGACTTAAAAAATGAAGCCTAAAATTCAAACATGATACTCTCTGACATGTCAGTTTAAGGGCTATGGTACTTATGTGACCTTCAAGGTCAATGGGCGTCTTATTAGAATTTCGCATCTGCAAAAGAAGAAGGGATATACGAGGGTTGTTCGGAAATTATTGAGACATTTCCTCTTATTCTTTTAGTAAAAAAGATAAACCATTGAAGTTTCACCAAAACGTAAATCAGGATAGAGACTATCAATGTGAAAAGTTTATTGTTCATGGCATGAATAGATCATTCCTGGTAAGCTGACCAACCTACCTTCGTCCAATGACCCGGCGCAACCGCAAACTTTTCGCAACGCCATTTTAACGCTTCTTATTGCTCCTGTGTTTTAAACACCTCACAAACGAACGGAAATAAGAATTATTCTTTATTTATCATCTTTTGTTTTCATTTCAAGATGTCATTATTTACATTTTCTGTCATTCTTGTTATTTTCAGGGGGAAAATCGAGTTATTTTTCCCGAAAGTCTAATTACTGCGAATGTCTCCTGCAGCTATTTTTTTATATATTTTAGAACTGGTGATAACAGTTAGTGTGTCAAAAGTACTTGATAATTAATCCCTTTGGCCTAATTCTAGTTAAACAATCAGTGAAAAAAATATGATGAACTGAAGCTCTATACTTTGTCTACATCGTATAGTTTTTTTAAGCAATTGCTTGGCCTTGAAAGGTCTTCTTCCGAGATTTCCACCAGTTTGACGGTTTTTAATGCGCCGCCTTGACGTCAAATTTAATGTAAAGTCGTTGTCAGATTTTTATTGTTTGGTAAATATATGTGTACCATCAGTGAAACTTAATCAAAAGTTAGTCGCAAAGAATAGCAAAATGAACATATTTAATTTGATTTCTTTTATCATTAACTGTAATTCTACGGACACTTATAAAGTAGATGTTTAAGTTATTAAATCTCCGAGTTCATGGCTGCGCCGGGTACCCCGACCACCGACTTGTTTATCTATCGTCGTAAACAAAATATTAGATATTCTTTTAATATCACTTTGTTTTATTTTTTGTTGGCGTAACTTCAGTGTCTATGCCAATTTTTTTTACCAAAATTCGTCAATTAGGAAAGAAAATATTCGAGTTGTCTCAATAATTTCCGAACAACCCTCGAAAATCGAATTGAAGTAGCAAGCAATAGTTTTAATATCCCCAACTTTGTAATCAAGAACCCTGTGAACTAATGATCACTTACAAAGGTATGCATACACAAATTGATTTAGTGAGTCAATTTGTCTTTACTATACTACGTTAAAGACAAAAGGTCTTGGCTTAAAAACCTATTTTCATATTTTGGCGAGTATACTTTATTTAGTTAGTTTGGGTATTCCTAATCACATGTTACATCTTTAATGCAGAAACTTTAAAGAACACTTGCATAATTTTCTGTTTAATCTTGGACGTAGCGAATTTGACTGGGTTCTTTTGACACCTAAACTTAAGTTTTGAAGGGTCGCTAACGGGTATTTCAAATCTGAGATAAAAGTGCAAAAGTCTATGCTTTTGACTATCTTAACGTTTTTGAAATGTAAGCCTATTATTGAATTCCTTTAGGTCTACTTAAGGAAATAACTAAGTCCAAATTAGTTTTCAATAAAATTTATTCCAGCGTAAATTGCATTGTAGTTAAAACAAACTCAACGACTAAGTAAACAGTTCTGCTTGATCGGTTAGTTCACCTGGTATGATCATAAGTTACACGTGACCTTAACTATTCTATACAAATAAGTACGAAGCATGCGAGTAACTAAGCAACAATATAAACAACGACAGTTCGTGCTACAAGTATGCAGACTCTTATTTATTAACCTTTTGACATTAAAACTTTCCCCCCAGAGTGGATTGCACATTACCAACATGCAATTCTACATCTATATATGTTAAACTAAATGTTCATCAAAGTTGTCTGTGCTTTGAGCTGATCACGGGTCATCTAATTCCAGACTCACAATTTAGATTACTTAATTGGTGAAAAAATAAGACTACATAACTACTGTCTAAAACAATTCCGTTCTCACTTATCAGCGTTGCAGCATAGTTATCAGTCTGGCTACTGTAGAAACGAATATGAAATGTGCAGAAAGTGCTAGGCCCATGACGGGTTAAAATCGGCCCTGTCACGAAAATTAATGACATTGGTAGAATATACTGTTGAACTATTATATTTTATATATATCAGAAGGTATTTATTCAAATAAACTTAGACTGTGTCAATATGCAAGTTCAAAGGTCAGTTGTTCAGAGTGAAATTTGAACGATGAAAGAAATTATTTTCATTTTCTGTTTGTGCTACATGTACTTTTATCACAACATTTCACCAATATAATATATTTGAATTGCGTGAAATGCTATTAACTTTTAAGCAGTTGTAATTCAATTAACAATGTTTGGAAAAGAAAAAAAAAGGTCATTTGTTTAGTGTTTATGCTAAAATGCTAGACTGAAAAATTGATAAAATGCATATATATAAAAATACACTGTATTGATAAAATAATATTTACAACATTTAAAATAGAGTCTTTGCTTAATCAAAAATATTGCAGTAATTTTATTGTAAGTTAGAAATCGTTATCAGATTTTTCTAGTGGTTTCATGGGAACTTTTTAAAACCTTTTTCATATTGTAATTACTTTTAAATACAAGGTATTAATACCGGTAATAATACATGTAGTCATTTTCCTAAGCAATGATAACATTGCAAGCATCTTTTCTTTACTCAGAAAAAAAAATACATTGATTGAGTTACAGCTCTCAGAATTTCTAAATAATGATAGCTGATATGTAATTGCATATACTAATATTCTGCTAAGATAATTAATTTAAAAAACCAGTGTCAACTTAAAAAACATAAATGAAAAAGATTGATTAGACAATATATTATCAAATCTTTTAAGGTATTCTACACCTCAATGTTGTTGTAACAACATTTTTTTGATAAGTATATTAATGAAATCTGCTGACAACCCTTGCTTAAAGATACAAAAAATAATGGAGGAGGGGGCCAGTATTCATCCCTCAGAGTTATGGCTCATTGCATTCGACCTTTTTCCATCTACATTGTAAAATGCAATTTCAGTCTGATTAGGATTTGTTATCAGTTTTTTCATTAGGCAAACTGATTTCTTTAGCACAATGGTCACACTGAATAAAGAAATTTCAAAAAAAATGTAAAAAGCTGCTTAACATTTTTTGTAACCTTTTTGCACTTAAAATAGACAATTCTAAAATAGTTACAATTTGATTTTAAATAAAAACTTTTTAAATATCAAGAACTCTATAAGAATAACCATTACCTTGATTTGTATTCGGTATCATTTTAACATAATAAAACATGGGGTCAGTGATGTCAAAATTTAGATATCGGGCTTCAAAGGTAAAATTCTCAAAAAATTTGGCTTAAAATATTTAGACATTTCTTTATATGTGCAAGATTTTATGCTAAACGTCTATCATTCTCTCCTCAAATTTAATTTTGTACATGTCACACAGAACCTATAGAATTTGTTACAACAATGTCAAATGTTAAATATGTGAATAATGAATAACGTGTAATGAAAACAAAGGATATTAAAAATTGTTAAAACTGCTTGTTTCTGTCATTTTTGTTTTAAAAAATCTTTCGGACGAAAAATAGTTCTCCCAAAAACTATTTTGTTTCTTTAATTAAAATGCTTTTCTCTATAAATGTTGTGTAATCATTAAATAATTATCTTTTTGTAATGATTAAAGAATAAAATCATATTCATTTTAAATATAATGATCATCTGCACAATGAAATCAAAACGTTAGGCTTGGTATACTTTAATTTTCAAGTATATTCATTTTGAAGCTGGTAAAACAATAAAGTATTTTTCTTCCTAAAAACATCTTGTAACTTTTTAGACTAATCTGTTCAAATCGGTTATTTTTGGCATTTAGAGTAACTTTCACTTTTAAACTGTCGGCCTAATGACAATGTCACATGAACACATTCTTTTAAAAAGTGAATAATTTGTTATAAAGATGAATCTGTTTTTATTGAGATGAAAATTATAGATAAAGTGCTATAAAAAGATCTTTTATACATGTAACATTTAATATTTAAAAAAAAAATAAAAAATATTTTACCGGAGAGGGCTGAATTGATCAACTGACCCTTTTTACAGAAATTGTAAGTCTTTATTCAAACATTAACCATAGTATTTAGTATAACAAAATATCGAATGTTAATTATATAAGGCCATTGATTTTGTACAGACTGTCCTGTGTCTATTGTACATACATATGTATGGGCCTATATACAGTTATGACTGGTTCAGGTTTCATCATTGTTGAGATGCATATATCATTTCAGATAAGTTAAAGTCAGTCTCAAATAAACCTACGCATTGCTATAATATATTATCAATGTGTTAAGACTGTATTTTTTTATAGTTAATGTCAAACGCGCAAGTACACTGGATCATGCATCAAAAGTTATCGTCTGTTTACATTGGAGATTGGTATGACTAATTACAGTAAAACCACAAACTAATCTATCTTTCGCAGGTTGAAAAACATATTATATGTAATTCTCTAACATAGGTTTTTTAAAGAGAACTAAAGAACTAAAAGACCCATATAATAGAGTTATTCCATTTACAGCATATTCATCAACATTTATGTTTATAATATGCAGAATTGTAGGAAAATTCCCTTTGTTAGATATTTTGCGAAATGTTGATTTATTATATGAGCACAGGTCTGCCCCAAAAACTTTTATTTAAATTAAAAACTATGACCTTGAATTGCTAGTATTACATGATGGTCACTATGATATTTATGTGTACCTAGGTACTGCGCACTGAATGGTGTTAATGATAATTAGCAGAATGAACTCTGTGAATCTTGTAGCACTGCGTAGTATTCCTAAATGAAGTTATAAAACCAGGTGAATAATACGGGCATAATAATATACAAATTGAGAGTTTAAAAACAAGTGTCATATTTGGCGATTCTGTGTCTGCAACGATAGCTCTGGTACTCTATATTGAGTCATGTATTGTATATTCTATTTATTAACCTTCGTAACCTTTTATACCATGTATGAATGAACGTATTATGAGTAAGTGATGCCTCATAACTATGTGGGGGACTCCGAGACTCAGGACTCGGAGACTCAAATTCTGCATCCGTACTCTTTGATTGACAGTTTTGATGGTTTTGTTACTTTATTTAGAAATAAAATATTAATCTTAATTTTGAACACTCAATGTTCACTCATGATCGTCGTAAATGGGCCGAATTAGTCAAAACTGTCCATCACAAGTAAAATCCTTTATATACCCATGTGAAATGAGGTTGAGGAGATTCTTTGATTTAGGCAGCTTTTAGTTGATGTAGTTTTAACTGTACGATCACGATTGTTAATAAACTAGTGGTCAAAGAAGTACTTGACTTCGTAGTTTGAGTATCATCTCCAGAAGATAACGAAGATTGAAGGCTTACATATACTTAAATTGATATATTAATTAAAATGGGACAAGCCTGTGCTGTAGATAAAATTTGAGAAATTCATTTGAAAAATTTGATAATATTTAGAAAATTACTGTATCTAAAGACATTTCGAACTATGGATCTACGATTACCCACACCGATGCTATAGATTTTCTCATTTAATGACTTACAATATTTAGGCCATATTTAAAACAGAAAATAAATCATCAAAACTATCGTTTAACCTTTGTTCTGTTATAGGGCCTAACTCTTTTAGGCAAAAATTGGAGTTAATGTTTTCTTCACTCTTATATATATGAAAATTAGAAAACTAAAAATTAGGAAACTAAAGTAACAGTACTCTAAAACAATTGACTTAGGAAAATTGTTCATTTTCTTCTTGAAACTTTCCGCCACAAAATATAGTCCCTTACCTAACTCTGTAAAAAGTATTTTAGACAATTTTTATTCAATATGGTTTATTTGACATCATAAATTATAAATATACAGTTAGAATTTATATGGGAATGGATGCAAAATGTTTAGACGAGTGGTGACAAAATAGGCACCCAAAAAGAAAGGAACGAACCTCTTAAATCTCACAAGTTCACAACTTTCAGAAAAATAAGTGAGATTTTTTAACCTGCAATTTGTATTTCTAAAACCCAAAACTTTACGCTGATTAATTTTATTGCGTTTAATCAGAAATATACAGTACTGAAGCCTAATGAAAGTCAGATAGTGAATCATGGACGTGATAATTCTCACACGTTGTAGTGTACAGGGCAAGCATTCTAAGCACTTTGTACCCCGGCCCTTTTTATTGTTTTTCAAAACATCTTTAAGGTCAAGAGCTAGTAAATGATTCCAGACTGTCTTTTTGGTGATAGAACCATTATGACGTCATAATTGATTTGATAAATCTGTTCCCGTATTTTATGGCTATAAAGAAATTGTGTAGAAATAAAACAGTATTTTGACATTCTATATTTAATCACGAGAAAAGTAATCCCGGTATCTATATTTAATTTGACATCAGGAGGTCAAGAGCTTGTTTTTTACCGTTTTTGAAGAAACTATAGGCATTCTAGATATATTTCATTAGTCAAAAATGGATAACACTCCAAGATTTGTTACTTTTATCCTTCATATTTCATAGAAAATGGTTGTTTAAAACATGATTTTTCATTGTGGTTACCAACAATTTAAGCCCCGGTACACCCTATGAAACAAATCTATTGCTATGAAGCATCATGAACAGAATTTATATCTTGAATTTCATAAAATTGTAGCCACCTTTCATTTACTAGATCTTGACCTTAAATTGATTTATTTATATTTTTATTTCATCTACGTGTTACATGTTCCACGGATACTTCTGGAGAGAACCGTATACCACCTCCACGTCTTTTCCAAATGCAATTTTTATTTCTTGTCTCAAACCACCACAAATTCATGCAACTTGTATTCGTCTTTAATGAAAAGGATATATGGTTTGCGTGATTTAATTCACGTTTGTAACAGCGATAGAATTAAGAATCTACACAAATAAGAGGAAACTATTGCAACATAGAATTAAGCAAGCCATAGAGAATAAAAAATAATCAAAGTGAAATTGGATGGGCATGAATATGAAATCAATAATTTGACATGTAAGTGTAAATGTGCTGAAGAATAAAGAAGTGCGTATAATAAGAATAAAAGCAAGCTACATAGACTTTTGGCGGTAATTGCCTTCCATAACTCCATGGGGTTGTATGCTATATCTAGCTCGCGTTGTTCAGATTACAAGAGTATCAAGACTGATTAAATCCACAGAATTATCATTCAAATCATCGATAGGAAGTGTTGGGAAATTGTCATTCACTTTTATAGTTGTAAATCCTTTAATAAAATGACGTACTCTTTGGTAACATTACGTTTATACTTCTTGCATCTAACTTGTGTTGCCATTTTGATCAGGCTATCGGTATTTCAATGACGTTCCCCAGGTTTATGCTGAATTTTCAGCATAAACGCGTCTAACTGTTGTAACTATCTCACTATCTGTTCATTGGGTCCTTGAATTTGTGGACCTGCACTAGGAATAGTGATAAATGGTCCGTTCTTATTGTAAATTCAGGGCGAAGTAAACGATGTTTAAAACGAAGAATAAAAGTGCTAACATTATTTTTTGCGATCAAGTAACTCCATAATATCTCTCCGCCCGAGCAGCTCTATAAAAAACGCACAAGACTTCATTATATATTTTCAACTACAGTATTTCATTTTTTGGAGGGCCTGTACCCGATAAATAATATTTTTTTAATGAAAACTGTTTGCTTATTAATTGTTGCTAGATATATTAAGTTATCCAGGGTAAGTGTTCTTTAAATGTAGATATTTATTACGTTAAGTTATTTGACTTTCTGATTAGATATAATGGTTTTAATTTTATTTTATAATTTTCTGTTGAAACATACATTTCTTTCAATATTTCTTTATGATGTTGTCTTTGCAAGTAAGACGAAAATATTTCTATAACTTTAGAGATCGGTATCAGCAAAAGAAGACGCAATACAGTAAGAAGTGACGAGGAAACAGAATTACTACTTGGCGGACATGAACAGCGTGAACCGATAGACAATAACGAAGGTAAACATATATTATTTTAGATTAAGAGGTCACGTGTCTACGCGAATCCCTTTTCCTGAACTGTACTACGTTAAAGATCTTAGTTTACATGTACAATCTAATATTCATATTTTGAGGAGTATAGTACTATATACAGTTATTTCGGGTATAATTGCGGGTCACTTCCGGATATTTTAATTTCCAGTTAAAATTGCAAGAGATTACCCGAAAAAAATACATTTTGAATAAATTGTATTGTTTCCAGACATTCACCACAAAATAAGTTTTTTCCATATTCACTAAATCAGTAAAACAATGAAACAATTTATCACAAGTGTACCACGTTTAACATCAGCAAAAGTCATCTGTATCTGCAGTTATACATGCAATGCTATATTATTGGTTTGATTTACTAAATACTCGGGCAATGTCAATTTAAAAAACACATCTGAAAAAGAAAACGATTTCTGAAAAGCATCAATTGAAAGTAAAAACTTCAGCTATATATCAATTTTAAGCTTATACAATTGGAGAGAGAGAGAGAGAGAGAGAGAGAGAGAGAGAGAGAGAGAGAGAGAGAGAGAGAGAGAGAGAGAGTTTGCCAATCTAACATACAAAATCTGTACAATTACAGAAGATTGTCTTAAAGTTTACTCAGAATAAATAAAAAAAATCCCCTGATGATAATGAAAAACCAACTATTGTGTGTTATAGACCTTACAGGATAGTGTTATTCTTTTCTTTCAAAAAAATAGGCCAATGACCTACTTTTTGAGTTAATGGCCATTGAGTATTTTGGAAACAAAAAAAATCTCTAATTTTAAACTACGATTGAGATTTTCTTAATTGTGAAAATAATACAAATTGCTAAACTCATTAACAAATGAAATACAGTTTATGAATGGCAGTGACATTAATAAAATACAAAGCATTAAGTTTTCAGTCCGAATTTTCTCTATCACTTTCCAAATTCATATCCATTTTTGATGCAATATAACGAAAAAGTGAATGATGATAATGCTAAAATATTTAAAGTATTAAACTAAGTATATTAACATTTCTCTGCTTGCATAAAATTTATATGAAGTCAAAGATCAAAATTTTGAGATATGGTGTCTTTTATCATTTTTAAGCATTTCTTAATTTTTTTGTAGTATGTGCCATACGATTCTTTTAACGAAAAAGCGAGATAAAACCAATACAAAATATGCAAAATTATGTTGACTAACAAATAAAATTTTAATTTTTAATATATTAGTACTACCAAAAATATATCAGTGGAAAATAAAATCTGAAAAATTTAGTCAGAAATTCCTCTGGTTTGCTAAAAGTCAACCTTTGTTTAAACCTAATATCATAATATAATAAAGATATAGAGTTTTATGTCAATAATAATTTATTTCATAAATACTTTTTGTGTTTAGAAAAAACTTTTACTCATGTCACTGAACTTTTTAACAATCCGGATTTAAGAACTGAAATCCTGAGTAAACAACGTCCTTAATTAAGAACTTCATTACTTTCATTCAGTATGTTACAGAATATATGTACAAGGGTCGAAAGGCTAAAAAAAGTTACATTCTAAATTATCTAAAACATTACTTCAGGTTACAATTTGGGCTAGAAGAGAGGTTGAAAGTTTAACATAAAAACATATATGGGGAATTTTGTGAGTTTTAAAATATTTTAGAAGAGTTTCGTATGTAATAATTTCGAAATGATAGACTTAGGATAGACAATATTTTGTATGCTAGATTTTTTCAGCACTGCGTTCTACTGCTTATGTAATGCATTCTGCTATTCCTTTGATTTTCCTTTCGTTTTAGTTTCAATTTCTAGCAATCGCTTTCTTTTTTTGAGCGTTAATTTTATTCCTTTTCAATACTAACAGTATGTAGATTACCTATGTCATGTATCGGCAGTGAGTACAGTTTTATAAAAAACAATCACGAGAAACTTTGAAAGAGAAATGATACCCCCCCCCCACTCTGAAAATATAATGTACCAGTATTTCTTATTTTCTAACATTACGCGGGGGTGTTAAGGAAGCACATGGGCAATTTAGTGTCTTATTTTGACTGTTATATTTAAAATCGTGAAATTAAATAACTATTTTGAATAAGATCAAAAACTGAGTATTATCCTTTAAAAAAGATTTCAGTGCAACATAATCGGGTAGTGCATTACTGCCACATTGGTACATTATCACGTGACAACTATAAATATATAGCTTACGTATGTTCCTTAACATAAAATGAGATAGAACAACACTACCCCGCGGTTTCCAAAATAAAATAAACATACCAAGTAAAGGCAAAACATCTCAGTTTAATCAAAACTGCTGCTAGAATTCTATTATCTTAATTATTTAGTTCGGCTCTCGTAAAACCTTCCCAACTTTTATAAAGTTTGCACGGAAAACGTTATGTTGCATCAAAACTACACACAACATGCGATTCTAGCAGCTTTTTTTAATTTAAGAATTGATCAAATTAACGATACGTATAAAATTTCAAGTTCAATATATACGGGGTAGTGTTGTTTTAGTCGGATTTGTATATTGTAAACAACGACAGAGGAAAGACTGGCCGAGAAATGAAAGCAAATTTACATACCTTTTAACGAATGATTGATAAAACGTACATCTCTCCCAGTATTCTTATGTTCAATTCTCAATAAATCACACCACAATACTGTATTAGAGTTCTTAGATTAGTTATATTTTGAATATGTTCAAATTCACACGACATACAACTTTAGTCATGACGTCATCAATGTGTAAATCTACGTAATACAAACTAATTTCTGAGAAAAAAAAATTGTCTTCAGTTTTTTTTATTTGTTTTTGGCCCACGTTTCGTTGCTTAGATATTTGAATATGTACATAATAATTAAGATTTGTGCTTTCACGGAATTATATGTGACTCAGAATCCATATGCTTCCTTAACACCCCCGCGTAATTTCTGACACTCATTGCACGAAGTATCAGGGGGAAAGCAAGAGGATTAGGCTGCACCTGTTTTTATCGCAGCAAACATTTTTCTTAAATTTACATATTAAATGTTGAATTAATACGGAGATATCCACCACCACCACTATTTTGAGAGCATGTCAAAATCGATGTGAAAATAAGGAAAATGTTATTCAAATTGAAGTTATACGTACATGTTTACGCACAATATACCTCCCCCCCCCCCAAAAAAAAAAGGGGGGGGGTTATAATATTACAAAGTTTGAACCGGCCTATTAGCCCTAGCTTTTGGTTGCTTTCTCGCCTACTCCAAAACACGTGTATCAAGGTATCCTTTCCTCTATGGTCAAGACATTTTTTGAGTAGCCTTACCCTCCCTCTACCTAATGTATGATCATTGACAGACTTAACAATAGTTTTTCCGATCGATTGGGCCATTTTTGAATATTCAAATTCTGGTTGTAAGGCCTCATTTGATTGGCTAAACAATTTTTTATATTCCTCCTGTCACCTCTACTGATTAATTTACATGTATTGTCTATATTAAAAAGTTTATTTACATATTTACAACGAACACAATATCTATGAATCATAAATAAAATCCTCGCATACATAAAATGCGATCACATGCAAACTAGTACTCATTCTCCCTCTTTCCAACATGTTCCCTGGGTAAGGCTCTACCAATTATCTTTCACTCCTCAGAGTTTCCCAAAACTCAATTAACTGCTCACTTTCAAATCTCTATCATGCACAATTTAAACAATAAAATGCTTTCTTTGGGGATTCATTCGGGATATGAAGGTAGCGATATTGCAGAAAAAATTCATAACCCGCGTTAACGGGTATGTAATATTTTTTTTTCAATGATCGCTACCTTCATAACCCGCATGAATCATAAAAGAAAGCATTCTATTGTTTATATTAACGTCTCTCGTTTAACAACTAAATAAATTGATTATGAAAAATAAGTAAAAACCACTAAGTTACTGTAAATACACATAAGTACGTTAGCTAGAAGAAACAGCCAAATTGTCTCCCATGAGACTTTGCGTCTGACATCATCATAATTATTTCGTGCAGTCCATGATATTTTTAGGTCGCTGTATGTTTAGACCGATCGATAAACAGGGCGTGTCAATTTCAGACCTATTTTCTCGGTTTCAGCCGCTGTAGATTTCGACCAATCGATAAACGGGGCGTGTATATTTTAGTCTGGCTGTTTCTATAGAGCCATGAATTAACTATAAGTTTTCGTAAGAAATAGAGAGAATAGTACTTGGTTGATGTCAATGTAAACAAATGACAAGTACTTTTTACAAATGATAAACTCATGTTCGCTCGTTTCACTTTTCTTAAAAGTTGTAGTGATACTCTTGGGAAGCAGGGCTACAACGCCTGCATCCTGCACCTGCAACCTCTTTAAATCTTTCTTACCACCACGTTTTACATTTGTTATGAATAGTTAACCACAGGGGAATGCCTTGTAATATATATTTCGTCTAACATTACTTGCATACGCCAGAATACCACGCTCGATCGAAACGTTCGAAATCTGCTTGCCGTTACGTTTAGTTTTGCACAAATAAACGTTATTTCAGTAAATCATGGTCCTTATTTTTTATATTAGAAGCATACAATTAAATTCTATGGAGAATATTTAATTTTTACCTATATTAAACGATATAAAATAACTTTTTACGTTTTTTATAAACTGCTTCGCGGTTTAAAAATTCATTCCTTTAATGGAAAAATGGTATACGTAATTTATGTGCAACCAAACTTTTAAAGGCTACAGCTTTATCTCGTCTTTTAAAAAGAATGGCTTCTGATGTCGAGACATGTATAATTATGTTACGACTTGCAAAATATATAAAGCAAGATTTCAAAAATGTTTTGGCAAATCAAAGATAAAACCCGTGTTCGTTTTCCCCGTTTTTTCACTATTCTTTCTTAAGTTTGTATAGTTGACAATAGATGCATAATATCCGGGTTAAATAATTAAAAACAAAATTACCGCAGGACGAAACTAAACGGATCTTTATTTTGACAAACCCATGATGCATTTGCTTTGGGTTGTTGAGTTCCTGTTAATGAATTATTTTCTAATAAATTTAGATATTCCTATCTTTTAAACTAGACCGTTTATAACTAGTCTATAATTGATTTCTGTGGAAATCAATTTGATACTAGATGCAGTACTGTTACTATATAATAGCCAACAAATCGGACCAAGCAGCTTTGATAATTTCATTAACGAAAACAATTGTCTCTTTGTTGGATTTCCAAATCATACAAAACAAAAGGGCAAATGATGTCAGTGTTTAATATTAAATGATAAAATGGCTGAAAATGTTATCAATTTAAGTAAAAAATACTATTTTTTAAATTGCATTGAGTTATCGGGCGGGCGTGATGAAATCTCAAAGTTCGATGGACTTAATTGGATTTGTTCGCTGACCCTGATGGTCACCTTATAGTTTACCTATTAATAAAGAATTATTCCTTAATAACAAAGTTTTTATTAATATCTTTTCAATTTCTGTAGTGAATTGAAATAGTGTGGTTTCATTAACGATTCGTTTCTTTTAAAATAGACTCTAGAGCTCATTTTCTGTAAATATCATGAAATGACAATCCTTCTCATAACTTCAATGAATTTTCTGCAAAGTTTATTGCATACTTTGTAAAAACTATGCTTTACAACATCTTAAAATTCTCAACGAACCGTTAAAATTGTATTTTGTAGACGGACAATACATTAAATATTAATTGCTTGTTCTGCCTTTTGTTTAATAGCGTAAGCGTATCGATTGTAAGCCGTTCAGTGTCGCAGCGACGCTTTCAGCAAGAAAGTTAAAAGATCACGCATTTTGCTGGAAAAAGATAAAAGAGATGGAAACAAAACACAAGTACAAACAATATATTTTGTAAGAGTAAAATAAGTAGATTTACAGATTTCATCAAATTTTTTTTTTTTGGTATTGGATCACATTTAAGATCCTGATCCGCCGAGCGTTTTTCATGTCCATTTTCGTCATGATTACGTGGCTTATTTAACATAAGGTTTTGAGATCGTAAAATGTGTAGGAAGTTCTTAACAATACGAGCTTTGACAGTTGATTGGTCCTGTGCAAGATCCTGTGCAAGTTCCTGTGCATGAATTATTAAAACTACATGTAAGTTATTTCAGTCTGTAAAATTAGTCAATTCATTTACTCTCATTTACAATGACAACTGTTTTCATTCAAAATAAAGTGGTGTAAATGAAATTAATATGTAAACGGTGTGACCGTGAAACCGAGTGCAGATTTAACATAGCGCAGTTTGATTTTTTTGCACAACAATTTATTTGAAACGCACACAGTAGGATCCGCCTACTCAAATCATTAACCAAAGTTAAACTAAACGTCGCGTGCTCACTCTACATTAGGACGTCATGTCTCGTACGTAAAACGTACAAGTTTTATCTTCGAAGAGAGTTACATGATTCCGATTATTTCTCTTTTCATTGTTTATCAATTTAATTCATATGTCGACTACCGGTAATAAAATTGAATACTTTACTCGTTAATGTTTGTATTTTCCATCTAATAATTTGATAACACATACGTAGAACTAGTCGTGTTCCTTGTTTGAAGCACTATTGACACTTATCTGGTTTTCACATTAAGTTTTAATAATGCATACTATTTCACTCAATGTGTTCTGTCCTTTCTCACCCCCACTAAAAAACATAAAAACAAACTTTCACACCATTGTTAATTATCTTTTCTTGCATGTTTATTGTATGTAAAAAAAATGTTGAGACTCCAAAAGAAATGTAGTATGTAAGAAAGCTGTGAAAGTCATGAATAAAAACATAAATAAAAAAAATTAATAATTTAAATACCTTCAATTGTAACACTGGAAAGTTTTAATCAAGTCTAAGGGCAATAAACATCGATAAGTGCCAGTCAATCAATGATCCAGCTAATTTTTTAAAAACAATATGACGGCGCCCAGGGCTGGAAGAATTGTTTTTTGCCCATAGTACCCCTGATTCAACTCTCATTTTCGCTGATTTTCTTACATACATGTTACCATTAATCCTTGCTTCGCTAGGCGGGCTTTGCCCGTCTCCAGCTCCGCTCGATATCAAGTAAGAATCAATATAATATAAATTTCGTATTTCTGACAATTTCTAATACACAATTGTGAGCTTATTATTGCTGTAAAAAGATTCAAATTCAGTGCATGTACACATTCTTTCATTTTATTGAACTGTATTTAAAAAAGTAATTAACCAAGATAAACAAAATTAGCTTTACGGTCTTTTTACATGTTAATTTCTTTTCTGAGCTGCTCTTTAGTTTTACAATCAAAAGTAAATTGTTACTCTCCACTATTTCTTCAAACTAACCCTTATAATGCTTATGCTTTTTTTAGGTATTTAGAAATTGTATTTATTGGCATCTTCAATGCATTGTCGCTATGAAATGGAAAAAAGTAGATATTTCGAAAAATAAATATCAATTTGTATTTACCCATGTGATTAACCTAAGTTGCTATATCAACGAGTGATGCTTATTCAAATACTTCCTCGGTCGCGGTCTGAACTCAGTCTCAGCTCATCGCTTCAACTATTCAATTGCCTTAAAATTCTCTTGTATATTTTCCACATCACTGTCGAAGATTTAAATTACAATATAAAAGAAAACACACCAATGTTTTATTATTACGACGCATTTAAAATTTTGCGTTTAAATTCTTGATTAATGAAATATTAAACTGGATGATATAAGCAATACTGAGCAAGATTCTTACAGTAAAAAAGGAGGTTATTTACTGTCTACTAATGTAGAGTTTAAGTTATAATTGATATTATATTATCAAATATGAAACAAAATCTTTTGCTTGAATGAAAGATATAGCCTGAGATATTTACTGAAGGTCTGGAACTGAATAAGCGAAGTTTTGTTTTTTAAGCCCAAATTTTTCGATCAATTAGGGCCATTTAGCTCAAAAAGGGTGTTACGTTTTTGTCTTACTTAAAGCTCAATAAACATTTAGTGTTTATGTTTATTCGATACACCCATTCTTAAACATTCGATCTGAAGTATAATAATCCGAGTATATATTATTTGTAACAAAACAAATGTCATAAAATCGATTTCTCCCCATTCCCCTAAATCAATAGATGAGTTAATTTAAAGCCTCGGGCTCCTCCTTTGGCTGAAAGTTAAAACTGGATTTCGCGCCATAATGTCACATGCATTAATTTAACACATCAACATAAGGGACAGGTCCAAATTGGAACTACTCATGTCATTTAAAAAAAAAAATCCTATCATGAGAATACTGTAGAACATACTGTACAAATGCAGCTTCATTTGAAGAAAAACTTCCCTGTTTTGAATTTGCTTGGAAATGAAAAAATAGCCGGTTATTTTCTTATCATTATACAATTTAAACTCGACAGTTTTCGTTATCCGACCGCTTTTAAACTTTAAATTATTTGATACTTTCCTGAAATAATTTGAAATAATGAAATAATTTACTTGCAAATAATATTGGTTGGTTTAAACATATTTTACTGTGTATTTAATAAACAAAGTGTTCTAACACAAGTTCTTGTAGCGTACTAGATTCTCACTCTAATATTATACTAAGCACTAAGATTATGATAATAATAAAAAACATTACTTCTTGAGTCTGCACGTTTCGATTATGAATCTATGAACAGAAACGAAAATTAAAGTTTTTTGCAAAAATTGATGCATGCATGCTTCCAAAAAGATAATTTTATTTGAACATGCAAGCTTTTTTGAAACTTATTATTTGTTACATTTATAGTACTGGAAAATATCTTATTTCAAAAGGATTTTTTTTCAAAAGTCAGATGCATGTGCCGGATCAAATCAGTCTTTCGCTGTGTCGGATGTATAACCTTATTCTGTCTCCTCAAGATATTTCCTAGTTGCTCGCAAAGTGATTTCTGTAATAAGGATTCTTCTCCTAAAAAATAACTCAGTATTGTAGCCAAATATTATTATAATACCCCCCCCCCCTCCTAGGGGGAAATTTGGGGGTATATACAATATTGAAATCACCTTGTCCTTCTGTCTCTCCCCCAGATGTCCGTTTGTCTGTGCAATCGTGTCTGGTGACACGGTGTCGTATAATTTATAAGGTCCACCCCGTGAAATAGTCCGGGGCGGACCATTAATGTTAACATTTAGGGTCCACCTTTGCTCTTAAAGGGTCCAACCCGTATACATGTAAGAAAAGGTCCGCCTAACGGGTCCGGGGTATATTTTTCATTTTTATTTTTTCAATTTCGAGTATTTTCATACAAAAAAGTGGTATCATTTTGTAATTCTTTTAAAAGAATTTCTACCCGAAGTGAGCCACTAAATATCCTTATATAAACAGGAAATGAAACTCATTGGTGTCATTAATTAAACAATGACTTGAACCAGGTGTTACATATACACACACCATCCTGCAGGTGTGAGGGGTTCACACCTGCAGCTAGGTGTGTTTGACTGTTTAAAATAATCATGTAAACAATAGACATTTCACACGTCTTCTTTTTGCCCATCTTTCCAATACGATACACGCTTAAAATGTAACCCATTTTAAAATCAAATATTCTATAAACTTAAATTACAACGATACCTGCAAGCGGCATCATTGCTTTTTCTTATTTGACTAGGTGTAAGTGATGTGATTTATTATAAATTGTTCAGTTCTTCAATCCTTCTTTTCTATTTGAAATTATATTTTTAGATCAGACCTTTGCCTTTGTTATAATCAAAGAAGGAAAATATCAAAAGGAATTAGTTTGTTGATAAGAAATTAAACAAAAAATCAAAAAATTAATGGGATTTTCATCTAAGAAAGAAAATATGACAGGTGCTTAAAGAGGTTTGTTCCTCTGATTTTTTGTAGCCATTTTGGGTCACCTCTTGTCTGGAGATTTTGTGTCATATATGAACTCTATTATAAATTATTTTCTTTTTTTTACAATGCCAAATGAACTATATTGAATCAAATAGTTAATGAAAAATTACATATTTACAGATTTTACTAAGGGACTATATTTTGTGGCAGAAGGTTTTTAAGAAGAAAATGATCATTTTACTAACTCAGTTGTTTTAAAGTACTGTTTACAGTAATTTTAGCTTTCTTATTTTCAGTGTAGACCAAATTTCCAGATAGTTTATGCATTGGAATATGTTCGTGTTGTTTCAAAAACATATTCTAACAATATATCAAAAATTCTATCGACATATATTGGGATAGTTAACTGATATTTCATAGAAGTCAAGAAAAAATGAAATCAAATTTTCCCACTAAAATTAGCTTAGTTCATGCCATATATCAAAATTAACAATATAGACCCATACTTTTGATTTTATTTTCTGAATTTGTAAGTTTCTTTTGACAATTCTGTCATAATTTGAGAAAAAATTTAAGACTTTTACATAATTTCATTACATGTTGAATTTTTTAATAAATTAAATAGTGTTTTCTTTGCAGTGCAAAAGGGTCAATATATTAATTATGTGAAGAAAAAAATGTATTAGTTCTAAACAATGTAAATTTGTATTTGATACCATGGTTCATTTCGAAAAAAAATATAGAGAGGAAAGCGATGTATGAGGAATTTGCACTGTCACCGAGAAACGCCATTTTAAATACATCGTAGCACCGAAAGGAGCATATAGACCCAAAAATTTTGTTTTGAATTTTGGTTTAGCTATGTATGTAAATGTTAAAAAAATACTTTAGAAAAAAAAAATAAAGACTTTTGATCGCAGGATCCAACGTCCTTAAGGATAGGACCCCCCCCCCCCCCCCCCCCCAATTTAGCCAATTTAGACCCCTGGGGTAGTTGACTCTATTTTGTTAGAAATTCCCTTAAAGTCATGTACACAAAATGCTCTTTATCAAATATCTGAATATTAATTAAAAATAAACGATTTTTTTTAACGGCCCCAACCTGCAGATTATAGATCCTCTTTTCAAATGCAATGGTGGGGGGGGGGGGGGTACATTAATCGTTTATTTTATGCTAATTTTTAAATAATTAAAACGGAACATGTTGTGTTTATGGCTTCAGAGGAATTTCTATTAAAAAAATCAACTTTGCTGAAGGTATAGATCGGAGAGGTGGGAGGCTGGGGGTGGGGATGTGGCCTGTCGTCAAGCACCTGTGGAAAATATTTGTGTGAAAAAGGCAAATGTTCACACCCCGGTAAAATGTTATTGTAGATTCCTGCCAACTAGTCCCATATTTGGCATAATTTTGTTTTCACAAATATCGTATAAACATCATGACATGCATTTCTTATTGCCATTAGATGAAAAATGATACCGTCGGACAGATAGGACAAACCTACCTTAATATTTTAAGATTATTTCAACGAAACGGACAATCGTTTGCGATGGATTCCATGCATTTGTCACATCTTTAAATAGTCGTGATTAAAAAACTCAATTTAAATAATAAGTTATTTGTTTTACGACTCTTACTTAACATTAAAGGTTTCGCTCCTTGAATTGAAATATTTTACGATGATAATCATTTATATAAATATTATTATAGATTATGTTTAACTACTCTAAATGCATTTTTAAAATAAAACATACGCTGATGTCAATTTTATGTCCACTCCAACAATAAGAAGATCAACTGAAAAATATCACAACAAGAATATATAACAAACTCACTACATCCATGCATGACTATACAATTCTTTTTACGAGGCAAACCTTTTCTTGAACTATAATATTGGCTCCTACCTCTGAAATAACAGGTTATTGGGTCTAAATATTGTGAATTTTTTGCACACAGCATTTCAAAGGTTCGGACCTTTTCTTCAGGTCCTACCTCTATATTAAAAGACCATCGGGGTCAAACAAAGCAAGAATCAATATGAATATTAATTTTCTGCATTCTATATATCTCAAGAGGCAGGCATTTTCTTTTTTCAGCCATAATATCAGGTCCTTCCCCTAAATTAAAAGCTCATCCGGATAAAAAAAAAACAGGCCTTGATATGATTATTAATTATCTGTATTCAGTATTTAAACGGGCGGACCTTTTCTTGAACTATATTATTTGGTCCTACCCAATGAAACAAAAGATCATCATTAAATTAAAGTCAGTACAAGTGTCAACTTTATTAAGTATTTTCCTATATAACAATATAACAATGACATCATTGCTGCATTGAGAGAAAGAGAGAGAGAGAGAGAGAGAGAGAGAGAGAGAGAGAGAGAGAGAGAAAGAGAGAGAGTTATTAATCTATACCAATGCAATACGGCTACTCTTAAATCAGCAAGGATATTGTTTTTAGGCAGTTTACAAATATATTGCATTATCAAAGATGCCTAAAGCATGAGAGTAATACAAATAGCAATACAAACATTACCTCGTAATGAGTTTTTTGGCGATTTAGGCCACGGGTGCTTACAATAAGGGAGCCAGGCATCAATTATTGCCTTGTTGGGCATCCACAGACAATACAAGCAAGAATGGTGAGTCCTGGGAACACATGCCCACCTGCTTGAACACCAAGTATAGATTAAAATGCAAATACAATGTCAAATAGGAAAAAGTTGAGCACTACTAGTGAGCAAAATAGACGCCTCCATTCCTGGTAAACTTGTTTACAGCCGAGACGATTTGGTTGGTGGAAGATCAGATAGACCAATGGATGTTTCTCTTAAATTGTAAGAAGAAAGACACGAGAGAGCGGAACTGGTTATAGCAAAAGTTTAAACATTTTAAACAAATGGAAAAAAAATGACGGGTTCGTAAAGGAGGGGTGAATGTTTTCGAGAAGACTGACGAGTTTGCGTATGACGTCACAGATTTGGTTGAGGTTATTAATGTCCGAAAGGCCAAAGAACCTGTGGACACTGACAATACTAAATTCATTGCAAGGCCCATTTGAATCTTGAAACAAGCGTTTTGGCCATTAAATAAATGGATTTAACCCTGAATACATGTACATGCAGTTATTTTCTTTCTCAACGCAATTTTTGTAAGGATGCTGTTAGCTCAGCCTATAAGTTTTTATAAATGTGCTTACAGAGAAATCCTAACTTGGACATATCAAAAATTTTGAATTTAAAAACTTTATCGAGGGAAACGGATTTACTTATTAAGTGTTCACTTGTTTCCAAATCCTTGCTTATTTACATGCAGGTATCATTATAAATAAAAAAAAGTATTGCATAAGATATCGAAGACTGATATCGCATAATGAAAATAGATCAAAGGAAGCGAGAACGTTTTTCCAAAAGTTTTTTTTTCATTTAAGTATTTCATTAAATAATGGAGAATTTATTTTTTGCATGAGCAGTAAACAAGTTCATAGCAGCATTGGCTGTATTTGTGGAATGCAGGATATATCTTCTTACTGAATAACTAAATATTTTGGAAATCGGTGAAGATTATCAGATGATTAGAAGGAAAAATTAACATTGATGTACATACAAAAGAATTCATGTATGTTTTATATTAATCTAATCAAAAAGGTATATTAGGACAGTTAAAACCCGAAGGTATATAATTAAATTGTAAACTATATATTGAGAGAATGTAAACAATTCAATTTTTTTACTTATCATATATTCAATCATAGTAATTCAGATATAATTATTTCCTGTTTTGATAATTCAGATATCCAATGCCTAATATATGTAATCTATTTTTCATCTTTGTTTTCTCGACAGGTCGACTTGTCATAAGATACTATTGTATAATTGTTTGACACTTACACTGTATATGCGCGTTTTACCTGTATCATCTACCATGTTATCATTGATTCCCTACTATTTATCAATTCCAGAACATTTAATTGAAGAAGTCATATTTGACCAATGGAAGCAGGACGACAAAAATTTCATCTCAACAAAGGCGTGCTGGGAAGTAGAAAGAAATATAAAAAGCAGAAACCTGGTTATTGTGTATGGTCACTCAGGATCCGGAAAGTCAGCCATCATTCAACATATTGCTCTCAAATACAGAGAACAGGGCTGGACCGTAAGACGAGTAAAAGGAGTAGAAGACATCGTGAATATATTTTATTCAGGTCGATTTCAAAAAGATAAAACAATTTGTGTTTTTAATGATCCATTGGGAAAAGAATGTTTTGATGAAATATATAATGATTCATGGCAAAGATATGAGGAAGATTTAAAGTTGTTCCTAAAAACAGCAAAAATTCTCATGTCATGTAGATATTGTATTATAAATGATTCTAGAATGGCGCGTTATCTCGATAATCAGTCAGCTATTGTAGACATCGATAATGAGAAATACAAATTGTCTGATGAGGAAAAACGTGATATTTTGACAAAATATACATTAAATATGAATTTATCCGAAGAAGATTGTAATGAGATCGTCAAAGTAGAAAGGTATTTCCCGTTATTATGTAGTTTATGTTCTAGCAAAGAAAAATACATTTCTAAGGGGATACGATTTTTTATTGAACCTGAAACAGTGCTGAAGGAGGAAATAATAGAGTTCAAAGAAAAAGACAAGGGTAAATACTGTGCGTTAGCTCTCCTTGTTCTTTTTAACGATGATCTTTGCATAAGTGATCTTTCAAAAAATAAAGACACGGAAAACAAAATCAAACACACGTTAAAACTTTGTGGATTACAAGAGAGCACACCGGTTAATGCTATTTGTATCTATCTTGACTCCCTAAGGGACTGTTTTGTCAAAAAAATTGGCGACAGGTATCATTTTTATCATGATTTGGTGATGGAAGTTACCACTCATGTGTTTGGAACAGATTATCCCACAGAAACAATAAAATACGCTGACATCGGTTTCCTCAGAAAAAAGGTACGATTAGAAGATTGTGAAGAACACACCGACCCGTTCACTATCTATTTAAGTGACAAGTACATTGAAGATCTTGGAGAAAGGCTTTTTACTGAACTCTTTGGAAATCGTTTAATAGATGTTGCTCTCAATCCTTGTTTAAAGAATAAAAAAGTAATTGAAACGTTGAAAGGAATCATACAAAAGCATCCAGAAAAACTGCGAATGCTACTAGAAAAGAAAAAAATAAAATATAATAAACCAAATTTTTACACAGCAAAACACTTTCATCTTACGAAAATTGCTTTCATAGGTTTGAAAATTGACCTATCACCCTTATATGTACTGATTGTTTATAGTCATACGGATTTATCACTTAAATGGTTAGATACTCTGACAAGAATGCATATCAATTTTAAAAGCAGTTCCTTGCTTCCTGCAGTTTATTGTAATGGATCAATGAAACTGTTTAAAATATTTCAATCTTTTCATGTAAAAGAATCTCCGAGAAATGTTTTGGGAGGATTATCCCCTATTCACATTGTAAGCGCGTTCCATAATTATGAATTACTTAGAAAATTAATTTCTCTCGGTGGTGATGTTAATTCAATTAGTATAACCTGGGATCATTTTACCCCCTTACTTTTGGCAGCTGGTAACGATATCCAGGAAAACGGATATTATTCCTATAGAAAAACAGGTGCAGATCGAAGAGATAAAACAGTACAACTTTTACTGAATAAGGGAGCAGACATTAATTTATGCGAATCGGCCGGAGCCAGTCCTCTTTATATAGCTTGTCAAAACGGACATAATACAACTGTACAACTTTTACTGAGTAATAAAGCAGATATTAATTTATGTGCAAAGAATGGAACCAGTCCTCTCTATATAGCTTGTCAAAAAGGACATGATAGCACTGTACAACTTTTACTGAGTAATGGAGCAGACATTAATTTATGCAGGAAAAACGGAGCCAGTCCTTTCTATATTGCTTGTCAAAACGGACATGATAGCACTGTACAACTTTTACTGAGTAATGGAGCAGACATTAATTTATGCAATAAAAACGGAGCCGGTCCTTTCTATATAGCTTGTCAAAACGGACATGATAGCACTGTACAACTCTTACTGAGTAATGGAGCAGACATTAATTTATGCAATAAAAACGGAGCCGGTCCTCTCTATATAGCTTGTCAAAACGGACATGATAGCACTGTACAACTTTTACTGAGTAATGGAGCAGACATTAATTTATGTGATGAGGACAGAGCCAGTCCTCTCTTTAAAGCTTGTCAAAAAGGATATTTTAACACTGTAAGACTTTTACTGAATAAGGGAGCAGACATTAATTTATGCAAGAAAAACGGATCCAGTCCTCTCTATATAGCTTGTCAAAACGGACATGATACAACTGTACAACTTTTACTGAGTAATAAAGCAGATATTAATTTATGTGATGAGGACAGAGCCAGTCCTCTCTTTAAAGCTTGTCAAAACAGACATGATAGCACTGTACAACTTTTACTGAGTAATGGAGCAAACATCAATTTATGCAAGAAAAACGGAACCAGTCCTCTCTATATTGCTTGTCAAAACGGACATGATACCACTGTACAACTTTTGGAGAGTAATGGAGCGGATATTAATTTATGTGATGAAGACGGAGCCAGTCCTCTCTATATAGCTTGTCGAAACAGACATAAGAGTATTGCACAAATTTTGCTGAGAAAAGGGGCAGACATTAATTTTTGTGATGAGGACGGAGCCAGTCTTCTCTATAAAGCTTGTCAAAATGGACAAAACGACTTTGTACAACTTTTACTGAGTAATGGAGCAAACATCAATTTATGTGATGAGGACGGAGCCAGTCCTCTCTATATAGCTTGTCAAAAAGGATATTTTTACACTGTAAGACTTTTACTGGAAAAGGGAGCAGACATTAATTTATGTGCAAAGGACGGATCCAGTCCTCTCTATATAGCTTGTCAAAACGGTCATGATAGCACTGTACAACTTTTACTGGAAAATAGAGCAGACATCAATTTGTTTATCAAAGATGGAGTTAGCCCTCTATATATAGCTTTTAACAATAGATTATACAAAATTGTTAATATTTTGCTAAACAACGATACAGATACTAGCCTAGCTTGTGGATGGAAAGTCAACCCCGACTTGGTCGACTTCTTTGATAAACAAGACAGCACAATTGTTTTTTTACTACAAAAGAACAACATTTTAAACAACTTGTATGACCCTGATTCGTATTTTTCTCTTTTTGTGTCATGTCAGATAGAAAGAGTGACACGAATGATTTTATGATCAAAATACATTTATGTTATTACTTAAACTGTAAAGTATGCATTAACAATATGGTACATTCAAGCAGATATACATGTAGCAGAATTTGCGGTGAAAACAAACATTAGAACACCCTTTGGTTAGGTCGTTTTAGATTAGACACAACTTATCTTCTTCCAATATTTTACTTTTCTTTTCTACCTACGCAGTGTAAAGATTATATTTTTTTTCATATTAAGTTTTCGTATGATCATACATACATTTAGTTTCAATGGGCATCAAAAACTATGACTTTACCTACTATTTTTTTCTATTTATATTGTGTGCTTAGTACTCTCATTTTCTGAAACTTCTGGACGTGGGAATTCATGTACAACTGTTACCTAGATTAAGTTGAGTAAATGTGTCGACAACGTCAAATTAGCTTATGTTACTTCTTGTAAAATAATGGTCAATATTTATTTAGCTGTATTAGAAGTATGTATAGTATGTATGTAGTCATTTCTGGACTATCCAGAATGTCAAGATAATTCAAAGACCATTTTCGATAAGGTCTGTTACTGCCCCTTTTCTCACATAGTATAAAAAACATCATTTCATACTGATATTCTAAAAGCATATAAAACTAAATGTGAAGGTAACAAAAATCAAGCATTTTTACAGCATCATTTATTCCCCGTGTCTTTATGACAACATGCAATTGGCCGATTCCCGCAATCTCTCAAAAACACGTATAGTAAAAATGAGTTGTTCTTCATATTCCAAAGTAGGAAATATAGAGCTTATCGTTGCTTTAAAACCATTTCAACATATATTATTGCGCGTACTATTTTGCATATCATGTTAAAATATGGTTTTAGAGTAAGGATGCGCTCCATGTTTCTTGTTTTAAAAACTGATAAGAGATATACTGTAGAATCATTAGAATTCGTGGTGGCTCAATTTTCGTGGAATCCGTGGTTGCCTTTCATCCACGAAATAACATTATCCACGAATTATTGAATATGGGTTATAAAGTCATATATACTTTTGTAGGTATAAGAAAATACACGAAATTACATCCCCACTAACCTGTAAAACTTGAGCAATCCACGAAAATTGGTCCCCACGAAATTTAATGATTCCACAGTACCCAATTTTTTGCCTTAATCCGTACTTTTTGTGAAAATAGATCATCAACAATATATAATATTTTGATATTTCTATTGTGACATCGATCAGATAATTTATTTTGAAAATATACATGATACATGTTTTATTCTTTCTAAAATCAAGTTTCTAAAGCTATATTCAAAGCTTTAAATTTTGAGGCATAGAAATACATTATCCCGCACATAGCTCTTTGTTTACTACATGCTTAGTGCAAAAATTATATCTAGACTTAATGGAATATAATTATATTCATATTTTTTTGTATGTTCAGGTTCCTAAAATATTTGAAGCAATTAACGGGTGCAACTGTGTATCTATTGTACTTGATTTGTTATTTAAAATTGTTTATCAATCTATCATGATAAATTTTAAAAGCTATATTGACTTGTTGTTTTCTTATATCATGCTTAAACGTAATCGGGTTAAAAATGTTTGCTGGAAAGTCCCCTACTGTTGATGTGTTATTTTACATATATTGATAGAATTGGTTTATTCAGTTTTCGTTTTGTAAAAATATACTCTCATGAATCGTAATAACATATAAATTGTTCCCCTTACCTCAATTGAGTGCATAATTTGAATTTAATGCCAGTAACCTAGAGGTTAAGCTTATGGCAAATAAAACATTCAGACACAAAGAATGTTATTACATGTGTAATAATTAATTTCATTTTTGTACGATTGATTTGTTTGAATGATCCAAAATGCTGGCACTCATTTTCAAACTTCTCATCTCGCTAACAGTCATTTATCATATATTCTTCGTAAATGAGTACTTCGACTCCCAACTTCTGTATCATATAGTTTGAAAAGTAAATGGCCATTCTTGCTGCATTTCATTTTCCAATATATCAAAGCTTTTTCCGTCACGCAGACAGTTTAAAAAAAAACAAAAAAAGAAACCAATTGATGCAATGGTTTAATGTATTATCTTCTAGTAACACAGTAGAATCTTTTGTGAGATCTAAATAAAAAAAATCATGCAAAAGTGAAAAAAATGGCTGCAGGATTTTGAAATTCAGGAACATTCTTTCGATGATGATTCATAACTATAGCTCTGTTAAATATGGTGTATTGGGGCTTTAATTTTTGGTAAACAAAAAACCACGTTTTTTCTGTCAATTTCCATGTAAAATGAGGAAATTTTTTTTTCAATTTTTTTTACCTGTGAAATATATCTATAGATGTTGACACTTAATGGTTTTAATGAAACGATGTACGGAAAAAACGGGGTTGTTGCATCAGATAGGGTTTTTCAAAAAGAAAAATTTCTATCTGATTTTTACCATAAAAAACTTCTCTAGTGCTTAAATTTAACAAAATTTATAAGCAGACTCGACGCACTGCCCCCTCCCCTCCCCCTATTAAAACCCCGTTTGTTTAATTTGAAAATAACCCTCTAAATATATATTGGATTTGGGTTGGCATTTAACACAATTCATAATGATAAAAGTATTTTCAGTTGCAATTATAGTAAGTATATTGCATATAGAACAGGCAGTCAAAGCCGAAAAAGTTTATAATATTAAGTCTTTGGCGTGGACTTTCATGTCCATAATTATAAGGAATCATTCTTTGAATATTATGAGGTGATTAAATACGATCGATGTGATCAAATTTATAATAAAGCACGAAGGGCGTGATCGCCCCCATCGTATACTTATTTACTAGTATTCACTTCACCATACTCAGAGAATGATTTCTTATTTCTAACTTATATATAAGAAGGCGAGTTTTCTAGACTTTTGAGATGGCACAAACATTTCTTGTATAAGAAGAAGGCATTATCAACGATGACAGCCATTCTAGGTTCATACTGAACAAGTTTTAATTTGTTATTCACAGCCATACTGCATGTATACTCAATTACCGTAACTTCTGGATTTAAAATGTTTTGTTTGCATCAATGAAAACATTTCGTCCAAGGTTGCTGTTTTGGCTTCGTGAAATGTTTCTCCCGGGCAAGAGAAATAAGGGAAGAAGTTGTTTAGTTGTCTATGATTTGGTTTTTTATAAAAAAAAATGTTTAATAATTCAGCATATTAGACATAAAGATCGTCATAAGTCATGAATCTTAACAGTTCGATTAATAAATAAATTTGAATTTGGTTCAATGATTTTCTTCAAAATGGTAACTTACGAGACCTCGCAATTATGCTCAAGCATTTTTATCAAAACCAGGGACATCTCGAATAATTCTAGAGAAAAGTAGAAATTTTGGATATTGCTTTTCTACAACTACATGTACACTGTATTTTAGAAATATATTATGACAACAGGCACTTTGAAGTTCTTTTAACAGTTCAAGTGGCAATGTTCGTAGAAACTTTTCATATTTCTTTGTTAAATTTAATGAGTTTTGACAAACAATTTAAAACTTACAGTTTTTCATCAAGATGAATAGTTACATTTTGTGTGCCATCATTATGGCTATAAAAACAAAACTTGACTGTAACACGCTCCCCTAAAATTTAAGGTGGCTCTATACACCACTTTTTGATGACGCAGTATACAAAAAAGTACTGGCTGGTTTAAACTGGGAAGAATTGTATGGAAACCGCTCTTTTGAAAAAAAGAGGACAGAAATGGTAATACGCAGGGGTGTTAAGGAAGCACATGGAATCTTAGTTAGATTCTTTGAAATCACAAATCTTACTTATTATGTACATATTCAAAAATTTAGTCATGAAAACGTAGGCAAATCTATACTACTATACTATACTAGTTACATAATAGACTCGATTTTTGGGCTTTAATACCGAGATATCGGAAGAGTACTGTCTTATGTTGTATATATTTTAAACATCATTGGTACTTAAAGATTACCAATTTGTATTTATTTTTTCTCAATCAAGCTCCGCCAATTACTTATCAACGAAAACATGTACACCTTTCAAAAATCCGGAAATTATCTAGATTTTTGGATTTTACAATCTTGCACATGCGCATTACATTCATGCTAAACCACGCTCTTTAGTTTATTTTTCCACAATATCACATTTGTACATTTAGATAAATTCAGAAACGAAATAACAAGTACGTGTGAATTTTCATTGAAAATTTGTCTTATATTCTGTTCATCAAAGGAATACGAGAGATAACTCTAACTCAGTGCATTTAATATGAAATAGGGACATATCCGATGAGTTTCGAATGTCAACCTGGTGTGTAAATTCGAAGCAAGTAAAAATATTTGGTGAAAAAGTGTTGAATTCTTCATTAAAATAAATTAATTTTTAGATGGAAATTTGACTGTAATTTTAAACAATACGGTGTGTCGATGTACCTACTTCGTAAATATCTGGTATCATAGGCAATGTCAACCCGTGCAAGCACGGGTCAAAGTCAAGTAACAAATAAAAAATACTGAAGACAATTTTTAACAAATTAAATTTTATTACATGTCCGTGGATTTACACATTGATGACGCCATGACTGAAAGTTAAATGTCGTGAAAATTTGATCGGAGAGCATGGTAAACAGATTCAAAATATAAGTAATCTACGGACTCTTATAAAGTATATGGTGTGATTTATAGAGAATTGAACATACGAATACTGGGAGAGATATTAGTTGCGTGGTTCCTGAGGTCCACACAGAAAATGTATAAGCGAGGTTAAACCGGATGCTATGGGGAAAATTCAGCCTGCACATGAGTTAGCCTGGTTCCTGTGCGTAATGGGTAGCTACGGGAGCCAGGCTTGCACACGTTTATCTGAGTCGGGATCAGAATTCCGTGCCATATGCATAACTGAAACTACAACATGCATCAAATAGCATAATTTGCAATGTTTTGTTGTTTTCCGAATACACATGTAATTTAACTTTACTTTTATAGTAGGCGAGGCTAGAGAACTTCCCGATTACATTTTTTAAGCATTTAAGTATGATTGAATAATTATGTCACTGTATAAAAGTTTAAATCTCAAGAAAAATGCATCAAAATATGAAATTTTTAATTTACACAAAGCTGTCACTGCATAGTTAACAACGTATACGTAGTGCGAATCGTAATATGTACGCAAATAGTAGAATTCCCCGAATGCCTGATACTATATGTGATAATGTTGAATTTCGTAAATATTATTTTATGCATTTTATGTTTCAGCTTTACAAATTAACGTTTATCATTACAATAATAAAATCATTCATATAAAAAAGTTGTGTTATACGTGTTATCCCTTAAAGTTAAAAATAGCAAATGGTCAGTTCTATATGTAATTCTGGTTGTTGATTGGCTGGGGAGAATTTTCGCGCGGTGCGCGGCAGGTAGGTTTCTGGTGAGGGGTTGTTTTTGTCGAGCTCAGGAGAGGTGGACATTATATGTCTGAGATTATACAACTAAATACGACTTCTGACATGACTTCATACTGTAAGTTTTTTTTACTTTTCAACTCACAGTTAAACTTTATAAAATAGTGTTATTGTAAAATTTTGATTGTCTATAGTGTTCTATACGCACACATTATTGTTTAACAGGATCCTGACTTGATTAACAGCATTTGTCTTAATTATTTGAAGTAGACCGTAATCAACGATCAGGTATTACAATATTTTGTTACCTAAATAAATCTATACATTGTTGTTATTATAGAGATGCATATATATGATATATCTCTTAATGTATAAATATATGATTTAGTAATGTTGCATATGTACGTGTAGAAATTACATGGATGAAGTAATTGACTATGTAAGAGCGTTAGCTCATATTATTATGAACATCGTGTAATTGTTGTGTATTCATTGTTTTTATCATTATCATGTTGCGCATATCATAAGGCATACTCTCATTGTATATTTCAGGGTTTTCATTTTAATACAGAATATATATATATATATATATATATATATATATATATATATATATATATATATATATATATATATATATATATATATATATATATATATTTATATATATATATATATATATATATATATATATATATATATATATATATATATATATAAATCCGAACCATCAGTATTGTTATTCTTGGTACAACGCCCAATAGTAACGCTACATTATATACATGCAAACTTCATTCATAGATAGATCATAATTATTTTAAAAGTATGAATCCTTTAAATTCTGAGACAAAAAGTCAGGGCTATACATACTTGTAAACGTAATACAACGTACAAATTTAGTTGTTAAAAGCAGGGGGCTAGAGTCGTAGAATATGCTATAATCTTAGAGCTTTCACCTCTTTTGTTGGAAACACATGCAAATGGTCCACGTATTGTAGTCCTTTTTAAAGGAAAGCAACTTGTTTTATCAATCTTTCGCTAAAAGGTATGAAAATGTGGTTCTATTTCTCGGCTATTTCTCGGCTAGGTTTTCCTATGTCGTTGTTCACGATATAAAAATCCGACTAAAACAACACCACGCCGTATATATTGAACTTCAAATTTTACACTTATCGATAGTTCGATCAATGCTAAAGTTGAAAAGTGCTACTAGAATTCTAGGGTTTGTGTTGTTTTGATGCAACATATCTGATGCAACATATCGTTTTCTGTGCAAGCTCTATGCAAGTTGGGGAGGTTTTTTTTTAAGAACCGGATGAATAAATATTTGATTAAGAAGAACATAGGATTCTAACAGCGGTTTTGATCAAACTGAGATGTTTTGCCGCCATACTGTATGCTCGTAACTATATTTTGGAAACCGCGGGGTAGAGATGTTCTATCTCATTTGATATGAAAGAATATACTAAAGCTATTTATAGTTGTCACATGATATTGAACCGATGTGGCAGTTATGTACTAACCGATTTTATTGCATTCATATTTATTTTAAATGATAAAACTAAGTTATTGATGAGATTTAAAACTATTATCAAATTCCACGATTTTTAAAATAACAGTCAAAAAAGACGCTAAATTGCCCATATGCTTCCTTCTCACCCCTGCATATTTGATCTAAATCTTAATCCAAGTACTGAAGTACTGACGGGAGTTGATTTTATCGATTACCATTTATTTTAAAATCAATGATATGTGATTTTGCATGGCAAGTAGTATCAGTAATCGAAATATTTCTGGGAAATGATATGACCCCAGGCAAGATTGAACTCTAGTCCGTTTATCTCCGACAAGCAAGAGAGACTCTCTGTTTTGTCGGATATTGACGGAGACAGCCGAGCGTCTAGTTGAACAAGACTACATTGAACTCTAGCGGAGGAATACATACGACTTAAAAACATTTCTAAACTGTTTGTGCCATTTAAAATCTGACAAGGTTTAAATAAGTTTTCCTGAATAACAATGTTTCAGAACACATTGCATCGAATTTATCGTTGTTTATTTGTTGTGTTTTTCAAATGCACAATAAATAAAAACAAGAACGAATTAACATTGAAAAAATAAACCCAGATGCGTGATAGAAGTGGTGACCCTACCCCCTTTAATATTGTACATGGATTTATTGAATGGATTAGCGGAAGATGCGGATGGACAGTGACTTTAATGATATCGATAATTAGCACTGTTATAGCACAGGTATGACAAACATATAATAAACAATGGTGGTATTGTATTTAAAACAAATTATTCGTATTTTTTAAAATCAACCATGACGATGCATTAACACATCATATAAAGCGAATATATTTACTCCTATAGACCTGTATGGAATATGTATGTAATACTATGTTTTTATCATTCCAAAACAATATTTAGGAAGTCCCCAAGGCGTTTTGGCTTTGGGACTTTGGAAAGATAACTCTTACCTGTTGAACTTTAAAAAAATTAAAAAAAAAAATTGTGTTTAATTTTTTTAAATCAACAAATTGATAGAAAACTGTTAAATGATGTACATTTCCTTCAGACATATGAAAAAAATATAACACTTTATTTGTAATGAGTAAAACATATTTTACAAAAAAACCATTAAAAATTCTTTTAAAATACCTATAGTATCAATATCATCATATATTTGATACATGTAGGTGTATATATTTATTGTGGTTTTCCACTGAAAATTGGAATACACTGTGGATATGTAGAGCCACCTTAAAAGTTGTACCGATGCATCGGTAGTTTGAACCCCTTTACCTATATGTAGCAGATCTCTGTGGAGCCACTACGTCAAGCATATATGATAGGCAGATTTATGGTACGAACACAACAATCCGGATAATTTAGAGTTATAGAACATGGCCGAGGGTCTAAGATCATTAAATGCATTTACTATCGTGGTAACATGTCGTTAGGGTATCGTTGAGATAAACATCGTCCAAAACGCAGGACGGCGATCAGGTACCTGTTTATATCGAAGGAATTTAAACAATTTATTTAATCTCTGCCATTAAAAAGCTTCTCATATTTACGGTGGACATGCACAGCAATATGATTTTTTTTCTATCCTTTTCCAGTTGATCACTTGCTTCTAGGCTATGTAATCTCATTTTTAATTTAAATTAATCTTTTGGTTGAGGTGAATACCGAATTTGCAAAATGCCACTTTCCGGCCATCGTTTGAAATCAAAATGTGAATCCCAAAATTAGATTTTAAAGGGTCATGGTCACGATTTTGGTCAATAATTATTTTTCCGATTTTAATAAATACCTTGCTTCATAAAGGCATTTTAAATAAGCAACTGAAATTTGAGTGTCGTTTGTTTAGTTATATGCGAGTTAGAGAGATTGAAGTTCTTCGCTATGTAAACAAGGCTGTTTACATTTTGAACGTTGAAGTAAAAATTTCAGTTTTAAACCTAAAACGAATGTGTAAAATGTTAGGAAATGTTCATCCATGCTTTAAATAAATAAACAGATGGACAGGTAAGCTGGAAAAAGATTTTTTAATGATATTTTGAACCTATGTAAACAAAAACAGGGCACAAGCCTTGTTTACATGACACAGAATTGTGAGCCCTGTATCTTGCTTATAACTCGACGAATGACTCTCAAATTTTATTTAATCATTAGAAATGCATTTCTAAAGTATTGTAAATAATAAAAACATGAAAATAGAATTTGACCAAAATCATGACCATGCCCCTTTAAACCTTCAGTCTTTTTATCTGTCACACAAAGATCGACACGCCGTTACTTCTTCTTTTAATGACAGTATATACGTACACCATGGCGATTTAAATGCACTGTGAAACAGTTTAAAATGCCAAAGTTTTGTGTCTATTTCTGTGGCGGAATGGGTGTAGCTAACTTTAAGGCATTTTTTCTTCCATTTTCAATTTGAACACATGCTAGAAATCTATATTCTTGAGTAGTTTAGAAGAATGGGCTTCCACACAGAACTTTTCCCAGATGTGTGAAAAACCCTTAATTAATCGTTTGGGTTTTAAGGTGATTTTCATAGTGCAGTCAAAAATCGAATGCATGCTATTATTTAGGCAAAATAAGATATATATGCGCAATGCATATATTGAAATCTCTCTCTCTCTCTCTCTCTCTCTTTTAAATATAAACTGATATCTTGATATCATAAAAAACGCTGCAATACCATTGCGTCCCAAAACCAATTTTGTTTTTACGGTTATTGCAATATCATTAACATTTAGCAGACAAAAATGAGATACAATGCAGTTTTGCATTTAAGATCGAGTTATATGACGTCATCTTTTTTACTTCCTCTTCTGATAATTTCGGTCAGTTTCACAGAATACCAATAGGTCTTTGTTTAGTTTCTTGAAGCGGAAATACTGTTACAATTAGCTGTCGTTTCTTAGGGAGTGTTTATTTTTTTTTAAAAAAGATTCTGCCAAACAGTGCCTTTCATTATCGTAGTTATCGAGAGTTACCGTTTGGCAAGTTGTAAAAAAAATTCTTCAGTTTATAGCATTTTTCCATTCAATCAAATTCACAATAGATTTAGTAAACTTAGCATCTTTTATTTCACCTATATTAATATAGTGTAAGTTGTTGATTGCCGATTTAATTCTTTTTCCAGAATTTTTGAAAGCCTTAGTGATCAAACATGATTATCTATTTAATTTTTAAGAAGGGACGTGGTCACGATTTTGGTCAAATTGTATTTTTCAATTTTTATTATTTACAATGCTTAAGGAATGCATTTCTAATGATCAAATGAATTTTACAGTCAGTCGTAGAGTTATAAGCAAGATACTGGGCTAACAATTCTTTTTTTCATGTAAACAAGGTTCGTGCCCCATCTTTGTGTAGACATATGTTTAATATACCAATAAAAAAAATTCTAATTTAGTCTACTTTCTCAACTTAATATTCATTTTGAACATGAATAAAAAGTTCCTAACATTTAGCACATTAATTTTAAGATCTAAATCTGTTTCGAAATGTTAAAAAAAGCTTTGTTTACATAGCAAAGAATTGAAAGCAATGTGATTCGCTTTATAACTCAACGAATGACACTCAAATTTTATTTTCGTATTTAAAAAGCCTTACTGAAACAATGTAAACATGGATATCAGAAAAATAATTTTTGACCAAAATTGTGATCATACCTCTATAAGTTTTGACCCTTTTTTTCTTAATTTCTTTACTTTTAATTCTTTCATTAAACAAATCAAATCATAATGCTAGATTTTCCCTATAATGCACAGAAAATGAAATAATTAAATTCTAAGTTGTCAGGTCTTCTCGTTCGTTCCTTTCTGACATGTTAGAAAAGATTTTAGATTGATAAAGTAATACGATAGTACATTCCAAATTCTCCAGAACCGTGATGTAAACAATAATTCTTGGGGTATCAATTGCATTAAGGAATTAAAAGACATTTTTATTCTCATTGCTTGGAATGTTTAAAATCTTGAAAAGACTTTTCAATGAGGCAAGGTGAGATGCAACTTACAATACAAGAATCCTGATAAACATCAGCATTCTACTTTTAAACAAGTAAAAAGCTGTCAATGTGACAGCAAACCGGGTTTTCTTTTATGTGAACTGTATCCATAATCCATGTCAATACGTATCCAGTGAATGGAGTACCCTATATGCAACATTTTGCCAAAAAATGACTAAGTTCAAAAGCTGGTATTTTTTTGATGAATTATTGGAAATCAAAATCCTAGCAATATGCACATTTCCAATATAAGTACAATTGATCTGCAAAAGAACAAGTTCCTATCTTGAGAACTGTTGGAGGAGTTATCCGTACAATGAGGGTACCTTATATGCAATATTTTGCCAAAAAATGACTAAGTTCAAAAGCTGGCATTTTTTGATAAATAATCAGAAATCAAAATCCTAGCAATATGCACACCTCTAATATATGTACAATTGATCTGCAAAAGAACAACTTCTTATCTTGAGAACTGTAGGAAGAGTTATCCGTACAATGAGGGTACCTTATATGCAATATTTTGCCCAAAAATGATTAAGTTCAAAAGGTGGTATTTTTTCGATAAATTATCAGAATTCAAAATCCTAGCAATATGCACACCTCAGATATATGTACAATTGATCTGCAAAAGAACAACTTCTTATCTTGAAAACTGTAGGAGAAGTTATCCGTACAATGAGGATACCCTTTTGGCAGCCGCCCGCCCGCCCACCATTTTCACCATTTTAATAACCGGATTTTTCCGTTGGAAAACCCGGTTAAAAATGGAAATGGATGCATACATATGTGTGTCAGTGTGTAAGGTTTTAATAATGTAGTTGTTATAAGCCATTGTTAACTGCAAATTGAATTTTATATATATATATATATATATATATATATATATATATATATATATATATATATATATATATATATATATATATATATATATATATATATATTAATGCTGTACATTTATTGGAAACATTTTGAGTTGATTATTAATTTTACAAATGTCTGATTACGTGTAAAATATTAAATCAATTATGTTGCAATATATTCTGATTTGCAGGGTCCACATAAAATTGCAGTTTGCTAACATTAAGATTTTTATGCGCGGTAGAAGTTGTGAAATTCGCCCGCGGGGTCAAATTTACAGATCAGATATTGGCGCGAGTTTTACTGTTAAATTCTTCCCACAGAGTAACTCCAGACAAAGCTGTTCATCTTCATAAAATATAGCTCAGCGACATGCATCAAGCCTAAAAGTGTCAGATCAGCAATTCAACAGATGCTGATTAATGAATTTAAAACTGCTAAAACAAGGAATCGGACAGAACATTTGAATTTTGGCTAATCATTCAAAATGCGCAAGTAAATCACAGTATACATATATATAAAAAAAATTTAGAGCTCAAATCGTGCCTGGTCCCTTTAATGTAATTTACATATGTACTAAAATAACCTAGCTTGCGTTAAACCTTCCCATTTGTTGACATCAGGTCACGTCTACACACAACCGCTAACGTATACAATTAATAAGTTATGTAACCAACACTTGCATTAGATTTATCTAAAAAAAAATTGTACTCGTAGTTTCTTTTTTTCAATAAAATGTCGTTCAGCATAACTTTAATTTGATATAAATTTCAAATAACATTCCATACATGTTACTTAATTTCAAAACATTATTATCTTTTTTTTTTATTTAGCTTATTTTATGTGTAATCCTTAAAGTTCGTTGAATACAATGTTCGAAAATCTTCAACTGTTGAATGTTTTATATAAAAATTATATATATTTACATAATCGTACCATAAAGTATGTTTTGGATTCGCTGGTATGCATTAACTCGCGGGTGAGGGATACGCACAAAATCCACGACAGTTTAGCCCCGTGAAATTAAAAAAAAATGTTAGTGCATATTATACATGTAGACTGTATTTTCCACACACTTGTATTGTCAATACGGAATTCTATAGAATTTGGTTTCCAGTAACACCTTGGCTTGGGCATTCGCCAGGTGTGGACATGTTGGAATTTAGATATCGAGGATCTTATTGATAAATATCATAAATCTTCATATGGCAGAGAATAAAGTCGTTATCATAAATATAATAAACTAGACTTTGACCCGGCGTGCACGGGTTGACATTGTATATGATATCTGACATTTACAAAATAGATACATCGACACACCGTATTGTTGCCATTTACATAATAAAGCTTTAAGCCTACAATAATGCTAAACTGTATCTCGGGACAGGCCTATACCACAGTTAAAATGCCTCCCATACCTGTAATGTAGCTAAAAATTGCAAAATCGATTTTGGAGAAAATTAATGAAGCTGCTTTGAAAATAACAGTCAAATTAAATATAATAAACCTCTTGAGGCTGTAAATACCTTTCTTCTAAACATTTCATTCATGCATGCATTATTGAAGAATTCAACACTTTCTCCAGCAACGTTTTTCACTCCCTTCAAGTTGACATTCGGAACTATCGGGATTTTTCATATTAAACGCACTGAGTAAGAGATATCTCCTGTATTTTCTTTGATGAACAGAAAATATGTTGAAGACATTCAAATTATTAATGAAAATTGATAATACGGAAACAAAAACTGAAGAGCCTTTCGTGATTTAGCGTGAATGTAATGCACATGCGCAAGATTGTAAAATCAGAAAAATCCATATTATTTCCGGATTTTTTAAAGGAATTTTCGTTGATTATATATTAGCGAAGCTTGATTAAGAAAAAAATAAAAACAAATTGGTAAACTTCAAGAGTCAATAATGTTTAAAATATATAAAACAAATGACAGTACTCTTTCGATTTCTCGGTATTGACGCCCAAAAATTCGAGTCTATTCTTTTAAAATAGGAGAATAGAAGATTGAGAGATGAAACCTTTCGATGAAGTAAATATCTTTAAAACTTCGATCGAGTAACGCAGAACTTTATCATGCTAACTCTTACTGTATCAGGCGCCTTGGTTTGGCTAATTGATTTAAACCTTCGACGCGAGGGTCAAACTTTGTTCCAGGGGCGCTAATTGTGAACATAATTTCATAAAAATATTACAAAAACAATGTGAATGTGCAATTCACAAGACCTTTACTGTTAATTTAGCCAATCTACTCTAAAGCATTACTATGTCATGAGTGTGTTACTTTATTACAAGATCTGGCAGGTCATTACATTCATAGCAATTGCAAAAAATAAGGTAATTTAATCTTTCACGGAGGCCATATTAAGCTTATAAAAGGGTATAGTTACAATTATCCACTGTCTTTGCCTGTGATAACACTACGTATCGATTTTGTACTATATAACTCATAATACAAACGACGCCAAATCGAGGCGCCAGCGGGGTTTGTTTATTTATATTTTAATATTTAATCGTACGATGGCTTAAGATTATATAAATATAAGGAATAAGGAATCATTCTTTGAATATTATAAGGTGATAATTTCGGTCGGGGCGTGATCAAATCTATCATAAAGCCCCGACCAAAATTATCACCTCATAATACTCAAAGAATGATTCCTTATTCCTTAGGCTGTTCAAAATTAATACTACGTTTAACATAACCCGCGCGCGTAGGTTTCGGCGAAATCGTCGTTTTGAAAAAACAAACAAATCCGGATTTTGAAAAGTCGTTCCGGTTTGGTTTTTTATTTAGCGATTGAATTCTATATCTCGTTTGAGGGAAAAAACGTGTTTTCAACAGATTACACGAAGAAAAATGGGTGTCTATACAACTATTAAAGTTAAAGAAACGTTTAAAAATGGATTGAACAGAACCATAATGGATCACTATATGATCGAAGTGGAAGATAAAATATCATTTCGAGAATGTTTTATGTCTGTCGTGAAGTCGCAGAGTCTGGGTTCTTCGTTGTTTCTGCACAGATTAGACCCACCTTCGCCCAAAGACGAGGTTTGTTGTCAGCTCACATGGCCTTGGCAATTTCTGTTCATGATCTTCGAGAACAAGTATCAAAAGACTTACCAGAAGGTACAGCTATTCCCAGTGAGAACTATTTGAGGCTTCAATTTTGGCCAACCAATCCTTATTTTAAATCTGCCATCTATTATACTGGGAAGTTCAATGTGAAATACATGGTTCAATCACGACAGTTGCGCTCTCAGCATGTAGATTCCCACTATGCAGCTGCAAGCTTTAAGTATCTGAGGGAGTTCTGTATAAAATTTCAGCCTTTCTGTACATTTTTGTCACTTGACGACAAACATCAAATAAAAGTAGGTGAACCTGGCTACCCTGTTGCTGCTGTGGAAAGGGGCCGTCAAGTTTTAGTTTCCAAAGACCAAGCCTTTTCTGTTGGTGACCATGATTTCACAAAATTCAAGATAACACCATCTGTTGCATTTAAGATTCAGATACCTGATTCCATAGATAAATCATTCTATGATGGCCATGTATATGTAACTTTGAAGAATACTAATCTTCAACCAAGTTCACCTATGAGACACATGGTCGAGATTAGTCAGATTATTAAAGATCAGGGAAATCCTATATTGGTGGTGTTTAGTGATGGTGGAGGTGAGGGAAAAAACGTGTTTTCAACAGATTACACGAAGAAAAATGGGTGTCTATACAACTATTAAAGTTAAAGAAACGTTTAAAAATGGATTGAACAGAACCATAATGGATCACTATATGATCGAAGTGGAAGATAAAATATCATTTCGAGAATGTTTTATGTCTGTCGTGAAGTCGCAGAGTCTGGGTTCTTCGTTGTTTCTGCACAGATTAGACCCACCTTCGCCCAAAGACGAGGTTTGTTGTTTTATATCTAAAATGAAAGACAAAGCCGAAATACGAGTGAGCCCAACTCTATGCATTAAGGCAGCATTAGAGGCCCACAGCTGCAATTTTCTGACATTTGATATAGTTAGGAATGATGCTATCACAACCACAAGTGAATCCAATTCGAATGCATTTGACGTTCTAATGAAAAATGCAAGATCACAAGCTAAAGCATCACGCTTTTATCCATTGAAATATGCCAATCCACAAAGGGGTGACTGGATATTGTTCAATGATATTTCTAGTCTACTTGAAAAGGAATGGGCATATTTTAATGCTGGCCAAGAACTTGTGGCTAGGAAAATTGCTAATCAAATCAGCAACAGCATATATTACATTTTGCCACATCTTTCAAAACTGAAAACAAGGAGATATGACTTTCCAAAGCTCTTTTTAGAGAATTTAAAAATTGGGGAGAATGAATCCCAACCATATAATAACCCCACCAGTCATAAACACAAGACTCCACATCTGTCATCAAACACCTTAAAGCAATATGCTGATGAATTATTTGGGATACTCACAGAGCCTGTCTTTATAACTGAAAGGTTTAATTCTTTAAAACAGAATGTTACCCAATTAGCCAAAATATTTATCAAATACTCACAATATATTGATTCATGTAATGAAGCCATGAACCAAAATCATTCTGCCCTTGAACCTCTTAGATCAACAAATGATGGTTCTTCGTCTGCTTTTCAAATGAAACCAGGCAATGCTCTTAGAATGCCAGTTACTATTGATCGTTACAAGTCACTTGAACTTAAATTGAGTTCTCTTCCATTTTATGAGCCCCTACTTGTGAATGACTTTGCCCCTGTCAATGGACAGAAAAGGTACAGATACATTCTAGCGCTATCTCTGCCCTACCAAACTGAAACATACAGTTATAGTGCAGGAAATTATGTTGGCACATCTCATTTTGTTTGGCGTACACCTCCATGTGCAGATTTTAATGCCTCAAAGCAAGTCATGTCAAATATAGACAAGCAGATACCTATGTACCATACTAGAATGATGCGTAGAGAGTTTCAGTCCAGATTTGAAGGTCTAGTCAGTACAAAGCCAGTAGTAATGCAAGAAATGTATCGCTTCCTTACTGGGGATAGTTCACAGGTTGTTAATGATATCTCAAAGGAAGTAAAGGCTAGGTTAGATATTCTCCTTCAAACTGGTGACTCTGAGAACTTAGTAGATCTCCGTGAGTTAAATAAGGGCAAACCTGTGAAATTTGACACCTTTTTTGATTGTGTACAGGCTTTTATCAATAGAAATGCATTGGAAGCAGTTGATGAGAGAAGGCATGAACAGCACACTCACATGGCCTTGGCAATTTCTGTTCATGATCTTCGAGAACAAGTATCAAAAGACTTACCAGAAGGTACAGCTATTCCCAGTGAGAACTATTTGAGGCTTCAATTTTGGCCAACCAATCCTTATTTTAAATCTGCCATCTATTATACTGGGAAGTTCAATGTGAAATACATGGTTCAATCACGACAGTTGCGCTCTCAGCATGTAGATTCCCACTATGCAGCTGCAAGCTTTAAGTATCTGAGGGAGTTCTGTATAAAATTTCAGCCTTTCTGTACATTTTTGTCACTTGACGACAAACATCAAATAAAAGTAGGTGAACCTGGCTACCCTGTTGCTGCTGTGGAAAGGGGCCGTCAAGTTTTAGTTTCCAAAGACCAAGCCTTTTCTGTTGGTGACCATGATTTCACAAAATTCAAGATAACACCATCTGTTGCATTTAAGATTCAGATACCTGATTCCATAGATAAATCATTCTATGATGGCCATGTATATGTAACTTTGAAGAATACTAATCTTCAACCAAGTTCACCTATGAGACACATGGTCGAGATTAGTCAGATTATTAAAGATCAGGGAAATCCTATATTGGTGGTGTTTAGTGATGGTGGAGGTGATCACAGGCTCACATTTGTATCAGTACAGTTAGGATTTTTGAGTCTCTTCATAAAATACAAATTGTCACACATTGTTGCTGGTAGATGTGCTCCCTGTCAGAGTTACATAGATCCTGTTGAAAGGGTTATGTCTGTCTTGAACTTGGGTTTGCAGTCAGTAGGCGTCATGCGCCAAGAAATGCAAAGGGGGTTTGAAAAGCAAATCAGTGGTTTAAATACAATGGCAGACATTAGAAACAAGGTAATGAAAGATGGTGCTCTCAAGAATGAAATTGATTCTTGTATCAAACCTGTAACTGATTTGCTTGGGAGTACACTTGGTAGACTGAGCTGGAAAGGAAAACAGATTAACATTCATGAAGCAGCCTCTGAAGCTGAAATTGATGCAATGTTTGATACACTTAAGAATCTTGAGCCAAATTTTGACAAAAAGAACATGCAACAGAAACACCTCAAAAACTATCCAGTTCTTCAGAAGTTCCTTGAAACTCATTGTCAGAGGCACCATTACTTGTTCACCATGAAAAGGTGCAGAGAACGAGATTGTGCAGTCTGTAATATCGCAGGTGATGAGATTATACCTGTTGATCTTTTGGAGTCCCTCCACAAGTTTCCTCTTCCTGTTCCTGATGATGGTGACAATGCAGATCATTACAAGTCTTTTGAGCAGGTAACAAGTTTACAAGAAATATTTGCAAGTATTAATTATGTACATTGATTAATGAATATCAATATTGATAATTTATCACATATATTGCATTTGTTATTGTATGTGTGTCCTGAGACATGAGAATGACAGTTTTCATTTTAGTGAATGGTGAAATATTTGCAGGTTTGGGGTTCAGTTCCTACAGAGAAGTATAGGCCAAGTCTGGGAAGACAGTTGGATGAAAGTCAGGAGCTGGCTGTTCCATTCACTGTCTCTGGTGAAAACTGCAGGGGTTTCATCAAATGTGAAGTGTGCCTAAAACCACGATGTTACTATGCACAGTAAGATATTACATTAAAGAGTTTCTTCCTTACATTTTGGTCAATTTGTAATCTTTGAAATAAAACATGTACTTCAAATATATTGACCAACATACTAGTAATTTAAAAAGAACAGCAAATTGAGTTCTTAATGCATGTGGTCTTCATACATGCAAAGGAATATCTACATATATTCATATACATGTACAGGTGTATATTTATAGGAAGAAACCTACAGAAGATGAGGTTGCTGAAGTGGAGGAGAGGAAGGAAGATGTTGAATACACTTGTGGGGGGCAGATTTTCCAAGAGCCATGTCTTGTATATGTAGAAGTAAAGGTACAATGATCTTACAGTTGTGGAACATTGATACAGCTTTATAAAATTATGTAAAATTTGATCGAATATGTGTCATTATGAAAATGCATTGAATATTAGCATTATTTTGATTGCAGATAACCTGTGAGTCACATATTGCCAGCAATTATTTCCATAAAAGGAAAAGTTTTCCCTTGGTATGTTTTGTTTGCGGGAATCAAAATCCAATGGACATTCCACTTGATGTCATCGCAAGCCACTCTTCCGCTCATCCTGTCTGCATGATGTGCTCCCAGATGGGATACAAACCAAGATTGAGGAAAAAATCTCTGCTTGGAAAACGCAAAAATTGACTTGGAATAAATTTGCAATGTGTACTATTTCAAAGTGTTCATGTAATATTAACTGAACCGGTGTATTTCATTAAATACATGGCTGTTTGAAATTTTTGTTTGTTTATTTTTTTCCTCCCTCCCTCGTAGGTTTTAAATTTTCATGTTATGTTAAACGTAGAATTAATTTTAAACAGCCTTATATAGAACTTTAGCTTGATCGGAGTTAAAAGTTATTTGTTCGTTCGATAATTAATTAATATATTTAGCAAGTATTAACTTAACAAACTACTCAAGCTTTCTTATAAAAATCAAAATTAAGATTGTCGAATCGATATCAAAACGACCAATATTACATAATGTAGTAGCTGCCAACAATGCACCGGTTATACATGTGTATTCTAGACGAGCATCGTTACATACAATTTACTTTTTTCAAAGCATAAAAACAAATGAATGCGTATACATGATACTAATTAGAATACATCAAATATTTAGCAACATTAAATGATAATTTGAAAGAAGTCAATTACATATATTTAGAGCATTCACATCCAACTATGCAATCATTTGATCAGTTAGTTTATCTCATATATATAGTGAACTATTAAACCAAAGAATTCCCCAATTGGGGTTTACGATATAAAGACAAATGTCCGATTTGTGGTATGGAATTAGGTAGTATTATTAGCCTGTGCATTAAGTTTATTTGTCAGCTAAGTTTATTTGCATTCTTAATTACATTTTCCTTGGTCTGTTTTTTTTTTCCTTGCTATGAGATAATCTGGATGTTCTAGTTGAATTTATGTAAAATAATTTTTGCACGAGTTAAACAATGTGGACAGTATTAGTATGGACAGGATAATTAGAGTTAGTTATAAGAAAACATATATGTATTACTTTACTCGTTCGTTGCTAGTCAACGATTTCTTTAATCACGTATGTGTATACTAAAAATATATGTACAACATTATTGACCACAAAAGGTCGTTTATTTCTCAAATGATTTTAATCAAACTTACTTTGATATATTGCTGTTTTAGAATGTATTTAATTCTTTTTTTCCCCTTGTAATCAACTGGAATTTTAAAGGACACTTGCTAAAAAGGTATGCATTTGTTCTTAAAAAAATTCCACTGATTAAAATTGAAAAAGTTGCATACATTTTCTTAAATTATGATAAAGTTTTTAATAGGAAACCGAAATTTTAGTTTTATTTGTTGAGTAATAAGCGAGTTACAGAGCTTGAAATTCTTCGCTATGTAAACAAAGCGTTTGTTTACATTTTGATTGTTGATTGTCGTTGAAGTTAAAAAAAAATTGGAATGTGTTAAACGAAAGGAATTGTAGATCTATGCTTAAAATCAATAAAAAGATAGACAAATGAGCTGAAAAAAGATTTTTACTGGTATATAAAGTCTATGTCAACAAAAACAGGACACGAGCCTTGTTTACATGACAAAGAATAGTGAGCCCTGTATCCTGCTTATAACTCTACGACTGACTCTCAAATTTGATTTGATCAGTTAAAACGCATTTCAAAAGCATTGTAAATAATAAAAACATGAAATTAAATTTGACCAAAATCGTGACCATGCCCCTTTAAAGTTTGAGTATTTTCTTATACTTTTATCTAGAGCTCTTCCTCTTAAGAAGATAAACAAAGTCTAAAAATGGTCAAGACCATCTAGACAACTTACGTTTATGTATTGTCGATTATTTGTTCATGTGACCGAGTTTGTGATATGCATGTTATGTTAAAAGAACTAAGTTAGATGTAGTAATAGTTAGATGGTACCCGATCCTACCTCTATCCTTTTAGAGGTCCGTGTTGCTCTGCTTTGAATTTGTTTTTCGTTTTGAGATGGTTGACAGTTTGTTATTGTCATTTTTTCATGTATACTTATGACATTTGATATTTGCTATAGATAAATTCTATCGAATACCTTCATCATAATTATAGTTTTGTTGTATCATCGTACTTTTAAGTTCATCTATTTTCACCAAACTATTAGACTCCCTCACGTTAACTGCTGTACTACTCTTTTGTAAGAAAAATATTTATATGTAAAAATTTTGATGAGACATGACGTCAATTTCTTACTCTACGTCATTTAATTATCAATCAAACATTGTCAAAAGTATACCCTGTAAGATAGCAGTTGTTGTGGTTATCGTGAAAGGGTCTACAGTATAAGTTCCCTCTTTATATGTCAAACAATTTTAAAACAAAAGATAACTCTTTATATATCAAATATGTCCACGATTAATGTTTTGCATTGTTGATTTCTGTACAATTAGTGCCAACCTTATCCACTTTTGTTCAATGATTTTATTATGCATGTAATGCTTATCTTTAGTGAGAAGGATTAGGGGTATGCATGCTTTAAATTTGCAATGACAAGAACGTTGTACAAATTCAGATCAACATTTTGAATGCAATCAATAATTACAGTAGTTCATTATTCAAGGCCGTGCGCCATGTTTATTAAAGTCTGACCCGGTTGCAGTTTCCATCCGTTTTTATTGTGTGTGGTTTTGTTTTAAATAAATACACACACCTGTAAGTGAAAACGATTGAAATTAATATATTGCAAAATTCTCAAAATTCTCAAGATTTCTTCATTTTTTTTTTACTATTTTGGCTGTGTATTGAAACCTGAAGTGCTAGAGAGAGCGTTTTCAAAAACTGGAATTTTTCATTTCAGTGGATGAATTTAGATTGGGACCAAAGATATTTTAATTATGATTGTCAAAATATAACGCAAAAGGTGGTGAAAGCAGAAACCTGGAGCAGAGTATAGTCAAAAGAATTCCATTTTTTTAACAGCCAATCAAGACAATCCTTTGAAATCCATTAGATTTTATGCAATCGTTCTGAAACGCTTATAACTTTGAGCTGTTCCTATCTAATCAATAACGGCTCGCAAATGAAAGGAAACCGCTCCCGGCGTAAAGAACAGTTTTACTTCCGTTTTACTTTGTTCCCATCACATACGAATCATAAACTGTTTCCGAGTCAGTGGAAATATATGGAAATACCACGTACAGTGGCCAATCGAACGGGGGAAAATACCGGTAAATGTCCTTTGCAGTTAAACCACTTTTTAAAAAGAGAAATGAGGACCACTGATCTGGTTGGATTTATTGCGTGGACCCTGAGGTCCACGTAGAAAATATATAAGCGAGGTTAAACCGGGTGCTATGGGGACAATTTAGCCTGCGCATGAGTTAGCCTGGTTCCTTTGCGTAATGGGCAGCTTAAGGAACCAGGCTAGCACACGTTTATCTGAATCGGGATCGGAATTCCATGCCATTTGCACACATAAGTTCAAAGGCGCTGTAATTGTAAAGTTGTCGGTAAACAGTACAGAAACAAAAATTTCTTTTAAAGAAATGGTCAGAATGTGATATGAACTGTCAGTATTATGAAATAAGGTAATATTATGCCGAAACTACAACTGGCATCAAATAGCATAATTTGCAATGTTTTGTTCTTTTCCGAATACACATGTAGCTTAACTTTACTTTTACAGTAGGCGAAGTTAGAGTACTTAAACATTTTTAAGCATTTAATTATTATTGAATTGTTATGTGACTGTATATGATAGATGATTGAATAATTATGTCACTGTATAAAAGTTAAAATCTCAAGAAAAATGCATCAAAATATGAAATTAATTTACACAAAGCTGTCACTGCATAATTAACAAAGTAAAGCGAAGCGTACTGTGTGCGCAACTAGTAGAATTCGCCGAATGTCTGATACTATACATGCAATCTTCATTTATATAGATTATAATTATTTTAGAAGTATAAACCCTTTAAACTCTTGAGATAAAAAGTCAGGGCTATACGTGATACAACGTACAAATTTAGTGGTTAAAAGCAGGGGGTTAGAGTCGGTGGAATCTCTGATAATCTTACGTCTTTCACGTTTTCGTTGGAAACACATGCACATGGTCCACGTATTGTAGTCCTTTTTTAAAGGACAGTAACTTGTATTATATATTACCTACTGTATTACATGTAACTGGCCATGAGAACGATAACAATTTTATTGTCCACCGAGACAGCAACTATTTTCTGAGGCTTCGCCTCGGGAAATACATGGGGACAATAAACTTGCTATCGTTTTCATAGCCAACAAGTAGTATTTTGTTACATCGAACAAAGCATAGAAAATATTCACAGACTGAGTTATGTTTTATAAAAAAAATTAGAATTTTTTTCCCTAACTTTTTACTTCTTAGATGCGTGCACTGTATTGTAAAATGTTTTACATAGAGGTATTTTTGAAAATAATAAACAGGATCACTTTTTCTCGGTTTTCCTTTTACGTTCAAGAACGGTCTAAGACATTTCTTGATGCGTCGTTGATGTTTCTGTCAAAGTGTTTCCTTTGTGGTCTTCCTTGATGCACAAGGATGCATTCACAGACACAACAAGGAAAGGCGCCAGGAACTGCACACAAGGCATTTTGATTTCTTATGACCTTTCTACATTTCTGTGCACTTATACTTTTATTTTCGCCTTCCTGTAGCTTTTTTATTACCTGTATGACTCATAAAAGAATTTGAAGATTTTTTTATAAAATGTTTATTTCACAAATATATTATTCTAATATTTTTTAATGAATCTTGAAGCTGTTAGGTGCAATAGCTATACACACATGTGTAAACAAGCAATATTCGTACAAGTTTTCTTCCAAGTGGAAAACCCCCCCAAATCTTTCATATACTTTAGCTGAAGCTTTCTCCGTTAGGCCAGATAAAAATATTATATAACCTACAGTCCTAGGCTTATTCTTTTATTTGCGGCTTTCATTAGACTAGGCTTTTTTTATTACATGTATGACTCATGACAGAAGTTGAAGATGCTGATAAATGGAATTTTTATATTTACAAATATATTATTTTTGGTCAGATTATTATTCTTGAACGAATCTTGAATCTTTTAGGTATAATGTTAATAAACACTTGTATAAACATGGAGTGGTCGACAAATATTTCTACCAATTTTCCTCATAATACCCCATCTCTTTCATATTCCAAGGTTAAAGCCTGTTTGGCCAGATCAGCATATACAATGTGCACATTGCAGACAAACTTATCGATATGTACTCTTCAAAATTATCGAACTTGTTTTTCATTGATGCTCCAGCTACTACCCCTTCAAATATATAATGGAATGGCAGATGATTTTTTTTATTAGGAATGAGAATGTTTTATCATGCCTGTGTTCGTTTGGCCTAAAATGTATTTTTGCTAATTATCTTCGACATGTATCATACCGTTATGTTACTTCCTTAATACATATTATTAATACATCGGCATATTATTGATCGAAGATTGATTCCAATCAACCACGCACACAAATATATGAATATATTGAAAATCTAATAAGATAGCTTGCGGCAGCTGACACACTAATTGTGATAGCATTAAACAAACGTTAATTTCATTTATGTGCATTTTCATGATAAAATGATTTTCGATAAAACAAATAAGGCCATGTTGACGCATGCGCATATCGCGGCCAGCTGTTTCCTCGGTTCTTTGTCGCCCACCTTATCTTCTTTTTCCTGACACACCTGTTGTATCTACTACAAAGTATTTTTCACCAAGATCTTAACAAAAAACATTGTTCCATCTGAACTGTTATAGGGGTGTTTGTATGGGTAAGAGAAAAACTGGGGTAGTGGTAATTATGTAGGGAAAAAAATGTTCATAAAAGAATCTCCGTATACTAGTAGATGCTTGTCGACGCATTTGAATGTCAGGGTACTCAGCTTTAAAAACTGTAAAAACAAAAGATGTTTAAAGTACATAGTATGGCTGCATTAAAATGGTTTATTAATCAATATGACATCTTAATGGGTTGTTTTATTCAACACTTTTGTGGTGTAACAAATTACTATGACTGTAGAAGATTTTATACAGAAAATCTGTTGTTTTAAAGCAAAATCGACTCTTAAAAACTTTATACATGTAATCCCAAAATAAACGAATACGCGTTTTGTGCACTTCTGTACGTCCAGTATCTGTGAATTTAAATGCATGAATACATACAGTATTTGCATTATTGATTTATCAATTCTGATATACCACACTCTAAAACGATCAAATAGTCTTATCGTCTCTTCATGTAATGTAAATTAATTTCAACAAATTCTTGGTTTTTTTTTATTTATGTTCAGCATTTCAATCAGAAATAGTTGTTTAATTTAATTAATAATAGAATTTAGCAGCATAGTTTGACAACATCAAAGCATCTGTGTAACAAAATAGCCCTTGTTACATGTAATTATATAATCGAACACTGGTGATTGGACTTTATATTTACCTATTATTATATAATCGAACACTGGTGATTGGACTTTATATTTTACGTATCCTATAACTTTGACTATACTGATTGGACGTTACATATTATTCTTTGAACTATTGTGAATTGACTTATCATTTTATTTTAGAATCAGTATAGAATGCTTTCGTAAAGTAAATACCTTTATTTAATGTATATTCCATGTAAATTGAATCACGATAATTCTGTGTCCATCAAAGACTTTATTGCTTTAAAGGAAGGGTCAGAGAGAGAGCCAATAGCTACCATGTTTACATATTTATGGGGTATATTGTTTTGAGGTGAGAATCCTTTAATGACCGTAATTAAATCCTTGCTGGTCAGTATGTCTCCAATTTGGACATTATGTTCCCGATTAGTACACAAATATCCTGAGGGGGTAAAGTTTGATGTAAACCAAACAATTACATACATCAATCTGCTAATTGAAGTCAATTAGTCGTTTGATCGGTTCATGTAGATGACAGTAATTGGTCACGATACAGTGACCCACCCCCTAGTAAATATATGTCGCGACCTTGGTTGACCCTAAGTACACTGATTAGGGGCGGGTTCTTGACTGACCAGCTTGACGCCATCTTGGAGCATCATAGTAACAAGGTGGTGGCGCCCTCTTAATGGGCTTTTCAACACCCAATGAACACTTGTATTACTTTGATAGTTGTTTTCCCCAAATAGTATAAAACTACTAACTTCTCGCAAGTTAGGTTAATTCCGACGCTCTTTCGAACTCTCAACATCTCTCTCTGACTTCCCCGAATTGGGACTGTGTATCTAGTTTGCTTTTTGCCGAATAAAACCACTATACGATCACTTAAGACTTTTACTTAACGTGTACACTGCTTACGTAAGATACGCGTGGTAGTGTTATACGGGCTGATTGGCGCCAGCGACCAGGATTTGTACCTTCTTTAAAAGACTTTGGATTTTTGGATCTATCTAACCAGTCACGGTAAGACAATTTTATTATTCTTTACTGTCCTGTTTTGTAAGTCCGAGTCTCATCTACTCTTGATTTATTCTTATTTATTCTATTATTCTTTTGGGTATTTATTGTCTGGTAAACATGACTGAAGGTTTAGAACAAGCCACAAATATTGTTGCTGGTACGATACAGCAAGGGTTTACTGAACTTAGTACGACAGTGAATGAGAAACTCAAGCAAATTAAAATTGCCATTAAAAAGCAAGAAATCATAATTGATACACCTCCTTTTTCGGGGAAGCCGTCGGAATTCCGGGCTTGGATAAATGCAATAAACAAAGCTTTGGTCTTAAATCCCCATTTGACAGATGATGAAAAAGTCCGTCTTGCTCTAAGACATAGTAGGGGGGATGTAAGTGACTATATCGGCCTGTACATTGAACAGCGCGTGCATGACCAAACTGTAGAAAGGGGATGGGGACACCTGAAAAACCAACTAATATTAAGATTTGGGGAATGTAGTGACAAACATCACGCATATGCATCCCTGTTCAAAATTAAACAAAAACCTGACGAAAATGTCCAAGTGTACAGCACTCGACTCTCTCGACTGGCCCTCGATGCATTTGACAGCCTTGACCCTCCTGAGGTACAGCGCCAGTTGGTACAATTATTCATTGACGGTATGTCCGACGATCACATGAAAATTAAAATCATGCATCAAAAGCCGACTACGCTGACGGCTGCCGCGGATAGCGCGCTTTCAATACAGAACTTTCATACCGAGGTTAAAATGCGGTTAGGGAAAGAGTTTGTCCCGACGCGAGATCCGGAAGATGTGGTATTTCCCAGGCTCAGACCTGTCGCGCCTGATCTGCCTAACCCTATCCCAACTTTAAATCCTCAAAACCCCCTCCCTGCCCCTCGCACTATTGTGCCTATGGAAATAGGTCACATGCGGTATAGAAGAAGGCCCAGAACTGAACAATTTGAGAATGCATGCTTTAATTGTAAAAGAGAAGGTCACATAGCTCGAAATTGCCCCGAAAGAACAAGACAGCCCCAAGCTCGAAAACGTCCCACCCCAAAAAACCGTTTAAACTAAAAACCCTCCGTCGCAATGAGGCCGGCGGCGGAGGAGGAAAGGTAAGAGTAGGAGAACTAAGTAATCAATCACCCGCCAAGAGGTTAAAATCAGCTTTCATTAATTTTGCTGGTAGTCCAAATTCTTGTTTAATTAAAGTTCAGAACCAGAAACTTAGGGCTTTAGTGGATACTGGAGCAGAGGTGAGTCTTATCAAACGGAAAATTTACGATTCACTAAAATACAAACCGGAACTAAAAAGAAAAAGGTTAAATTTAATGGGTGTGGATGGTTCCCCACTAGACATAGATGGGGTGGCTAGAATTTCTTTTATTATTGGCGGAAATAGTGTTGTACAAGATTTTTATGTAACGCGCTCAATGTCCAGAAATGTTATCCTTGGACGTGATTGGTTGCTTAGTAACGGTGTTAGGTTGTATTTTGACCTAAAATCTTTAAGAATTAAGAATGCGTATGTGCCCCTGGAGGAGGATGTGCATATCTCATCTGTAGAAAAAGGTACGAATTGCAGACTGGCCTCACTGAAAATTAATGATTCTATCGTACCATTGGATGATGATTTGTGCATATCTTCCCTGCTACGAACCACAGGTAAAGTTAAAATAAAACCCCAGACAGCAGTACAAGTACCGGTAAAGGTTGGTAGTAATTGTCGCTCCCGCGAAATTGAAATTTATGGTCTTGATCGCGGATTTTTGTCCCTAAATCCAGGATTACTGGTCTGTAATGCGGTAGCCCCAAGGAACGAAAGAAATCGTTCAATGGTAATAGTCGTTAATACCACAGGTAAGTGTATGGTTTTAAGACGAGGTGCCGTTGTGGCCCGGGGCGAGCCGATTACAGATCAACGTGTTGAAGACCCGCGCACGTCGGATCCGTATCCGATACCGGAAATAAACGCTTTACAGACAGGCGCCCTCGATTTTAAGGCACCTGACGAATTTCAACTTTTGGTTAAAAATTTACTTGAAAAAAATATTGACTTATTTGCGAAGTCAGACGCGGACTTAGGACGGACCGATACCGTCAAGATGTCTATAGACACTGGTGACCATCACCCAATCAGGAAACGACCATACCGCGCTCCTTTGAATAAACGAAGAATAATTTCCCAAGCAGTCGATGAGATGCTGGCAGCGAAGGTGATAGAACGATCAGTATCCCCATGGTCCTTCCCGATGGTAATTGTGAAGAAAGCAGATGGGAGCAACCGACCCTGTGTGGATTACAGGTCCTTGAACAACATCACCAGGAAAAACAGTTATCCCTTGCCACTGATAGATGATATCCTCGCACAATTAGGCCAGGCTAAGTACTTTACTACGCTGGACTTAAAAAGCGGCTACTGGCAAGTGGCCATGGACGAGGAATCGAAATCAAAAACGGCATTTGCCTGTCATCGTGGACTTTTCCAGTTTAATGTTATGCCATTTGGGTTATGCAATGCTCCAGCAATTTTTCAAAATTTAATGGCAGTGGTTTTACAGGGATTAGAAGACTTTACAACAGCTTATCTTGATGACGTGATCATCTGGTCAACAGACGCAGAGCAACATCAACAACATCTTCAACAGGTATTTGATAGGTTACGACATCACGGGCTTAAATTGAAGTTAAAGAAATGCTCCTTTTATCAAAATCGAACCAATTATCTAGGCTTTATCATCAGCGAACAAGGTATTCAGCCCGACCCAGAGAAAGTTAAAATTATCAAAGCGTTGCCCCAACCTCGATGTGTCCGCGATGTTCGGTCGTTTATTGGCATGACTGGATACTATCGACGTTTTGTTCCCCAGTACTCACAGGTTGCAGAACCCCTGACAGCTCTTACAAGAAAACATGCCAGGTTTAAGTGGACAGAAGAGTGTACTGCTGCATTTGAGAAACTGAAGAGTTACTTGAGTACTGTGCCGCTCCTTGCGTATCCGGACCCCACCAAAAGTTATATACTATATACGGATGCGAGCCAAAATGCTATTGGGGCCTGCTTGACTCAACCTTGTGATGATCCCCCTGACAACCCCAACGTAAGGAATGAGAAACCTCTCTTCTTCCTATCCCACAAACTCAGTGACACACAGACAAGGTGGTCTGTTGTTGAAAAGGAGGCTTACGCTATCTACTATGCACTGCAAAAACTGGACGCGTACTTGCATGGAGCCTCTTTTATCATCCGCACAGATCACAAACCACTGAAGTATGTCTTGGAATCCCCCATGCAGAACAAGAAAATCCAGTTGTGGGCAATGTGTATGACTGGATATGACTGTACCGTAGAGTATGTTGCGGGTACAGATAACTCTTGTGCTGACCTCCTCTCTCGGATAGATCACTCACTACTGACTGATGACTCTGATATTTGCACAGAGACGGGACCGGATGTAAGCGACAAGACGTACGAGATCGGAGTCCTTGATTCTTCTAATTTTCGTCCTTATTTTCGTCCTAAGGATCATAAGGACTCCACAATCGAAGACGAAGGGCCAGAAGCTCTCAATAACAAGTTCAGAGACGAAAGGACGGACTCCTCTGATGAGGATGACATACCACTGGCCGAACTACAGAGACGAATAAGACATAGGGAAGAACGTTTAGCTGATAGGCCAAACGAACTTAGTGATCAGTTGACACTTGACCCCGACGACATTGAGACCGATGAGACTATGCATAATGACGTTGAACCACTCACAGACGAGCAACTCAAGAGGGATGATATAAGGTCAAATTCGGACGACGACATGTCAATTGGGGAGGTCAAGGTCAAGAGGCCCAAATCAAAAAGCATAAAGGCTAAGGGTCTCTTGAAAGCACTGTATCAATTTTTGTAAACTCGTATATACCCTCACCACGTGGATTTTAAAATCCGGACGATATTTACGTCTTTAGGTCTTAATGACTGACTTAAGCGTTGGAATAGCTAGATACATGATTAAAGCATTGTTTGTAAAGAATATTTTTTATAAATTAAATATGTTGGCCATGGGACGTTTAAGCCCAGCAGTTATTTCCCATTGTTCACGTCCCTCTTTTTAGACGGATATTCTACGGTTGAAGTATACCAAGTTGACAATTTACCTGTTCCACTAGTTACCACTTCTTCCGTTCCCGCTGAGGAACAACCGCTTTCTCCTAACTCCAATGATAATAATTTTGTTGCAAGATACGCGCTTGAAAATGAAATGCTAGCAATCATTCAGACCGAACCCAGTATGTCCTATTAACTTCACACGAATTGGATAAGTGTACCAATGTTGTCAAAGATTTTTGTACTATTAAGAGTCCCCTTTATCCTGTGCATTTGAGTAAAACCTGCTTAGTAGCCCTCTTTATGGAAAAGGCGAATGCAATAAAAACGTTTTGTGAAAAAGTAGTTCATGTGAGTAATTTGCCGCTGGCGCAGTATATTAGCGCTGGTCAGTGGGCTGTGTCGACAGTCCAAGAGTTGAAATTTTCTCAAGTCTGCCCGACAAGTGAACGCGGTACAGAGACCACGATTCGTTCTGTAAAGCCTCCGGTTGGCGTGCTGCGTTTACCGATGTCATCTCGAGCTGTACACGGTCAAATAACCTTATCCCCATATTTTCGCCGAGAAACGACTGTCAAATTCCCTGAAAACCACCTTAATATTACAATTGTACACACCCTCAATACCAAAAATATTTGGGAGAAATTTCACCGAACCTTACCCAACTTTACCTATCCTACTTATCCTTTTAAATTAAACAAAATTAAACACATTGAAATGGATGATTTGCAAAATGAGCTTAAGTACATGTATTTTCCACCTGAAGAAAAGTTTTACTTACCCCATTGGTCTTTTCCTTTCATAGGGATTTTGGGTATCTTACTCATTGTCGTATGTTTAATTAGTATTAAATGTCGTAAACGAATCAAGAGTAGAATAATTGGGCTCTGGAATGCAAAGGGGGATAGTGAGGAATATAAGATGTCAATACTGCCGTCGTATGCAGCGGTCAAGACCCAAGGTGGTGACATTCCTACACTATCCACTGCACCGCCTGCAGAGACTGAACCTACTGCGACCTTGCTACCTCAACAATCTCCAGCCAGAGACGCTCAGGATGACTGCTGAACACGGGCCTATCTATCCAAACCTACCAAGATTTGAACTGATTACAAGCCGGGCCTCATCTTTAATTGGGTCAGCTCCGACATCTATTACTGACTAAGGCAAATTAGGACATCTCCGGTTTACCGGACATGGGATGTATTGGGCACGTCTCATGTAAATCAACGGCCTTATTTTTATTTGAACTGATCTGGACTTGTATCAACGACCTGGACTTTCCTAAAGAACTTTCCGTGGGTATGTGCTACCTTACCCATAGCCAATAACTTTTAAATACTTGTTACAGCAAACTACAATCATGTATAGTGAAGCAGATGAGGGAAATGGAATATGTTAAACATTCCGATGATGACGGAAGGATGAATTACCTTCTACTTTTTGTGTATATTGTGTATAATCACAACCAGAGCCGAGGAAATACCGATGATTCTAGAAGTATCCACTTTCTAGTATCACTTCGACGATGTTACCGATGACACCGACTACGACGAACCTACACCAGACCTGTGTTTCGTTTCCGATGATTCCGGAAGTGTCATACGCTATTCGATGAATTCTCCGATAATACCGGACGCTGAACTCTATACAGACTTTTCTGTGTAAAGAGACTGTTTTGTGTAAAGAGACTCTTTTGTGTATCGAGACTGTGCTTAAAAAGTTGCAGTGTATTGAGCAACTTTTTCCCGATGTGGTGGAGGTGTGTAACAAAATAGCCCTTGTTACATGTAATTATATAATCGAACACTGGTGATTGGACTTTATATTTACCTATTATTATATAATCGAACACTGGTGATTGGACTTTATATTTTACGTATCCTATAACTTTGACTATACTGATTGGACGTTACATATTATTCTTTGAACTATTGTGAATTGACTTATCATTTTATTTTAGAATCAGTATAGAATGCTTTCGTAAAGTAAATACCTTTATTTAATGTATATTCCATGTAAATTGAATCACGATAATTCTGTGTCCATCAAAGACTTTATTGCTTTAAAGGAAGGGTCAGAGAGAGAGCCAATAGCTACCATGTTTACATATTTATGGGGTATATTGTTTTGAGGTGAGAATCCTTTAATGACCGTAATTAAATCCTTGCTGGTCAGTATGTCTCCAATTTGGACATTATGTTCCCGATTAGTACACAAATATCCTGAGGGGGTAAAGTTTGATGTAAACCAAACAATTACATACATCAATCTGCTAATTGAAGTTCAATTAGTCGTTTGATCGGTTCATGTAGATGACAGTAATTGGTCACGATACAGTGACCCACCCCCTAGTAAATATATGTCGCGACCTTGGTTGACCCTAAGTACACTGATTAGGGGCGGGTTCTTGACTGACCAGCTTGACGCCATCTTGGAGCATCATAGTAACAAGGTGGTGGCGCCCTCTTAATGGGCTTTTCAACACCCAATGAACACTTGTATTACTTTGATAGTTGTTTTCCCCAAATAGTATAAAACTACTAACTTCTCGCAAGTTAGGTTAATTCCGACGCTCTTTCGAACTCTCAACATCTCTCTCTGACTTCCCCGAATTGGGACTGTGTATCTAGTTTGCTTTTTGCCGAATAAAACCACTATACGATCACTTAAGACTTTTACTTAACGTGTACACTGCTTACGTAAGATACGCGTGGTAGTGTTATATCTGTCCCCAGGAACCGTACGCGTTGTACAAATCATGACTCCTTGTTTACAACGAGGAAGTAAGCCCGAGATGAAAGCTTCTTTCTACATGCATAATTACAATTAAATTAAAATCTTTAGAGATCATTGATTTAAAGAAAGAGAATATTAACCTATAAAGTTTGACTTTGAATTCATTTGACCACAAGTTACATCCTTCATTATAACATCATAGTAAAAACACAATTAATGAACAATGACATTGTATGAATGAAACAAAAGCTGAAGATGGATAACACATCTATCAACTGAGGAAGAACAGACATGGAATAAATACATAATAAAGCATGCAGTAGTTTAATTGAATTAAAGATCAAAAGCCGACATGAGCCATAGCAATAAATATTAAACACGTGTAGAGCATGTCATACAATCACGGCCTAATGACCTGAAAAGGTAAGTATATGGCTTAATTAAGGAGGCTTGGTGGTTGTAGCTACATGGATTTCACAATATATATAAACTTCAAACATAGAGGAAATTTCTACGATGTGCGGTGTAAAAATATACGTATATCAACAATTTACGAATGTTTATAAAGTATATTTCCATTTTCAAACTTTCAGGTACATGTTCATTTCACAGTATGTGGTGAGAAATTCATAAAATATATATATACATTGTACATTCAATTAGAGATTTAATAGTCTAATATTTTAATTATCTAAGGTTTTCTTTCATCGAAAAGTGGACCTATGTGAAATTAACGTGCAGAATTTGGTGTTTGCACCAATATTATGTGTAAATATATAATTAGATTAAGCAAGTTTGAAAAAATCCATAGACCCTTCCCAAATTAAGGAAAATGCAGCAAAGAAATAGCTCCATGTGTGTTATAATTATCTTACATTTGTCTTTCAATATTGTTGTGTTTGATTGAATAACTTAATTAGAATGTAGCCCTGGGTGTTTTTGTTACGTAGATGAGAGTGAGCTGGCCTGAGATAAGCCAAGGAGACACACTGTGTATACCTCATTAGTACCCATTGTTCTTTCACAGACCTTTTAATTAACTAAGAACTCTTATGTGTCTTTGTATCAGGCACGTTCTGTGTATACCAATTAACCACCCTATTGTTTTTTTAATGCTACGATCAACAGTATGGGGAGGGGGACACTTTTTCTTGCAGCAAAACTTTTGTTGAAATTAAATTATCATGGATTTACCCTCACCCCCACCTCGCCCACTTTTTTGGGAGCATGTTAAACATTGAAATGAAACAAGGAAATTAAGAGAGAAAATAAAGTCATTACATGTAGGTAGACTACGCGCTTCACCCCCACCCCCCTCACCAACGGATTAGGATTTTCATTATTTTGGGTAGTTTTAATGGACTTCCAGCTTTTAATATCTCAGGAATGAAAAGGGCGACATATTTTCGACTTGCATTCATAATGGATATTAAAATATATGCACATTTGGAACTTTTCATAAAGTTTTGATTTGTGAACGAATCCAAACGGCTCTAATCAGGAAGCATATCACTTCTGAATTGGGGATTGGGATTTAAAGCAATAGGTTGGAAGCAGATTTGAGTTTTAAAACAAGAGGCACCTGAGGAACAATTGCCTTAATTCTGATCAAATTAGCATTACAGTATCAAACTATCTCGACAACTAAGTACAGTAGATCTTTCTAAGAAAAAATTGAAAATCTGCCAATTTTTATCCACCTCTTTTGGTAAATACCAAGCCCCTTTTATTGTTGTACCTGTAAGAAGATATTTCTCTATTCCTTTATACCCCCTCCCCCATTTCGTGGCCCCACCTTTCTCTACGGAATCACGTTTCATCAAACTTAAATCTGCATAACGTGTGCTTTCACACTAAGTACAGATTTTAGGACCGAAAACTTTCCCAGAATATTTTTAAAGATTTTCTCTATATATTCCTATGTAAAAATTCAAACCGCCATCACGGCCCCGCCCTACCACTAGGGACTGTGATTTTGCAAACTTGAATTTACTCTACCCAAGGAAGCCTCTACACAAATTTAAGCTTTTCTGGCCAAATAGTCTTTAAAAAGATTTTTAAAGATTTTCTTTATATATTCCTATGTAAAAATCCATCCCTCAATGTGGCCTCACCCTACCCCTGGACTATTATTTAAACAAACTTGAATCTATACGATATGGGGGTGCTTCCACTAAAATTTGGGCTTTCCTGGCCTAATAGTTTTGAGAAAAAGATTTTCTATATATATATAAATTTATCCCCCATTGTAGCCCCACCCTACCCCCAGGGACCATGATTTGAATAACCTTGAATCTACACTACCTGAGAATGTTTCCATTTAAATTTGAGCTTTCTTGGCCCAATACTTTTTGAGAAGAACATTTTTAGAGATTTTCTTTGAAAATTCCTACGTAAAACTTGATCCCCTAATTGTGGCCCCTCCCTTCCTCCGGGGACCATAATTTGAACAAACTTGAATCTACACTACCTGAAGATGCTTCCGTTTTAATTTGAGCTTTTCTGGCCTATTAGTTTATGAGGAGAAGATTTTAAAAGATTTTCTCTATATATTCCTATGTAAAACTTGATCCCCTTATTGTGGTCCCACCCTACCCACAGGGACGATGATTTGAACAAACTTGAATCTACATACCTAAGGATGCTACTACTTTAATTTGAGCTTTCCTGGCCTAATAGTTTTTGAGAAGAAGATTTTTAAAGATTTTCTCTATATATTCCTATGTAAAAATCCATTCCTCCATTGTGGCCCCACCATACCTCCAGGGACTATGATTTGAACAAACTTGAATCTACACTACCTGAGGATGCTTCCTCTTCAATTTGAGCTTTTCTGGTCTAATAGTTTTTGAGAAGAAGATTTTTAAAGATTTTCTCAATATATTCCTATGTAAAACTTTATTGTGGCCCCACCCTACCCCCGGGGACCATGATTTGCACAAACTTGACTCTACACTACCTGAGGATACCTCAACACAATTTAAAGCTTTTCAGACCTAATAGTTTTTGAGAAAGAGATTTTTGAAAAATACCAACAAATTTTCAATAATTCTCAATTATCTTCCCTTTGAAGAAGGCGTTGCCCTTCATTTGAACAAACTTGAATTCCCTTCACCTATTGGTGGTTTGTGCCAAATTTGGTTGAAATCTGCCGAGTGGTTCTTGAGAAGAAGATGAAAGTGTGAAAAGTTTACAACGACGACGACAACGCCGACAACGACAACGATAGACAACGGACAAATTGTGATCAGAAAAGCTCACTTGAGCCTTTGGCTCAGGTGAGCTAACAATTTTGTACTGGTTACAATTAAGTATGCGATTGAAATCAATCCCAGTATTTATTTAGTTGAATCCCTTCTTTTTGGTCGATAAAAAGATCGATATTTGAATGGTTAAACGACATGTTATGTTGATGTTATGTGGATTTTTTCTGCAAAGATGTATCACTGTTGACCAGTGCACCCATTACATCTAAAAAATATTCGGCACTCAGAGCCATTATTTAAATAAAGTCTTTTTAATTGTTGGATCTCACAAAAACAAGTACAGGCACGTAACATCGTAATTCAAAAACCGAGGCAGACTCATCAAGGAAATTTTGACAAGCAAAAAGAAAAAAAAAGAAGAAAAAAAAAAAAGGGAGATCAAATATGCAACATGCTAAAATCATGAAAAATCCTAACCCCTTGGGGGAGGGGGTGGGGGTGGGTGTTAGAGTCTCCAAAAAGCTGGCGGGGCGGGGGGATTCCTTCATAATTAACTTTTTGTGTGTAAATTTATGAAAAAAATTGCTGCGGCAAAAAATTAACTGGGAGAGCTTCATTTGTATATTTTACAAAATTAATAACATCGTCACCAAGGGTGTAGGGACAGGGGCGGCGGCCGCCACCCCAATAATTTTGCAAAAAAGTGATTTTTTAACAAAACATTAAGGCTAAAATGAAATTTTAGAACGGCGATCGACGTTTATTGAAGCGGCGATGATAACAGCGATCTGTGGTCGGCGAATGTAGCGGCGAAGTGTGAACTCTCTTGTAAACCCTAGCAAGAGTGGAAGTATATATACCCGTTTCTGGCGTGTGTTGACAATGAACAGGGCATTAATAGATAGTTTTGGCATCAAAGAAGTAAAGAAAATAAGTTCTCTAGCTTTTGGGATTTATAACAAGATGCAAGTCATAACCAATTCTCGGAGAATATCACAATGAATGAGCATATCAAACACTGTGCATAGCACTGGAATTTTCTGTAGTAAAAATATCTTTATAGTACAATTATCATTAACGTATTATTTATGCATTCCAATTTCAATACTGGAAGGATCAATATAACAATCCTGTATATTTCAAGTACCAAAGAAGTTTTTTTCGGCAAGAAAAAATGTTCAATCATTCCTGGTTTTAAGTTCTATCTATGGTTATTTACGGTTCATTTTGACAAGGTAAATATCACAAATTTATAATATTCTGCTAATGTACTATTTGTAATTATAACTAAAACGAATTTAGAAATGTTTACGTTTAACCATGATACAAAACAGGATTAAAAATAATCTGATCCTGCAAATTCACTGAGATACTACAACTGTTTTGAACTTTTCCGAAAGCAAATTTGTGTCAGCACTGGATTTTTGGACGTTTTAGATGTGCAACAGAGACTGATAAGTTAATCAAAATTGATGCTCATACATGAATATAAACAAATCAAATTAAATGTGTATGCCGTCAAATGTAAACAAACAAAGATCAAGTACAATGATCTTGAGTTGGTTCTGATAGTGCAATAAATATGATACAATGATATCATTAAATGTAAAAATCATTGGACACGTTGTGGAATATATACATGTATTTCCAGTCAAATTCGGTTTAATCCCGACGCCCCCCCCCCCTCCCCTAGCTGGTTATCGATAAAATTTGCCGCCTGGGTATGGATACCTTCCGACGCCCCTGGGTAATTAAACGAGGAACGATTATAAAATACTAAAGCATAACTGATGAATATAAAATACAACATTAATTCATTTTTTTCCATAATCGGTTAATGGTCCTTTATGATATCATTCAAATATCTCATTACATATGCGAAAAAAGAGCGCCGTTGCGCATATGGTAGTGCGTGCGCCTCCGGACCCAAGGGTCGTGGGTTTGGTTCCCATTGCCGGTGTTGATTTTTCTCCAAATTCCTCCTCTGTAAAATGCCACAAAAATCAGAATGATATCAATCCAGTAACAGTTCGTACTTCTCGGCTCGATACAAGTAGAAGTTATTGTATATTTATTATGGTGTATCCTGAATTATTTGGACGAAAGGCGGTGACGAGTGCGAAGCACGAGTCTCTGCCCTTTGTCCAAATAATTCAGGATACACCATAATACATATTCAATAACTTTCTTGTATCATGGGCCAATTAAAACATCAGTGAGTGTCTTGTGACAAGTGTTTGATGCCTGATTTTCAACTTGACCAATAGTGTCTTAATAAGAGTGTCTGATGCGTGATAGTAATTTTGACCAATAAAGAAAAAGATTTCGTCAAGTGACCGCGTGCATATTCTCTCTTTCCCGCCAGTATATTCTTCGACGCATTGTTTGACCTGCTGTTAAAGACAGAGGATGTCTGGCTGCAGCTTTCCCACAGGGAACACGGGTGATTTACGAGATTTGGGCCTGGATTTTTTGTCAACTGACGAGGACTTAATTTTATCTCAGGCCTGCAAAGAAATAGAAATGAACTGTTGTTTTGAAGAAATTAAACTTGAAGATTATTTCATGGATTTTGATGCAGACAAGGAGAATCTTGTGAATTTTGACATGAGCTTCGACGCATCGAATGGCGGGGTTTCTGGCATGGACGTAGACGTGGTGACAAAAAGTGAACATTTTCAAATCCCTGAGGAGCCACGATTTGGTTGTGAAGTTGACGAAGAGGAAATTCAAGCTCTGATAGAGAGTCAAGAAAATCACAACACGAAAAAATACCCGTTGGTCATATACATGTAACATATTTGAAAGTTGGCGGCTTGAACGAAACGCGCAGTGTCAAGTGCCGCCTGAACTCTTAATACCAGAAATCGACACCATGGACGCGGCGCAGCTCAACTTTTATTTAGGACGCTTTATTATGAGAGTACGCAGAAAAGACGGTAAAGAATATCCTGCAAAAACTCTTTATTACATTAGCTGTGGCATTTTAAGATATTTACGTGATCGTGAAATACATGACAAAAACATTCTTGATGCGGCGGATCCAAGATTTGCAGGGTTCCGAAAAATTATGGACAGTAAAATGAAGGACGCGTTAAGCAGAGGAGTTGGAGGGAAAAGAAAACAAGCTGACACCATACTTCCGGAAGATGAAGCAGTTATCTGGGAAAAAGGAATATTTGGGATGAACAGCGCAGAAACCCTTCAAAACACCGTGTTTGTTTTACTGTTGCAAGTTGTTTGGGTTGAGGGGGCATGACGAACATCATTCTTTAGAATATAATCAGTTTCTTCTTGGTGAGGATAACCGGGGTAAATTCATTGAATTCACGGGCATGTCAACAAAGACATTCAAGGGAGGACTAGCTCACAAGGAACTACATAACAAACAGATACGACACTACTGTCAGCCTGGTAAGTCGATCAACACCCCCACCCCCCGTTTTATTCCGTTTTTATGAAAAATCCGACCTTAATTCGACTCTGATAATTATTTTAAAGAATGTTATGTACAGCTATAACTGATTTAAGTTTTTTGTTTTCTTTATAAGGGGACCACTGCATGGCCAACTTCTTCAAGATATACTTGGATGCTTTGGGAAACAAAGGACCGTTTTACCGCCGTCCACTGACAGGTTCGCCCCCTCGTTCCGGCTCGCAACTAGTCGGTGTTAATAAACTAAAATCTATGATGAAGGTATTCTGTGAAGAAGCCGGCCTTAAAGGAAACTTTACCAACCATTCCGGAAAAAGAACGTGCGCAACGGCCCTCTATCAAAAAGGAGTTGATGAACAGGAGATCATGGGTTGAACGGGACATCGGTCAGAAATGGGAGTGCGGGCCTACAAACGCGGAAATACAGATATTGCGTGCACGGTCTCGAAAGCATTAGATTCCCCAGAACCTAAATGTCCAAAGAAAGAACCGGAGGAAGCTTGTGGACATCTCGTATATATATCTTACAAAATGAACGTACGCGTCCCTGAGAAATTGGAAGCTGGTGGTAGCAGTACTTGCTCATATAACAACTGCACGTTCATTTCATATCAGTAGTTGAACTTGTTGACTTTGCAATTATCAGTTTATGAGAAATGTTATGTTATGTTTTATTTGAAGTTACAAAAGAGTGTCTTTATTAAAAAACGATTGTGCAAGTCAGAAATTAAATGTTGAAATTACCTTGGTGTTCAATAACTTATTTACACGCACAGTTTTTGTTGGCTCCGCCCATCGGTGTATCTTCAGTTATTGTACACTCTACTTACAAAGGAAAAACACCACAGCCATGATACAAATTTGAAAACATGCATTAATACAAGCATGCATTGAAATATTTTGTATAGACAGCATTCCGTTGATATACGTAATACGAGGGTTGTTAGAAGTTTGATTGTGAGCGGGCTATTTGTGGTATAATATACACTTAAAAGAAAATTTCCAACAAAATTAACAACAACACAACTTATGTGTGAGCCAGACGAGCTTTGCGGGCAGCTGGCCTTTAATGATAATACATCATCGATATCGTGTGTACATAAAATGTATCATTATACTTTCATGTTAAATACTGAAATCTGATTGGTTTAGACGCAGTTGATAATCTGTTCTATTTCCTTCAGCGTTAGCAACACACTTAGGAACGGGTAACACAACGAATTGTTACATGCACGTAAATAATGCGCGTACGGTTCGCCATAGAATTCACGTTATTTCTATATAAAAGCAGTAAAAATATTCTCTAAAATTAAGACATTCAGTATAATAAAATAAATAGTGCCTGTTTGGGAGGATAACAGTTAAATTGACACCCCTCGAAAACCATTGTCATCCTCCGCTTCGAGTCGGTTGACAATGGTTTCCTCGGGGTGTCAATTTCAACTGTTACCCTCCCAAACAGGCACTATTTATATATTAATAGAACCATTTTAACAAGACCTTGGACTTAAGTTGGACGTAGCTATCTATTTCTTGCGTCAAAACAAGTTAAAAATGACGCGTTTTTAGCGAAATAAACATCGATTGCGTAGTCTTAGCTCAAAAGCCAGACAAATCTGGTTGAAGCTGAGTGGCCAACAATGAAATAGACAGGCATTCGTCACATTGCTGTTTGACACATTTAATCAAAGTTAAAATGAACGGAAACTGTTGCTGGACCGACCGACAGACCGACCGACCGACAGACAGCAGCAAAACAATATGCCTTCCCTTCTTCGAAGTTCATAGTACTTGTGCTGACAATATTTAGCTTTACACAGCTGTTGGTTGTTTTTTTTTTTCAATTTGTAAGTAAACAATACAAAGACTGTGTGAAAACAGCTGATTTGATTTTTTGAAAATCAGTACAGTGCAGGCTAAAAGATGCTGATTTCATTTTCTGGAAATTGATGAACAGCTGATCAATAACACCTTTCAGTTTCTACTGTGTTCAAAACTCTTCCATGGCAGTTCATTTATATTTTTTACACATTCATCCAGTTGATATTTATAAGTAGAACTCAGTATATTACTATGATTTATCATAACACTGTTTGAAATCTTGTCACCTGGGTTCATACTTATAATGCTGTACTATTGGTAATAAAAAAAACCAAATAATAATAAAGAAATGACTGCATGTCTCCATCTGATTTTCTTTAAATGAGGAATTTACATTAATGGTCATACATATTGCATTGTTTGTGTAGAATGTGCATGTGTAACTTTCAAATAATGTTTGAAGTTTTGGTCATTTTACATGTACCCATCCATGCAAAATATAAGTAGACCTTTCACAAAAATGTTCAAATTACTGTTGACATGTCCATATATGCATGCAAATTAAATTGTATGACTTCCCATAATTATTTTTTGTTATTTGCAGAGTAATTTGAAAAGTGTCACACTGATTCGAAAAAAAGGCTTGAAGAAAATGTAAGTGAATAACATACATGTATACATGCACACTAATTTATCATTGAAATAATGACCAATCTGATTATTCTATGAGACAATTCAATTAGAAAAAGCATTTCATGTACGAATGGTTTCTTTTCATGTTTTAAAATGATTGATATAACCCTATGTTATTTATAATCTACAATTTTCAATATTGCTCATCAAAAGCAAAAAAATACATTGTATGTTTTAATTCTCACTGACTGCACCAGCATTATAATAATATCAATCTTGTATAAAATCAGTTGTGTGTGTGTGTGTGTGTGTGTGTGTGTGTGTGTGTGTGTGTGTGTGTGTGTGTGTGTGAGAGAGAGAGATAGAGGTGCATTTTTAAGGTCAGGCCGGGTAAAATAAAGGGGCGCATGCAATTAAACTAATATCACGCATATACCAGGGGTGAGGATGATAATAATTTCAAATCGAACAAACCAAAAAACTATTTCAAAGCTGTATTTGAATTTGTGCAAAATTAAATGCATATCTAAACATAATGAAATGTTTATTATAGGAATGTCAACGAGTACCCGGTTAACCGGGTACTCGATCGAACGTCCGAGTATCGAATACTAAAATCGGTACTCGGTTACTCGGGTGTATATTTTTTAATATTTCTAAGTTTATTTAATAATGCATTAAAACCTCGGTTTTAAAACTTAAAATGTCCATTGCACTTGTACATACAGGTATTAAGATTTTCTACGCCTCTAAATATGCTAAATGACCGTTATCGCCTGTGGCAGTGTTTATATAGTAATTATAGTAAACAAGCACCTGTTACCTAGCTTTCCTCACCTTTGGCTGGTGTCTATCCTTATTTTTGGCTTACTTTAATGATTTGTTTTCACTGAACATCGTTTATATAGTCTATTATATAAATTAAGTAGCACAAAGTAGAGAAATTGAACAGACCTAAAATGCCGCCACCGACTTCAAAGGTCTGGAAATATTTTAAAAGAACTGAAGATTCAAAAACGTAAAATGTCAGCTGTGCGAAGTAAACTTATCCTATACGGGGGAACGACAAAAATTCGTCTTAAACATAAGGAGGAATTTGACAGGCAAGAAACTCCAGAAAAACAACCGTGTTTATCGAATTTTGTCAATTCTCAAAGAAGCCCTAAATTCTCGGGAAATAAGACAGATACAAACACACTTACGGGGAAACCTCCCATTAGATCATGTGGTTTTATTTCTACAAAAATGACCAAGGTTTTACAGTTATCAATGTTCTGGTTTATATTTATTTACACTTTTACCGAGTACCCGGGTACTCGATCGGAAAAACGTCCGAGTAACCGAGTACTAAAAATTGACCCATTTGACATCCCTAGTTTATTAAGATAAAAAAAAAACTCCATTGACTATCAAATTGTAGAAAATCCTCCATTTCAGTCTTTGAGCCATTTTGATAACAAGTTAAACTTACTGAAATATATATAATTTTCATTTTAGCTGGTACCTGCTTTGTCTTGAGATTTACATAAATGATGTTCTTATTGGTGACAATTTACCCGCACCCTTATCCTGGGGTCATATAAAAGTTGAAATGATGAAAAAAGAAACCTGAACTTTAAGAACTGACTGTGTTTTTGAAGAGAGAAGAGGAGCAGAACTAAGGAGTCATACAATAAACACATTGACATCATAAAAAGAAATTGCAGTTTTGAGTTTAAATGTTGTCACAGAATTTTTTTTTTCAGAAAGTCCCTTTTTTTTCTTGAATTAATAAAACAAATGAACCAAATATAATCGTTTTTATATTCATAATTTTGTTTGAGAAGTGGAAAGGGGAGGGTATTTACTTAAGTTAATATATTAAATAGCCATATGCTGCATATATTAAGGATGTAAATGGGCGGGAGAGAAACTCTCACATAGGAGAATTAAGACTTATTTAAATTCAATAGATCGATGTGAACCAAAATGGCTTTTGATCGCCTTGTTGCATGATTTACACACCCTCTTTCCTTTCTCTGTAATGAGAAATGAGCGATTAGAATTTATTTTGTGAATGCTGTTACTTCTTACTTGTAAACCGACCATAACGCGTTTACAACCTATTCAGCAGCCCACTTGCATACTACTGGTTTATGAAAATGTTACAGATCATTACGACCACTGTTAATATTTATATAAATCAAATCAAAATTTTTATATTGGCGAATATCAATATATTGATTATGTGTAAATATCATAATGTGTGTTTAATACTTTGTAATCATATGCTGAATTGAAAAAAATTAACAATAAAACTTCTAAATGTGTGAAAACAATACTTAAGACATATTTAAGTCACCTCTATCGGCCGCCTAAGTTTTGGGTAAATTGTCTTAGCTAAGCGATCTTTTAGTTACGGACTTAAGTCTAAGAATGTACATAAGTCCTACTTAAGCACTGCCTTAGACTGAAGTACTCTTTATGTTACGAGCCCCTGCTCCCTAAATCTAAATCATGCAAAGTAAAAATCGCTGTATCTTTTTTAAAATTCATATGATTTTTTGCATACTTTTTTTTCATTTGGTAGTCATATAATAAAACATACGTCATCCTGCAAAGTCATAGTAATTTTTGCCGTAAATCACTTTGTCCGCGAAATTTTCTAACAAACCTCGTAGATATACACGTGTTGAAATTAAATTGTCACACGCCTCGGATCGGCTTTGATTCTTTGCTTCACCTTTGTGTATAAGTAATTTTTTCAGCCATGATATCTTTTTTCATTTATTGAATCATTATTTCAAATATTTCATATTCAAAGTAATTTATTTATAATAGTTTCTGAGCATTCTCACATATATTTTCACATTGTACCACTCTAATGAACAGCAAAAATCTATCAAGTAATTAAGTACCCTGCCCCCCCCCCCCCCCCACCACACACACACTTCCTTCCCCCCAATAATTCCACATATTTATACCAAAATATATACCTAATTGCCGCGGACGCCAACTAACAACCTCCTGTTAAAGTTATTAAAACTAAATATTGCTTTTACTATAAAGATATATGAAGCATTGCACACTCTGGTACTGCATGTAACGTTATAATGCTAAAGCACCCCCCCCCCCCCCCCCAATCGACCCTTAATCCATCGTGTTCATAATTATAGATGTAAAATTGATAATATTATGGTGTTCATATGGAAATAGAAAGTAATTCTTCAGATTTTTAAGCTTTTTGAACGGCATCATACTTAAAATACACCACAGATCGACTGTTCTAACCGAAACTTTGTGCCCCGATTTGTCTGTAACAATAAATTATCACATTCGGTTTTCATCTCAGGCAGCTTGTGAACTTGTGTTGCTAAGTTTGTATTTCTGTCCAGTTTTATAGGTAATTCAACTGATTGCGATTCAGTTGCACTTTAAATCTAAACTACATCTTTTTGTTCTTTATTGACTGTTAAATGAAAAAATAGATACTTATAGAAAAAAAGCGAGATTTATTTATGGTCCGAATTTTCTCGAATTACAGTGTCCGGGAGCTGTCTAAATAAATACATTTAATGTGTAATCTTAAGTTTATGATCGCATATAGATCTATCGTAAATTTATGTCTTGTTTAATATGATTATTTAAATGTTGGTATATACAAACAATACTTTTGTTTCTAAACAGTTAATTATTTGTCAATTTTATATACAACCTATCAGTTTTTGAAGAGTTGTGCACTAAGCAGGACAAGGGTTGTGTTTAATTCAGATATGACTTCTTAATATGATTTACCTACATAATTTCTATAATATCTTAGGCACACTAAAGAGACAGTGCATACCTTTTTGTACTGACTGTCACACTTGTCATTAGAAAAAGGGATGTTTTTGGAAGACAATGCCACCACCAATGGATTATGATATTATTCTTCAATGCAGGTTGGAGAAAATCTAGAGACATTGAACTAATGCAAACATTTATAAGTCATGATCAGTCTTGAGTAATTAATCTTTGAGAATCTGATTTATGTGCTTGAATTAGTTTAGCTAACACCACCTTAAATTGTCAACACTGTGAGTATTTTAATTGAAAGGCAAACTATTAATAATTTTTCCAATAAACAAATGGTGTAATCACCCCATGTCATTATAAATCCCATGGCAGCGTCGTTAAAAAAATAAATAAATGCCACATCATATGAAATTTGGAAATAATATATTTGTTGAAGATTTTGCAAATTATAAAGGCTAATATATCTTGTAGAGTAAAACAGCCTGACAAATATATCAATAATTAGTGTTTTATACAAAAAATCCCATGGGAGTTTTTTTTCCCATAGGAGTACAGTATACTGTAACTGTGGCCAACTAATTCCTATAGGAGAAAAAAGAAATCCTAGAGGAAATATAAAAAAGGATTTTTTGCTATAGGAAATTATAATATCCCATAGGATTCTGTTTCCCATGGGAGATTTTCTTTATCCTATAGGAATTTTTCTTCCCATAGGACATATAAATATCCCACAGGAGGAAAATTTCCTACAGAAAATCCTGTAGGAATTGTCTTTATCCTATAGGATTTTCTGAAATTCCCAGAGAATATGATTTTTCCTAAGGGAATTTTATTTTTCCTACGGAAAATTTATGTTTAAAGGTAAAAATCTCACCTGTCAGGTAAGATACACTTAAGTCAAAGGTGATTATATACATATTTGTACCCTCTAGACTATTGTCTATCATTTGACATGAATGGAATTTTAGAGAAATGCACCTTAAGCAGTTGCAAATATGCCACCTTGGCACTAGCATAATTATCCACACAGTGTTCTCTTTATTTTATCTCCTGTAATTTCGCCAAGTCCATTAAGTATTTGCTGGTAGAAATTTGTGAAAACAATGCACTGTAAGCAGAATATCATTTCTTATTGTCTTCTGCACCCCGAATCAACAGACCTATCCGATAACGAACCCGATTGTATTACTACAAAAAATCCTGTCGATTAAATTTACTACACAATTCAATTCAATTCTTTATTTCTTTAAGCTTTACAGGTTATCAGTATAACATATGTATAACATGACGTGGTAGTGTATTTACAGGAGAACTTGTGCACATACAAAAAATAACATATACTATACTATACGTATATACACGTTGAGAAAACAGAACAAAAGACTAACAATTATGTAATACAGTCTCTTGATAGCATACTTTGAGAGATGAATTCGCCAAGATTACAGAGATCTTTAACATTTTCAGTATAAAAAAGTTGAATTGATTCAAACATAGAAGGTTTTATTTAATAACACTCTTTCATGTATAATCTGCACAATGTTCTGTACAAAGGACAAAGAAATAAAAAAAAATGGAATTCATCTTCAACACTAGTTTTGCAATGTGGACAAAATCTATTTTCTCTTTTTGTGTTATTATATCTACCAGTTTCAATAGGCAGGCGATGTGACGATAATTGTATTTTAGTTATATATTTCTTTAAATCTGCTTGGTCCGATGTTTTTTAATCACAGTATCAAATTTTCATTTATCTTAAAAAGTTATGGACTTTCTCCTATTTACACCAGCAGAATCAGTCTCCTTTCAAAGTTAGAAATATTCAAAGTAAATAAAAATAATTTCTCTTTGGGCAAACGAAAAAACAAACCAAAATGCATCACGGGAATGTTCAGAAAAGGAAAACGCATGGTACCGTCCCCGAATGATTGGGGTTATTCAACCAGCAGGCTATGCATCGATTGTAAAGAAAGCAGACTTTGGAAATATTAGCAAACAAAACGTACACATGTTGATTTGTAATTTGTCTGATCATTTCGACCTTTATTTAAGCGATGTCAAATCGTAATACAACCATTCCCGTCTCGTCGTCAGGGGTGAAATTTAAGATGAGGCGAAATTACGCGGTACCTTTTAATGTCGTTTGTTTTGTTAGCAAATTTTGTACGTATTTTTCTTCAATGAAATTTGGCATAATTGACGATTGACGATTGACTACAATGTCTATTATCATACATTTACTAAGCATACCCATCGTTTAAAAGCGTGCATAAAATTTGATATAAAATCGGACCAAGCAGCTTTAAATTAATGGGAATAGGTTTTCTTAAATAGTATTGAAGATATATACCATCGATAAGATATTTGTAAAAAGAACACTTTTTTGAATTTTCAACATTTGCAAAAATATCTTGTTTGGCCTGATCAAAAATTCTTTGTTTTACAAGTTGTAAAATACCTTTGTTTATTTTTTGGTTAGTCCATATACTAGTATAAAAGAAACCGAGGTCAATGATACATGTAATTTTCTTTACATCGAAAATCCAGTCTTTATAACCGTGTTCTTCACAATTAATGTACATAACTTTGTAACAATGTCTAGTTATACAATTGTTACTGATTAAGACATTTTTCCAAAACTTAATGTTAAACATTCTATAATGCACAAGGGGCACACGGCCTAATTCAGCATATAAATAAGCAGTATTTGTACTTTTTTAAACTCCGAGAATTTGTTTACAGAAGTCTGTGTGAAGTTTCTCGATATTTTCTCTATATTTTTTCCCAATATATCTGAACAATAATTAACAATTCCGCCAATAAAACAATCAAAAAGCGACGATAAAGTTTCTATATTAAATGACATTCCCGATATATTTTTTCTAAGCGCAAACAATGCGTTTCTACCTTGTTCAGATAATTGTTTTTCAGCTTAGGTAAATTTGTTGTTAAAGTTGAAAAGAATTTCTAAGTAAGTAAAATGATTTACAATTTCTAAAACATCGTTACCAATGTGCCAACCTTCATTATCTTTTACTCTGCTATTGTTTCTGAAAATTACAATTGTTGACTTATCCGCATTAACATGCATTTTCCAAGTATTGCAATAGCTATCAATCAAAAGACATTGTAAGCCTTCCACAGATTCAGAGAACAGGACCATGTCATCAGGATACATTAATAGAAACAGGGAATAACATCATTTTCTTTTGATTATTTCAATTACCTTTTGTTTAAAATTGAAGTAAACAACTTACACATATTACTAACAAGACTAATACCCCTGTAATTATTAGGGTCTGTAAAATCACCTTTTTTAAATACTGTAATAATAATTGATGAAAGCCACATACTAGGGAAAAAACCAAATTATGGTGTCATATAAGGATTCAACAACAGATATGTACGGGGTATATTCACTTTTAATCAAAATAATTGAGCCTCCTCCTTGTGTTGATTTGGATTTCCTAGGGTAGATATATGCTTTAAAATCTGGATCGTCCATTGTAAATTCCATGTCGATTCAACACTCGTACAGACAAATTATGTCGCACGTACACAAACAGTTCTTATAATTCTCTCTTTCCATTTATTTTCAAAGACTCCGCAAATATTCCATCCTATGATTTGTAGGTCCTTCTGGTTGTTTTCCTGACTTCCTTAGCGAGTCTTGCGTCCCCTTCCGCCACCTCTCGTATCCCTTCTCTCCCAGCGTCCGTCCCGAAAGCTATGGCTCTTAGCTACCTGCGCCGGTACCAGTGCGTCCGAGTGGTCAGTCTCGGTTGCTGGAGGGAGGTATGGGTTCCCATCAATAAATAGATAATCCTTTATGAGGACCGCTTTTCGCTGTCAATCGTTTGCCTCCTTCATCGCTGGAAGAGTTATTTTCTTTTCTCTTGGATGATTTTGGCGAATTGTTCACCAATCGAGATATTAGAACCTTTGAGCTTGAATGCCGGCTTTCTGACGACCTCGCGTTGTGGAAATCTGGCGAATTTGGCTACGATAGGGCGTGGTCGATTGCCGTTGGGTCTGCCGATTCTGTGAGCTCTTTCAATTAGATCACCATCTGCTATATTCAGAGAAGAACGACATATATCAAGGACAATTTTTTCACAGTCTTCCATTTCCCCCCTTAGGGCCTAAGCCACCCCGTAGAACAACAAATTATCCCGCATAGATCGGCACTGGAGGTCAAGAATGTCCTTGCTTAACTGATTGTTGGCTCTTATTGACTCTTCGAGTAAAGTTTTGAGATTGTCAAGCTCATTAAGGGCTATAGCATTGCTTTTTGTGTTTTCATCGTAAGAGTTTGAAATAGATTGTTGACTTTTTTCTACTTCTGAGACACGGGCGCTAAGACTATTAAGCTCGCCCTGCATGCGGGGGAGGGAAGTTTCAATAGAATCGAGTTTTTCAAGCTTTTTATTCACACTCTGAATTTGAAGTGAAATATCTTGGGCCCACGGTGCGGGGATTTGAGATGTGTTCGGGGTTTTCGAATGAGTTAAGATGGTTTTGAAATGATGTAGAGCACTGCATAGCTTGCTGCATAGGTTGTATAGGCTGCATTTGGTGGTACGTTTCGTTGTCGACTTGAATAATATGCCGCATGGGACTACATGATAGGCTAGAAATGGGAATCGTACCTTGGCACTGAGCTTGTCCTTGTCCCTGTCCGGCAGCCATCTTGACTTGTGATTTGGTTTTCTGGTTTTTTTTCTTTGTCGGTGGTTTCCAGGGAGACGGGGATCCCAAATTCATTAGAATAGACAATTGACGCACACTTACACTACACCTACACTAAACCTCTTACTATATACCTATCATAGAAAACAATCTTTAAATTCTAAACACCGAGCAGCACTCCAGAAAAACACGTCCACCTCCATGAAGGTCAAGGTCTCAAAGACACAATGCTTGACACTATATTACAGAGCTTATTTGTTTGTAAGAAACAATAAAAGGAATGGTAATTGTACAAGAAATGCACGATATTATTACTGACTACATACTTTCCTCGTTTATTCAATACAAACCGAACCCGATAACGAACGCGAACATTAAAAATTGGAATATAAAAAATTAGTTTTCTCGAAAATATGTCAACCAGACGCTACAAAAGTGTAAACTTGATCTGTAGTTTGACATTTTGTATTCTCTTTGAGAAGTGGACAGGCATAGCCTACATCCACTTTTCTTCACAAGCCCTTATATTTTGATTCTGGAAAACGTGTAAATGTCGAAACCAAAGACCATAGAAAGGGCGTTGATGTCTTAGAAATAGAGGAACGCGGTCGATGTTATGCGAGGAGCCAACTCGCCATTCGCGCAGAAAGTGCCGTTGATTTGCTAATAAAAACTGTGTATTCAATATTTTTCCAATTGTGAATAATGTAAAATGTTTTTGAGATAATTATGAAATGTTATATTTGAAATCGAATGTGGTGAGCTGTAAACTGCGAATGGAATTCATCGACTCCGAATTACGCAAACGTCTTAATTCTTAATTATCGTTCGATTATTCGAAATGAATGCTATTGTGTTGAAACCGATAACTTAAGTGTAACCTTTGTGTACGCTGGACTATGTAACCTTTATATATGCTTATATATTTTATTATAATTCTAGCGGCGCTTATGATTGAATTAACATTTAATAATGGACATTATATGTTACGTGTGTGGAACTTTGGACATTGGCAATCCTGATCGCAGTTAAATGCGATTATATTTTGTATTGATTGTTGTTAAAAGTGTATTTGTTATTATTGACGTTTTGCATGAAATACCAAACGATTATATATAGTCATGTGTGAAGTATACATATTTGTTGACAGATTATTATTGTGTCCCAAGCTGGTATAGGAATTTAGTCACTTCATTCGACCTCTTTACATAAATGTTCTGACCGGTGTTTAACTAGGAAGTTCATCTGACCTACATTGAAGGATAATTTCTCACACCGGGTACTTGGCGAAAGAAATCTCCTTCGGTGATATTTCTTTTGTTAGGGGGACGTATGTAACCAGATAGCCATATATATATATATATATATATATATATATATATATATATATATATATATATATATATATATATATATATATATAAAATCCAAAATGAGTAAAGTTAATCCACACAAGTAATAAATAATAAAAAATAACAGAAAGCCAATTCAAAACTCTACCGGTTTCATTATAATCTTCAGGAGTTTTTCTATATATACATGTATATATATGTATATAATATAATTTTATTCTGCTTTCCGTTAATTAGTCATTAGCTTGTTGTGCATTTGATACGAGACAAGTGTAAAGTGAACAATGTTAAAGGTCATTGACCGAAAAGGGACACTTGTAGTAGTTTTAATTGTGGGTGTAAACGGAATGACCAGGAAGAATAAAACTCTCGATGATCAATGGACTTTGGAAAGCGGTCGACGGATGCAAGACTCTTAATTGTAATTAACCTTTAACAATGGACTTCGTTGATAAGTCAATTATGAACTGTGACGCGAAAGGATGTATTAACAATTACTTATTCTATATACTGATTTTTAACCGGGTTTTCCAACGGAAAAATCCGGTTATTAAAATAGTGAAATGGCGGGCGGGTGGCTGCCAAAGGGGTGCCCTCATTGTACGGATAACTCCTCCTACAGTTTTCAAGATAGGAAGATGTTGTTTTGTAGATCAATTGTACTTATATCAGAGGTGTGCATATTGCTAGGATTTTGATTTCTGATAATTTATGGAAAAAAACAGCTTTTGATCTTAGTCATTTTTAGGCAAAATATTGCATATAGGGTACTGCATTACACTGGATGCAGGTTGACGTGGATTATGGATATAGTTCATATAAAAGAAAACTCGGTTTGCTGTCACATTGACACCTTTTCATTTGTTATGCTTATGATTTGATTAAGAAATTGTAGATTGATTTTATACCACTATATGATAACTGTGCTTAATAAAAATAATAAAACATAAACTGACATGATCTCAAAAGTCTAAAGAATAAAAACAGAAGGATCACAGATGCCGTACGATATACGTATCTGGTGCTGAAATGGCAGTCTCTGTGGACATTGATATTAATAAGTTAGAAGAACGTTTTAATACCTAGTGTATTTAATAAATAGGAATAATGTGAAATGTTACATATAGATCGCATTCATTCGAAAGCGGAAGACTGGGAACGGTAAACAGTTGGTAAATCCTCAATCTACGAGTGCATGCCTCTGTTGATAAACATTCTGGTGTACTTCTTATTGTACCATTGAATGATACATGCATCATGAAGGCTCAAACAGAATGACTAGACAAATAGGGGTTTTGAGCTATTCGTGTTAGAGACACTCATGAATAAACAGTAGGAAAACATTGTTGAATAAATCAGATATACTTTGCATTTGATTGGTCGAACGGTTACAGCAAACCCCTATCAAAATACATCGAAAAAGCCCGACTTTTGATACTGACATGTATATCGAGTTATTCATGTATGCCTTGTTTATTTTATGTATGGCCGGAAGTCAGTTTAAAAAAAGTACTTGTTATGGTGTCACACATGTTTTCTACATGGTTTCAGAAGTGATTTAGGGATACCATCGACATCGTTCGCCATCACCTCTAAAAATGACGATGGGTAGTCTAATGGGTTCAAGCCCAACGATGAATTGGGAGAGTATTGACCTAGAAGGTTCACGGAAATCGTTTAAACAGCATGTATAATTTGTATTTACCAGACCGCTGAAATCGAAAACTGAAGCCGAGAAATGTGCGTTTCTGATGATATGGGTAGGAGACAAAGGTCGAAATATCTTCGCTACCTGGAACCTAGAAGAAGATAATCGTAAGAAGCTGAGTGTTTATTACGAGAAATTTGAGGAGTATCTCAAGCCACGGACAAATGTGATTTATAAATTTTACAGATTTCAAACTAGAATTCAAGCTGACAGAGAAACTTTTGATCAGTTCATAACAGAATTAAATCTAATGGTCAGAGACTGCAACTATGACATAGGTGAGGAAATTATTCGTGATCGAATTGTTATTGGTGTGAAATCGCATAAAATACACGAGAAGCTCATAAACGTGGGGTCTGATTTGACTCTACACTTGATATCGCGCTACTTCATGAACAGTCTACATCTCAGGCAAGACAAAATTCTGATGAGGACACATCCGTTCATGTTATTCACAAACAAACCACAGTCTATGCAACCAAAATCTGCGCAACAACCTACTGGTAATTCACGCAAAGCAGTTCACACACACAAACGACAACCTCAACAACCAAAACCGAAATGGCACCATGGCAAACCACAGGAAACGAATGAATGAGCACAGTACTTCGGGCTGCCCAGCTAAAGAAAACAGATGCCATAAGTGTGGTCAAAATGATCACTTTGCAAGGAAATGTTATTTCTTGGTTACATCTGCGCAGACTTAAATACAGTAGAGACAGAGTGGAGTGAAAACATTGAAATCAATGACAGAACTGTTCGTTTTCAATTATAAACGGGTGCTAAATGCAATGTGTTACCTTTAACCACGTTCAAGGAACTAGGATTGAATTGTAACCAACTTGCTTTGTCAAAAAATCGTATAGTGGACATAGAGTCAAACCTGTTGGAAATATAATACTGCAGTGTAAATATCAAGATCATGTGAGTGACAATACTTTTGAAGTTGTTGACTTGCCGTCTGAACCAATTCTTGGATATGCCTCTTGTTCAGCAATGGGACTTGTAAAACACACCTACAAACTTGACCAGGCAGAGACGACGAATATTCATAAGGACATTCAGTCAGAATACAGTGATGTGTTTAAGGGTCTAGGACTCTTACCAGTGAAACAGGACATTAAGATTGACCCATTGATACCTCCTGTGATACACACACCTCGTCGTGTTCCAATAGCACTTCGTGACAAAATCAAGGATGAAATTGATCGCATGGAAGAAGCTGGCGTAATAGTTCAACCTAAAGAACCTACAGCATGGGTAAACTCCATGGTTACTGTCCAGAAGCCAAACGGAAAGCTACACATTTGTATTGACCCCAAAGACCCACACAAAGCAATCCGTAGAGAACATTACAGCAAATTTGCCAATTTAGAAAGGACCATATCGCATATTTCGGTCATGTGACTACCTCTGCAGGGATCCAGTCCGACTCCGAGAAGATTCGCGCTGTGAAAGATATGCCTGCTCCACAGAATATCTCTGAACTTCAAACCTTTCTTGGTTTTATTCAATACCTTTGAAAGTTCTTAACAAACTTGTCTGAGGTTAGTGCACCACTCAGATTACTTCTGAAAAAAGACATACACTTCCATTGGGACAAGCCACACGAAGACAGTTTCCAGAACTTGAAGCACCTTGTGAGCAACACACTTCTTTTGCGATCTAAAGACAATTAGAAGCCACTGACGTTGACTGTAGGTGCAAGCTCGAAAGGCCTCGGTGCTGCACTTGTCCAGGAAGGCCAACCTATTGTGTATGGATCACGTGCATTAACGAAGAGCCAGCAGAACTATTCTCAGATTAAAAAAAAAGGCTTTAGCCATATCTTACGAATGTACAAGATTTCATCAATATGTGTTTGGTCGACATATTTTGGTAGAGAGTGATTATAAGCCACTCCAGTCAATTTTTCGAAAACCTTTTTATCAAGCACCTGCTCGACTTCAGTCACTTCTGCTCACGCTACAGCGTTATGATCTAAAAGTTGTTTATAAACCGGGCAAGACCATGTTTATCGCAGATACCCTTATCCGAGCCTTCATCAATGAAACGAAGGAACAGCTTATGCCTGACATTGAAGTTAACTCAGTCAGCTACTTACGTATATCTCCAGAGCAATATGAGCGCTTTTAACAAGCTACTCAAGACGACCTACAAACCTTACAGTAAGTAGTGAAATCCAGATGACTAGACACCAAAAAAAACTTACCTCTACTGGCCTGTCCGTGATGAGATCACATGTATCGAATATTCGGTTTGCTTGGCTTTGGGTGAATTGTTGTCAGAATTTTTTGGGATATTCCTTTGTTTCGTGTTTCCATGTTTCAAACAGATCCAAGTTGAAATTCCTCTTTTTTCCCAGTATATATCAATACAGATCACTATTTGACAGACAATAAGTCAAAATAGATTCCCACTTTGTATAAAAAAAAACCTCAATAAACCAAAATCACCAGCACCAAAAACTTACGTGGTCATGGTCTCGGGTGTCACGTGACTTTTAACCTTACCCTATCTCGTTCCTTGCTTAGTTATGCAACAAACAAATAAGGATCGTGATTTTACTTCTTGAGATCTAGAACTTCGATAAATCTTAGTTCGAACCATCGAGTGTTACCTGTAGTTTCTGGCAAACTATCTCCAGCAAACTTGTCTCTGGTAAACTGTTTGCGGCAATTCTACCTCAAGATCTTTGCCTCGCCGCCTATGAGATTGATCAAGCTGATAAATTGCTGTAGTCAGTCAGTGACAAACCTAATAAGTGATATATTTTCACGAGAACTATCAAGTAAGAGATTTCTATAAAAAAGCGATAATCTACGCAAAGCCATGTAATATTGGCTTTACATCTCGTTCCTTTTTACACAATTACATTCTTCAAAATTATCATTCTCGCCTTTCAAACACTCTTTGCAAATTCTCGCCGCACCATCGTTTTCTCATAAAACTTTTTGTGATATTAAGTTTTCTTTTCTTCAGATTGAAATATCATAATTTACATAACACGTAATTGCCAGATATATATCTCTATGTCCGTCTGTTGAGAATCAATATTCGGCAATGTATCCGACACATCTCGACATTTCATAATATTGAATACCGAAACCACGTTAAGGATATGTGAACCTGACATTAAACTAATTGAATAATTGAAAAAAAATTGCTTAAACAGACTCTAATCGATTTGTTTTTGTCAAAAAAGACATTTTAAGCATATGTTCGTGAGTTCGTTTCCATGGCAACGACCTTCAAACTTACCCATGTTCAAAAATTAGAACGAGAAAAAAAAACTTAAATGCAAATTAAAAATGTCATAAAAGACATATTTTCAATTAACTAGAAAAATTTTCTCACCAAAATATTAAAAAGGTTAATAAAATACTCTATTTATCTGGAAATGGATTATAAGAATTCCTTTTATTTAATCCGCTATTTTAGTTTGAATTTCCTCTGACCACTAAAAAAGTGACATTTTTTGACGTGACCAGAGCTAGAAAAATTACAAAAAATACTATTTCCTATAATAACACTATTTTTTTTCAATGTAATTTTGAAGAAATGTTAATAGCAAAAAATTAGTAATCAATAATTGGGATGTTGGTGAATGAGAAAAAAAGATAATAACGTCTGAATTTCCTCTGACCTCTGTTGAAATAGATGCTACAAACCCTACATGCTGTTAAAAAAGACGTATAATTCAGTTTTAAATGGCAATTTCTTTCAACTAGTTATACTGTGAACCTGCATAATTTCTTGTAGAACAAAATTAATGGAGCTGTGTTGTAAATACTACAATTAATTAAATTAAAAAGGCTGAAAATCTGAATTTCCTCTGATCTGACTTTTACAAAAAATCACTCTGCACGCTTCATGAAAGTCAACACTGCCATAAATGGTTGTATTTCTAAAAACCAATCATATAAAGAGAAAATGATTCTTTAATTTAACAATTTTTTCACTTCCTAAAGAGTTTATTTTAATGGTAATTAACAGAGTGTCATAGTTGTGTATCTGATATAATCAAGAAACTCTAGTATCTGTACACGAAAAAAAGAAAAAACAAGCATGAAAACTTTAATACACACAATCTTTATTAAGCCTTTGTTGAAAGATTTAAAATACAATCAAACCAAATAAATCACAGGTTTCATAAAAATCATATACCCTACTGATTGTAATTAATTTGAATTTCCTCTATCAATCTTTAAAATTTTAGTTTTGTCCGATTTGCAAGGTATTGCATTAAATGGGTGTCGGAAAATAGGAGAATCTTTCAAATAATTACAGGTTTAAAATGAAATTTGATACTTAATCATGATAATTCTTTAAATCATATCTGATTGGACTAAACAACACTGCAGATTCTGAAATGATTTATGATTAGTCCTTATGTATATACATGATTGTATGCAATCCTATAATTCCTTTGAACTTTGAACCCTTCCTTGGTCCCCATTTTGGTCTTGATGCTATTTATAGTGTATGATTTAGACTTTATCAGAATGATTATGCAGGGTAATATATTACAATTGTTCAGCCTCAATTTGAACTAAAATATAGAAAATGTGGAAGTCCACACCAATTAAATTTCTTTTTCATCGGATCCTGCAGCTCGTGTTTAAATAAGACTTTACAAATCATATCATTATGGACCGCTTAAAAATTTTGGCTACAAAAAATAATTATCTTTTTATTTTATCGCTAGCCCGCTTGTACATGTACCCTTTTCCACTTAATGTCCGACAAGCAAGAAATTTTATTGGTGTGGCCTAACTAGGATATGTATATTTTTTTTCATGCAAAAATGATAAAAATAAAGATAAGGATAAGTTATAACAAAAATATTCTTATTCACAAAAATCATTTCAAAAAATATTTAAAATAAAAATTTTACTCAACCATACATTCATAACTCATTCAAAAACTCTGTAATTTAAGAGGACTGATATTTTCTGTGAGGCTTGTTGTATATAAGTGTCATAATGATGATAAAACAGACTTCAGACAGATAAATGGATGGACAGACAGACACTAATAGACAGAAATGATGATTTGATATACTATGCAATCATCAAATTAAACATAATTATAAACATAAGACATATATTTTAAAAACCAGTTTCTCCACATGAACAGTATATAGCCATTACAAACTTCATTACTGCACTTGGTCAGTATAAACACCTTTTGATATCTATCAATTGTATTTCTTACAGCATATGCATTATCATAATATATATATTCTTTTACAATACTAATTCTTAATTGTATGCATTATATGTCCAAATTATTCATGACTTTTGGAGTTTCACAAATGGTTTTCAAATCCAAGTAAATGTAATAAATCAGAAATGGCAGATTATCATTGGTTCGGTCCAGTTTCTTATTTCAGGATATGTTGTGCTGCTTATTAATTGTCTTAATATTATATCATAAATGTTGAAATAAATATTGTCATCCTTAAATTACCAAATAAATGATCCAGGGCATCAATCGGGAAAGGCTTTATCAGGATGAACATAACAGAGACAATAATCTGTTTATCAGCTCTTCTCTTCATCACTCATGGTTTCAGTTCTTTACATTAGTCTTATATTTTTCCGCAATGGGTCTTGTATTAGGAATGACCTCGTTAACACATACCAGTGATCTTCTCATCTCTTGGAGGTTTGAAAAGTCTGTATTAAAAAAACCCCTGATATTACTGGTACTATTACTTATAACATATAAGAAGGACTTATATGAAAGGATGATTTTAAGAAGCTACATGTAGAAAAATAATTCATATAGGCATATTATGAAAGTGTATGCAACATAGACAGACAGAACCTTATATAAATGGATTATTCTATATACAAATTTGATATCAGGTGAAACTTGTCAACATTTTATTTTAATCTTGAAAATTTAAATTAATGTTACTTAACTTGACAATTTCATATCTTATATAACTGTGTGTATTTAGAAATCTTGCGTTTTAATGATTTGAAAATAATGGGAAAAAAATGAGAATTTGTAACAATAATGAACCCAGCAAATTTTTCTTTCAACTGTACTTTGATTTTTACAGTCCAATAAAGGTGAATATCAGTCAGCTGTTCAAATGTTTTCACAGTACAGAGAATCAACATTATCAGTTATTGATAGTGAATAAAAGATCAATTCTTCATGTTATGAACTATATTTGCTAAAAAAAATCATCAATACAAACATATAACCTATTCCTTACAAATATACTGTTCAAGCTAATATGTGCATGAAAGTGTTACACTAAAAATATTTTGTGAGTTAATGTTGGTAAATAAGCTTGTCATATGCTAGAGTAAACTCTAGCTCTCTATGGCTCTCTATGCGGTTAACCTTACCATTCATCATCAGATGGTTAATTTCATTTAAGAAAATTCGAACTAAAATTGTGATTATTTTATTTACAAACACTGACTGAATTAACAATGAATAATTTTTATGTTTGAACAAATTAGGATTATTGTGTAGCTATTCTGCATATAGGCTAGGCGATATTGTTTTCACGTGCATAATCTACGAGCATAATAATCTGTAATGTGAACATAATACAATATCACATGTCATGATAAGACACCTACCATTCTTACTGCTTGCAAATGGCAGGTTTCGATCACAGGGAACTGTTGTATGGTCTCGTCCTTTTTTCCATTCCCTTTTTATGACACCCAACATCAGTTTGTGTTCGCAATATTCGTCATACACTAATAATATCCATCAGTTTTTGTCATTCCAACTTGTTGTTTACATCGAGATTCGGGAAATTACCGGAAATCGGCGCAAGTATGCTGTAAACTTTAAGTTTGTAAATGATTAAACAAGTAAAACCTTTTGATGTAAACGTTGATATAAATGATATTTTATGCAATTTCATAAACTTACACATTTTATATCACTGTTTTATATCTTAAATTAAGCAAATAAACCGTCGATGTGGAAATACGACAGCTCATCGCCAGACGACAGTTCGCGTTGCGCAATGAACTTGTTTTTGTCAGGTTCACATATCCTTAATCTATAATAGTTGGAGTAGCTGCCATTTGTAATTACTTTTATATTAGAGTAGTTGCCCGTTGAATTGAAGTCGCATTGTTGTGTCTGGAGCAGTATAAAATGGCAGCGATGAGATTTGTTCAAAGCTCTGCGTAAAAAGGGGGAAAAACGTTTAATATTAGTTATTAGGTTTGTTACTGACTGACTCCATTATATCTTATTTTTTAAGTTCAATAAAAAAAATTTGAATAACGTGCAATGAGGTACATTTTAAATTACAAAATATTGAATTAAAAAAGAATTCTTTTGAACATAATTATAGTAGTTAATGTTAACATATCATAATACGATTCATTTTTTGTTTGTATTTTTGTCTCTAATTGATCAGGTCCAATGTCTATCATTCTTTTTTAAACCATTATACTTTAACAAATACTTTGATGAAAATTTAAAACAATGCCAGTAGCAACATTCTAGAAGCTTGACAACAAACGTTTATGCATCTTGACTCGGCGATGTCCATTAATTTTCATCATCTTTATTAAAGGGAGGTATACATGTACAACGCAATTCTGCTTGGCATACATGAATATAATGTTTTATAGTAAAAGTTGTGTTACAACAGGCATATACTCGATGCTCGTAAGAAATTATAAACAAGACATGATAAGAAACATGATTTTAAGCAGTTAAAAGAGTGTTTTAGTTTAATTTTTATGAAAAATATTTTTTTTTCAATTACAGGCCATAATATATACTAAAGTAGACCAATAAAAAAAGAGTTAAAGCATTGAAAATTAATTAATTTTGAAAGAATATTTGGTCAAAACAAGGATGTCTATATTTCTTTTGAAATTTTACCATTCATTTCATTATGCATTTCGTGACTTCTTACAAAAGTTTTCTTATAGTCTAAAAAAAAATGTGGGACAGAAAACTAAACAGTTGAATAAAAATGGGTAAATTTGGAACATTTCCAACAATTTCTTAAAGGGTCAAATAGTAAATACTGATAACATTCGAGACGACTCCTGGTAAAACAAAATGGGTCGTAAATAAATGATTTTTCAATCTCAAAATAATTGAAGAATAAGTTATACTACATGCAACAAAACTCTTTAAAATATCTAAGGTCGACGTAGTTAGATTTGCCCTCTTTAATTCAAATCCATGCACAGTTAGATGACATAAACATTTCACTAATGAATATCCTTCCGTTGCACCCTTTTTAAAGTTTCCTTATATCGAGCGATTCAACCGGTACAAAAATTTAAATATAGTAACTTTAAATTTCCTTAATGTTATTAAAGCTATGGCTTTTTTTACATATTAATGATAAACATGGTAGCATAAGGAAGACCTATTTTTTTTAATTTATGATTTGTTACATTGTGAAAAAATGGCGGTACATGTAATTGTCTTACAATGACAAAAAGTTGTACCCACAATTTAAATTTTACCACAAAGCATCAGTATATAAATTAACTACGGATTACATTTTAATAGTATGCAGTTTATGTATAAGTTAATATAAATATAGTTAAATAAATCGGAACTTTAGGTGTTTATTTTCGATGTCATATAGTTTACTTTTACCTTTATTGTGTGCCTCTATTTTTTATCAATAAAAACAGTATTTGAACATACCAGGTGATTTATATATGTTATAGTTTTTTAGGAACGTTTGTGTCTATATATATCTCGTATGAGTGTGTGCGTGCGTGCGTGTTGGGACATTCTTATTATGTAATTTTCGAAAGCTGTGAGATCTGTCACACCGGTGTTTCATAATATTTTGATGCCATGAAGTATTGAATTCGGGATTAAATTATTTTGCAATAATCTCAACCCCGATTCAATATCTTGCTACAAAGTATTGACAACCCCCTCCCCTTTTATCTTTGCAATAATGATGACAAAATACTGAACCCTGATTTTAATCTGTTTATCCATTTTTACTTTTTATCTACAGTCAAACATTTAACAAACTACCGTTTCAACTAATCTAAACTTCAATACAACCACGTGTCTGCATAACATTCAAATATTTGATTAGCAAGTACATCAAATGCTGTAATGCGAGAATTAAACAAAGAAGTCTCAGGAACATCTGAATGGCTGCTGATAATCATGAACTTTTTAGAAGAAATGTGGAATCGGTAAACCCCCCTTAAAGGACGGGTGCAATAACAACCGATTTAAAAAAAATCAAATATATTTAGATACATGTAACATAATTGGAAACGTCTACTATTGAATTTCCTTCCGTAATATTTCAAAAACAATTTCCTTGTATCAAGCATTGCAGATTATTGAATTCCTGCTCAAAACTTTTAAATATGTCAACGTTTATTTTCCCTAATGTTACTGGCGCCATGCTCTAATGAGTTGATTAATATGCATGATCGTATACATTTTGATGTACATTTTCATCGAGAAAAAAACATATTGTCCCATGGGGAGAACATTTTTGTAATAAACTTACGATTATGAAATGCATATTTATAATCCATCTGTCATTAATCCGTTCATTAAAACGATATCAAAACAAACGCATCGTCACTATCTTTGATAATTCATTTGTTTAATGTATAAAACATGTACTGAATATATATGTCATTAAATGAACCTAATATGATATCTCCGATGACGTTTTCTGATAGATTGAAATAACTTTAAGTTTACAATATTCAACATTGTCTTTCAGAACTTGTATGCAAAACTCTGTTATAGGTAGCAATTCTGGGCCAATTCTACTTTGAAAATTCAGCATCTTATATAAATTCTACTTTTGCGTTTATATTTTACAATGCCAAAAAGATATATTGAATAAAATAGTTAAAAGAACATTAAAACAAATTACATATTAACAAAGTTTAATAAGGGACCATGTTTTGTGGCAGAAGGTTTCCGAGAAGAAATGAACGGGTTTTTTTTATTTCATTTCTGTTCAGTACTGTTACTTAGGATTCCTAATTTTCAGTGCAGACCAAAGTTTTAGATTGTTTGTGCATTGATATATATTCATGTTGTCCCGATATAACGTATATATATTTATATATATATATATATATATATATATATATATATATATATATATATATATATATATATATATATATATATATATTATATTATATTATATATTTCGACATATTTAGCTAATATTCCATAAAATTAAGAAAACAGTAATTCCAATCCAAGCTTATTTTTATGCCATGTCCAAAAATTTACATAACTGACCCATACTTTTGGATATATTATCCAAACAGGAACAGTTTGGTTAAAAAAATGTTTGATGTGAACTGGAAGTAATATATTTTAAGCACAGGATAATTTTTAATACCTCAACAACAAGTTTTCAAGCTAGATAAAATGATGTCATGATTATGTATTATTATTGTATTAACTGTCCACATCCAAGAGGATGGTCAAGTATATCATAGGATTTTTAATCAAAACCAAATTGTTTAAAACATGTTTTTAAAGGGTTTTTTCACTGAAAATTTTTAAATAAACAATCTATTTTTCAAAATTTAACACTAATCTTTCAAACCTAGATGCTGAAACTAAAACAAATATTTGAAATCAGAGGAAATTCGGGCGAACTTTTTTTTTTAATTTGACACAGTTTTTTTATTTTACTTATATATCATAAAGCATTAGATTAATGTCTATTTGTATGCATAGTTTTGAAAATATGAGATCGCTTTTTTTTTATTTGCGTTAAAATTTAATTGATCCAACATTTTGAAAGAATATTACATATGTAACATATGTTCAGTATGTATTTGAAGCCACCATTAAGACAAAGTTTAACTTACCTGTTTATTTTTTTAAATTTACTACATGTTTTCAGCATTCATACTAAAGTAAGATTATAATTACTAGTAAATAATCGTCCAAACTTTAAAAAAAAATTGTTTATTTGTTTGATTTCTTCAAATATAATCAGTTTCCAGGCCACATTTTAGCAACACAATTCAATAAAATTATGATTTCTGTTTAAGTCTCGTATGTTAAAAAAATATGGCATTTCACAAACAAAAGAAATGAACATTCAAAATAACCATCTTAATATCCAAATGGCTTTCAGATGATTATCATTACTTATATTTCAATGGCCATGTTCATGAAAGTATCTTAAAATCTATCTTAATACATGTCCTAGAATATGTCTTAAGACATATATTATGACCACTCTAGGACATATCTTAAGATGTAAACCGACGCTATATTAGACGTATCCTAAATTAAGATATCTTAGATTGACCAAATTTCTTTTGAAACAATTAAATACAAACAACATATAATGTGAAAAAGTATTTGAGTATTATGAATATATACCAAAACATATTTTAATATTAAGGAATTAAATTTTCAAAGATTTCTAATGTGCTATTTGATTCACAAATGACGATTATTCATAATTCATCATGAACTTTTTTTTTTTTTTTTTTTTTTTGGGGGGGGGGGGGGGGTTGGGGGGTTCAAACTAAATAAAATCACATAGTAAAATTGCTGAAAATAGGCCTCGACCTTCAATACAAATTTCAATACTATCAAATATGTCCATCTTTGGTTTGGATAATTCACTTAAAATCAACACCAAAAGTACAAACATTACAGAATAAGTAAAATTTATCTATAAAAGCTACTTGAATGAAGTAATTTCGATTGACTTTAACTTTATTAAGGTCTTCCGTTTCCAACGGAAGACCTTATACACTGCAGTGATTGTAATGCTTCTTCTTCTTATTTTTTTCCTTTTTTTTTGTCCACACGATTTCTCAGAGATGGCTGATCAGATTTTCTTGAAATTTTTACAACTGAAAGAGAATGATAATATCTCCAGGCCCTTTTTTCATTTGTTCAAAATTCATTTCCGGTCGTCCGTTTCCTGTCCCGCGGTAAAAAGCTATGGACAATGAGATCTCGGAAACGATAAAGACATGAATCTCCAAACTTTGAGGGATGATAGACCTATAGTGGTAAATTTGTTTAAACTATTTTGTTTTGTTCGTCGTAAGTTCCGGTCGTCACTGGAAGCACTTAAGAAATTATGTTTTTACGCATTTTATTTGTTTAACACAGAATTGAAATATATGTATAAACGCTTTTATATGTCATCTATCCGATGATTAATAAACAAAAAACAATTACTTCCGGTGAGATATCTCAAATATCTCAGGTAGTCTTTTTAAAACAAATATTCTTACAGCGAGATCTCATAAACATTAAGTGTTAAAGACACGAAACTTAAATGGATGATATACATTTTATAGAAGATGTGTTTCATCGTTTTTATTTTGTCAATCGTCACTTCCGGTCCACACCGGAAGAGTTCAAACTATTCAAGTTGCTTGAGAGTTTTACTGTTTTTGTTTGACAATGTAAGAAAAATTGATAGCCAATAAAGTCTTGTTGTGTAATGGTTAAGAAATACTAACTTTCATTTTCATTGAACACTTCCGTTTGACGTTTCCTGTCCCGAGACAAAAAACTTTGATTCCTAGATATCTCAAAAATGGTAACAACTTGAACAATCAAACTTTGTGGGATAATAGACCTATGTATGTACATGTGTTTACATTATTTTGTTTTGTTCGGCGTAACTTTCGGTGGTCACTGTAAGCACTTCAAAAGTTAGTTTTTTTTCATATTTTATTCATTTTACTTAAAATGAAGATATCAGTTTACAATCTTACATATGTCATCTATATGATGTTAAATTAAAAATAAAGTTTACTTCCGGTGAGATATCTCTAATATCTCTATGTAGCTTTCCTTTTTCCAATTTTATGTCCGCGAGATTTTAAACACTGTAAGTGATTGAGACACGAAGCTTTCAAGATTGATAGAAATTTGATTGGTGATGTGTTTTACAGGTTTAATTTTGTCAACTGCCACTTCCGGTTCTTACTGGAAGGGTTCAAACAAATCATGTTTTAACAAGTTTAAATACCTTCCTTGGGTGTTTCATCTAGCCTAATAAACAGTGAAGTACGCTAAGCAAATGCACGAGAAATACCAGCTTTTGTTTTAATTAATCACTTCTGTTTGTCCATTTCCGGTCCCGAGACAAAACATATTGTTTCAAAGAGATCTTAGATTTGGCAGAGACATGAACAACCAAACTTTGAGGAACGATTCACTTATGATTGTACACATGGTTAACATTTTTGTTTAGTTCGGCGTTTCTTCCGGTCGTCACAGAAAGTACTTCAAAAATTGATTTATTTTTCATTCTCGTTGTTTTACATTTAAGTAACGTCTGGATATATCATTAACAATAATTATCATATTCACTATTTTTTCTTATGTGAGAGAAGCAATTGATACATGTATATCAAAACGGAAGACCTTTTTGTTGCTTTTGCAACAAGAGTCTAGTTTAGCTAAACTGTTCATCTAAAGGCGGGAATTGATTAATGATCTAAAAGAAATACGTGTATTCGTATGCCTACTTGTTTTACTGCATTGCCCAGATTTCGGTTTTGTCAATTAAGAAGTGTATGGATTTTAATCTATTTTCGTAAAACAAAATAATAGGGGAAACTATCTAGTGGGTATAAATTGATCATGATGAATATTGTCTTGTAACTGGGGTCCATTTTATGATGTTTTTTGGATTGTTAAACAATGAAACATAATATCTATTTAAAGTTTTATGTTACATAGGTTACCAAACATTCAAGCAGACCATTATATTTTCCCATATTTATATTTTTCAAAATTTATATATTTTCACATTATTATACAGTCATGTATCCATGAAACTGTTCATATTGTCATGCATAAAGCAATAAAATTGTGTTAAAACAAATATACACTGGTTGCTTTCTTTTTAATTAACTGATGGAAAATATCAAATACTTTGATTAAATATATAATTTTGTTAAATTAGATCCTCGTCAATATGCCATAAATCTAAAATGACATCAATTAGACATTTAATTCTTATAATGAGCGCATCGCCGGCAAGTGAAGCAAGCTCTAAGTTACAGTGCGCGGGGGAAATAGAAGGAGCTGAACAAGCACATTTTCAATAGAAAAAAAATATTTGGTATCACAGCACTTTATCGAAAAATGGCTGAATTTTCACTCGGAATTTACTGTGTCTTGTTGTTTGTCAACTCGTTTTGAGTATTGAAGATGCTTTGATGAGACCCAGAAGAACTAATTCACGTTTCCATTCCATGGCATTCTATCGATAAACGTAAACAAAGGAAAAGTAGGTTCATATATGACGACACAGTTTTTAAATAAATTGTGTTTCCTTGGCTGAATAGTTTTTGTTGAAAGTTTTGTTGAAAGTCATTTGTTGCTTAAATAAGGGGCAAAATCGATGCAAATTTCATACTTTACTATTATATAGACCTTGTTGTGTAGAGGAGTGTATACAATGTTATTTAAACGTATGTAATATACAGGTTAATGTTTTATGTGTATACAGGAGGAAAAACATACCTCGTATACCTACATCGTATGTTTAGCATAAAAAATTGACAAAAACATAATTCGTGAAAAGCTGTAAAAATTAAAACTCAGATAACAAAGAACTCAAAATGAAATAAATAACACTAACAAACAATTTATCGTTTATAAATTTTACTGATCTAATTATCTTTAGGTATTAAGTGCTGTTTTTAGGTAGTTGAAGTCTAAAGGATGCAGTTAACAACGATGCAAGATATGTGCAGATCCTGTTGTGTCCGCCCATCAGTAACACTGTAAAAAATGTGTGATTTAAATATTATTTATACATGTATATCTTTTAGCAAATTTCGAGTTTTTTCATAAAGTTGATCTTTGAGTCCTAAGAGTACAAGCCTACAAAAATTCCTTCCCTAAAAAATCATAGCGTAAAAATCGTAACGTAGTGAAACAAAATATATATATATATTTCACTTACATAAGAAAAGATATACTCACAATGCATCTGTTCTAAATTCTTGAATCAAAGCGACAGCAAAAAAAAAAAACAAAAAAAAAACAAAACAAAAAAACCGCCTCGATAATAAGTGACATTGTTTTTATTCATTCTTTTTTTGGAGTATTATAAATATTATACATGTTTTGACATAGCAAATTAGATACAGTATACGAAAGATGTTTTTCTAAATGATTTGACCAATCATAACTACTTTTAATCAAGATATCACGATTGCTAATTTTCGCGACATGCATGGATCAAAATTTAATCGATATTTTTAAGCTTGCTTAGTTCAATATGCATACAATTGATATTCAAATTGTTAAAATTTAAGATTACTTGTTATAATCGCAATTGACGGAAAAAGGTTTGCTCTATATTAATAAGTGTATAATTTGCAGTAGATCAATTACGTGTGACACGTCATTGTAAAAACCACATGCAGGTACAACATAGGCCAGCATCAGTCCAAAAATTAATCCCTGCATTTCAGTTTACCAAATATCACTGAAATGTCTGTATATGTGACTAAATGACATGAATTTGTACACTAGATACCATTTTAGACATTTAGTAACCTTTTAGATACTTCAAAAACATTTCCATGATATTGTATGACTCTATAGGAAGATGGAACGAACAATGTCATAAAAGATATGAACTTAATATATATATATATATATATATATATATATATATATATATATATATATATATATATATATATATATATATATATATATATATATTAATCTAAACACGTTTAATAATTACAGTGTACATGCATATCAATTTAAGGAAAGAAAACCGCATATTCAATTTGTAAAAATCAGGCGTTACTTACAAACATATGACGTCACATTTCGAAGTGCAGTGAAATCTGTCTCTCGCTTATTTTTCAGTTTGAATGATTTAACTGATGACAAAGCTGAAAGTAATGACATTTGTTTTTGAAATTGCAATCGGTATTTTATAAGATGACCTCTAAAACATATAACGGGTTTGGGCTCATTTCAGTCAGTTTTTTATTTGTCATATTCATCGTATATAGATAGAATCAAGAAAATGAGAATAATCGAAATAAATTAAATTATTAAATAATTCATTAAAATACTTAATTATTTAAGTTATTACTGTTTACTTTTTACAAAGTTGTTTCAATATTTTTTTTTAATTTCAAAAAGAAAAAAAAACACAAATGAAAAGCTGTCAATATGACATCAAACAGGGATACCCTATATGCAATTTTCTGCGAGAAAATGTCTCAGTTCAACAGCTGATATTTTTTTCAATAATTATCAAAAATCAAAATCGAAGCAATATGCATATCTCTGATATATGTACACCTGATTAGCAACACATCAACTTCATTTCTTAAAAACTGTAGGAGTTATCCGTACATTAGGTTTACCCTTTAGGATTTTATATGAATATAGGGGTTTTTAAACTTTACGAAATATTGATCCAGCAGTATACGTTTAATTATTATATATATTTTTCTTTGTTAGAAACTGCATGCAAGTTATCGTTTTGAAAAACTTCATGCGTCACTTACAGACAAATGACGTCATATCTGGAAGTGCAGTGAGATCGGCTTCTTGTTTATTTTTCGGTGTGAATGGTTTAACTGATGACAAAACTGAAAGTAATGACATTTGTCATTAATTTTGTGGTCATCGTTAATTAGATCTTGCATTTACACGTCTTAGTATTGCAAAATATTTAGTTCATAACGCATTGTCCCTGCTTTTTTGTCTAAAGGACTTAAGTAGTAAACTTATCAACTGGAATAATTAAGATTGATTTTCTTCTTATAACGCCTTTTTCCATTGTCGCTTTCACGTTGCTACAATGAAATGAAACATGTTTGATTTATGAAGTATAACATGTTAAAAGACCATACCGAATATTTTTTGTTTTGACGTTCTGTTTACAGCATGGGATACTGAAGATCCGGACTTAAAATGTTTTATCGTACTTGACATTGTCTCTAAAACAAACAGAAAAAAGAATTATAACTATAATATGGCAAGTCAAACGAATTAACAATTAATTTCTATAGTACTATATTAAAATTATAGACTCAAAATTGTGGGCTTTAATATATTTTAAACATCATTGGTACTTGAATATTACCAATTTGTTATTATTTTTTTCAATCAAGCTTCGCTCATTAATAATCAACTAAAATTTCTGAAAAATTCCGGATATCATCTGAATTTTTTTGATTTTACAATATTGCGCATGTGCATTAAATTCACGCTAAATCACGGGAGGCTGTCTGGTTTATGTTTCCACAATATGGGAGTCAATTTATTTATGGCGAAGGCCTGTTCCGAGACACAGTTAAATTATTCTAACTTAGCAGCGTGTAGTGAAAATAATAGCACTAGTGCTGGCTTAACGCTTGGTCAAGCAAATGTTAAAGCTGACATGAATTCATAAATACGCATTATTTCCCTTTTATCTCCGACTACCGCCATATTAGTTGTCGATTTCTATTGTTCTGCACATCGCTACACACCCCCTATATAAGGCCGAGAGCCCTCGTCTTGCTTCACCGCATTCAGAAATTTCATACACCCGAGCACGTTACCTTGGACGAAAAGACTTGTAAAAACGCGTTTTGAACAAAAATAATATGACAACCACTTCACTGGCAAGATATATCCAATAAACGACGAAAAAAGACAGACTGAAATCCAGGCGCAGATACTTAAAAAATTCCTCGATAATTGTAGACCGTTTCCCTGTGTATGTTATAACATCGCACATGTGCAAACCACACACTGTGGCAGATCGAGCATTGTCAGTTATCGCATGGATTTTATAAACGGGGAGTTTTTGTAGGAACGGATGGAAACGTTGTTACTTTCTTGGATTTACTATCATTTATCTATTGTGTTGGATGTAGTGTTGCCGGGGTTTTCAAGAAGATGCAGACGTTATGCACTCTGTATGAACGACATACGTGTTTGATGTGCATGCGAAGTAAGGCAGCACTGTCTGTGCAAAATACCTTGGACATCCTTTCAAAGAGTAAATATATTTGTATTTCATTGATTGTTATTTTCTTTATTCTTTATTACTACATTTTACTACAATGTGTACTTCATGCATTTAGAAGTCCGTGCAACGTGAATGCCTCGATCGGAAAGCAGCCGACTGTAACTTTCTCAACCGGTATATATACCCCAGTGGCAGTAGAGGAGCGATCGAAACTAATATGGCGACCAAATGCTCTTATGAATTTATGTCAGCTTTAACAATATACGATGTGTCGATGTATCTACTTCGTAAATGCCCGTTATCACATGCAATTGGAGCCCGTGCAAGCACGGGTCAAAGTCTTGTTATAATTTTATAATCGTATCATTTTCTGTTTGTATTATCTGGTTTTCTTTAGTTTCTTTTTATTATGTTCACATTTTATATAATAATAATCCTCTGTAAATAAAATTTTGCCACTAGAAGAAGTGAACATAGGTTTGTTTGTATACAACATACATAGAGGATATTATGTTTTGTTTTCCCTTGGACTGAAATGTCACATTTTCATTGGTTTAAACATAGCACGTGATTGCCTCATATATCTCTATATTTGTTCTGTGAGAATTAATATTAGGCAATATGGCCGTCATTGGTCAACGCTTCGCTTACTCATTTCGACATTTCATAGTATTTAATACATAAACCGCATGCCGTAAGTTCTTAAAGTATTTGGAGTAGTTGCCCTTTGAAATTCTTTAAAATTAGAGTAGCTGCCCTTAGAATATTGACGTCACATTGTTTTGTCTGGAGCAGAACAAAATGGCACCGTCGAAATTTGCTCAAATCTCTGCAGAGAAAAGGGAGAAAACATTTAAAATTGAATAGCAACAAAACATTGTAGGTTAACATGGGTGAAGCAAAGATTTTTAAAGAGTATTTGAAAGGTGAGATTGAAAATTTTGAAGAGCTTAAATGAGTTAAATTGGACGAGATGTTAGGCATCTTGTACATGGCTGTGCCATGATCATCGCTATTTGTGAATAAATATGTCGCTTAATAGTCCTCGGGAAAACAAAACACTTATAAGGTTAGTTACTGACTCACTACGGAAATATATTGGGTTGATCAATCTCATAGACGGCTCGGCTTCGCCTCGCCATTTATGAGATTGATCAACCCAATATATTTCCGTAGTGAGTCAGTAACTAACCTAATAAGTAATATTGTAGTTGGATACGGAAGTTATTTCACTCGTGAGATAATAATTTTTAATCCTGTTTCACAATGAAATAACTTCCGTATCTAACTACAATACAATTCATTTTCCGTTTATTACATTTGTCCCTGGGGTTTTGTTTCCCCGTATTAGCCATCCCTAATTAAAGCCATCTAAATGAATATGGCGGGGGTAATTTTGGTCTACAAGAGAGATACACTTACAGTTATTTTCTTATATTAAATTAAACATTAAATAAATAAATTAAGGATGTTTAGGGACATATTACTATTGAAAACGAATCAAAACGTGGTTTTGAATTCAGAAAGTTAATGAATGAAATTTAGGTATGTTTAATTACTGTCACTGTCTAGGGGTAAGATTTTTTGGGTGTTTAGCCAACGTGTCATCGTCCTTATCCCGTTTAAATTCTCTCTTACTATGACATAGTACCATTTTCATATAATTTTACAATGTTAAAGAAAATCACCTTTATCCAGTGAATAAGTTAGAGTATTTCACTGTTGGAAATGTAATAGATATTGGTCTTTCATGGCATCTAAAACTCTTTTTGTCCATAAACACTTGCGTGCGACCCCCCTCCCCCAACAAAAAACAAGACTGAATACCCTTTGAAAATCATCGTTAACATCTTGAGCATGACGCATTTCAAATACTAGTGAAAATATCAAACAAATGATATATTGTGCAATAATTAAAAAAAGGCCATTAAGAAACAGTAAAAAAAATATATTTTAAAAATATTAATAAAATTATAGAATAATAAGGAAATATCATAGAATGCAATTGAGAAATTAAGGAATAGAAATGAAAAACTTCATAACACAAATGAAACTTTTTACAATAACACAAATTTATTCAAAGGGATTAATATTATAAAATACGAATGATAATTATAGGATACAATTAGTATAAATTATAGAATACAAATAGAATGTTATATAATTTCCCTATAAGAAAAAAAGAACATTGCAAGGTTTGGAACGTCGTGCTTAAAATATAAAGATATTATGTCTAGCTTTTTGACATTAAAAACTTACATTTAAAAAGTTTTTACGTTTAAAAAGTTTTTTTACATTAAAAACTTTCTTTTAGAAATCATTGGTAAATCTGTAAAAAGCCCATATATTGCTTTAATCTGGTTTTGAAAAAAAACAATTAGAATATTTGATAATTTAATTCCAGACGTTTTACCTGTGGTTTCTGTTGTATGAATACAGCCAAACATGTAATGGCATGGTTCACAGCCAGTTTCACATTCCTGACTACATAAATATCCATAATAAGGTGGGGAACATTTATGCAGGCAATTTGGTCCAAAATATCCAACCGAACATTCTATAAATGTTAATACATAATGTTTGTTTGCAAAAATCATCACCTACATGAATGCGGTTTATTCAGATTGAAATTTCTTTTCGAGAAGAAAACAAAAATGAGATTACAGTATCATCGTTTCTTGACTGTTTTCGATTATTCTTAAATACCTCTGCAAACGTTCCCATCCATATATTTATTGAAATTACAGTCTCCATTGGCAGCGTTTTCCACTCTGCAAAATTCATGAATCATACGACAAATGAATATCCATAAAAAAAACCTAAAATCTGATAGTACATGAACCATATTAATTATAAGTACGATTGATTCTGATTCAATCAGACGATTCAAAAAATGACAATTACTTACTTTTGAATGCAAGATGAGTAAATGACGAAAAATGTGAAGATCCATCCACGCTTGTTTTGGGTATTTATAAACCGTCTTGGCATATTGATTGTATTTTCATATATGAAACTTTGATTCCAACAAATAGATACTTTATGTAAGCAATGTTTTATTTAAAGCCTACTTCATCAGTTTCTTCCTCATTTAATTATATATCTCATTAGATACTAGCGGATATAAACAGTGCATTATATATATATATATATATATATATATATATATATATATATATATATATATATATATATATATATATATATATATATATATATATTATACAGACCCTGAAACGTGCTGCTACACCAGTTGCACGGTTCGGTTCGTTACGCTTTTTGAACGGTACGGTTCGCTTTCTGAACGGTACGGTTCGTTTTGTGAACGGTACGGTTCGCTTTGTGAACGGTACGGTACGCTTTGTGAACGGAACGGTTCGCTTCTTGCACGGTACGCTTTGCTAAAAATAGCTGCACGCTTTGTGAACGGTTTGCGCGCTTTATTAATGAGGTAGGCGTGGCCTGAACGCTTTGATTTTTCTCGATATAATTTTGTTTACTTTTCGATATAATTTTGTTTAGTTTTCAGCAAGGTGGTAATTATGACAAGAAGTTTTCTTTTTTTATATGATATATTACAAAAGTATTTCAATCGATCTATTTAAAATCAGAACGTCCATCAGTTCCCCCGTTTTTGATACGTTGCGTGAACCGTGTACTCAAAGACAACCGGGAAGCGGGGGTAATTTTAATTTTGATCAGTCTGTTATTATAAGTATTTAATTTAGATTACTGTAATCATTAAGATAGATTAAAAGAACTGTTTGACTTTAATCGATATATTTTTGTTAATTAAGCGAGCTGTCGATAATTTTACAAAGCATCTTAAGTTTTTTTTTTCTATACATGTACTTGAGTTGAAGTCATTAAATACTTCTAATCCATTTGAAATTGCTATGATAAATTGCCCCGACTTTATTCCGATATTTTTAAAGTTTCCTTTATCGTTGTCTTGATTCTCGGCTAGTTGTTATTATTCATAATTCGTATTATCATTCTTTATTGCGTACTACAGTAGTACTATTGCCGATCGCCGATTGCCCTAGTGAATAGACAATGTAAAATTAATGATAAGATAAACAATGAATTTCAGATAAGAAATCTTGAAATCAACTGTTATATAGTTTTTTGACACGAATTTTTATTCATTTAAATATTGATTCTATGATTTTCTGCACTTGTTTGTATACATATATCATACCTACATCTAACCCGTAATCGCCTCTCTTATCTGAACTAAGATCGCGTGTATAGTCAAAATATGACTATTAGTTTTTGTTTTTACGTTAAACTATACATGTTCATATAACATATTTCAAACGATGTGTACACAACTGAATATACACAACAAGTCAATAACTTTTATTTATATAATGGCGATATTTATCATTCTGTTGAACAAGTGCCCCGTCTTCACTGTATGCATGCGATTTAGCTGAAGTTTTACAAATGCTGACTAAACTGTTTATATTTTATTTACCTTTTTACACACATACGTGTTGTAACCAGGACACAACAAAATACCCGGTAATCAACAAATGAATGTTAAAAGTGATAAATATATAAGAATTTATCTAGTAACAAAAATAATACGACAGCGAGGAAAAACGACTCTGATCGCCAGTACATGAATTATAATCATGAAATCGGAGAGAAATTATTGTTGAATAATTTTAAATAGGAACACTCTTTTCAATAGGGATTTAAGAAAACATAAAACAAAAACGTTTCATTCGATAATTTTCTTCTAGCCATATAGGAGGAGCCAAGTAGCATGCGGCGCATGGCGTGATCTGTACTGTTATACTTAAACTGATTGACAGGCGAAGCACGCGGGGTCCTGAGATAAAATCCCGCTCAAATGACCAACTGTAGAAACCTAAAGCGAAATAATAAAATTCAGTGATACAACTTTAATTTAAGTATTATAATCAACACACAAGTTCTCTCTCTCTCTCTCTCTCTCTCTCTCTCTCTCTCTCGTATTATAATCAACACACAAGTTCTCTCTCTCTCTCTCTCTCTCTCTCTCTCTCTCTCTCTCTCTCTCTCTCTCTCTCTCTCTCTCTCTCTGAGAATCACTTAAAGCTATGTAAAGTCCAGTATGTACCCAATGTTTCAAACATTTCATACAAATAATCAAATAGTATAACCACGAATTGTGTGAACGTTAATAGTTTACAATGTTTAAGAAATCGGCGATGCAACTTAGTCAAAAAACAAAGAATCGATTACGGTCTAAGAAAGGAAATATTTTTGTGACTGTTTAAATAAGAATAACAGTTTAAAATCTTAGTATGTGTTATCTTATCCCGTATAAAAAATCTAGCAAAATGTTGAACTTATCTGGTAATCGATAATCTCCGTCCGTATTCATCGAAAGACATTAGGTCAATAAGCCATATATGGAAGTTGCACGCTTATTGCACGGTACGGTACGCTTTTTTTGTCCGTCTGTAGGCGGGTCTCGCATAAATTATCTTGCACGCTTTTTGCACCGTACGGTTCGCTTTGTGAACGGTACGGTTCGTTTTGTGAACGGTACGGTACGCTTTGTGAACTGTACGTTTCGTTTTGTGAACGGTACGGTTCGTTTCTTGCACGGAACGGTACGGTTCGTTTTAGAGGTGTAGTAGCACGTTTCAGGGTCAGTATATATATATATATATATATATATATATATATATATATATATATATATATATATATATATATATATATATATATATATATATCATGATCAGGCTTGGGGCGAATTACATTGTGAAGTAATGCATTGATTACCATTACTTCATGAATTTGAGCATTAAATTACCATTAACATTACTTGATTTTCTTAAAGCTATGCATTACCATTACCATTACTTTGTTTTTAAAGTAAAGCTAATAAAGAGGTTTAGCAAATGTTTCAAATATACAACACTCTCAACATATCTACAACTTCATTCTCAGTATCAGGTTCAAATTCAATGAATAAACAAGAGTCATTCTTTATTTGCTCAATATATAATCATATTGTGGCAATATGAACAACACATTACATAAGTAAAATGTTATTTATAGACATTTGGCATGATACAATATCAGATATGAAATAGAGACACAGGATAACAAACGTAACAAAAAACAATTTATGAAATAATGTTGTGGTTTTTAAAAGCTAGATATAGATGAATCCAAAGATTACACAAATCTTTATAATTTGGACACTTAATTTTATTAATTTATCAACAGATGGTTTTACAGCTCACATGAGCTGAAAGCTCAAGTGAGCTTTTCTGATCACCCGTTGTCTGTCGTCCGTCCGTCCGTCCGTCCGTCCGTCCGTCTGTCTGTCCGTCTGTAAACTTTTTACATTTTGATCTTCTTCTCTAAAACCACTTGGCCAAATTTAACCAAATTTGGCACAAATCATCCTTATAAGAAGGTGAATATAAATTGCAAAAATAAAAGGCCAGATTGTATTCAAAGCGGAGAAAACGTCGAAACTGTAAAGAAGGGGGTGCATTTTAAAAAATCTTCTTCTCAAGAACTACTGATTTAATCTTAACGTAATTTAGCGCATAAATCATCCTTAGGGAAAGGAAAATATAAATTGCAAAAATTATAGGCGAATTCTGTTCCAAATTTGAGAAAATTGCGAAAATACTAATAAAGAACGGCTCGTTATTCCATCTATCGTAGACTGGCAATTCATTGCGATAGACTAGTCTTATGACAGGCATCGCCAGTCTACCGCATCTCGAAAACGAGGTTCTTTGTTTGAAGCTGGCAGTTTGTTGTGCAACAGTTCACGTGCGAATATAATCCATGAAACATGGAAATAACATTGGTGCCGATTATTGTGAAGTAAATTGAGGTTAAATATTTCAACGCGTTGTCATTTTCACTTGTGAGGGTGGTTTTAGCTTGTTTTGATTTTTTCGTTTCATTTTGCTTTTTAACTTGGGAAACAATCGCCTTGTATTTGGAACGTAGACTTCGGTAAATAGGCAGTTGATTGTTTACCTGCGAAAATGATAAAATCTGATGCATTAACAACGTACTAAAATGCATTTCCCTCTGTTTTTATTGTTTATTGATTTCTAATTGTATCAAACAAGGGAGCGACTTTGGTTGAAATAGTCGATTTTTGATCGGTAACTTCGCCGGAATTTCTTCCGAAAGAGAATTTAAAGTAGCCATGTATTCCGAGTTCATAATCGTGTAAATTTAATCCAAAGACAATAAAAAGATGTTTATGAATTTGAAAAGACGTTTTCACAGTCTCAGTTAAACCCTGTTGTGATTAATCACCCGCGACTGTCTTATCTTTAGAGGTTATAAATACGGGTGATGCAAACACATATACCGGGCATTGAAAATTACAATCGATAATCATTACATTTCTTGCTGATACTACAATTAGAAGGTAACTTGTAATTATTTAATAACTCTGCCAAATTAGTGCAAAACCGTATGTTTACAGTTATCTTCAAAACTAAAAACTGTTGTAATTGGGTCATAGGGTAGGACTAATTTCTCCAAAATACACAGTGCATAAACTGATTTTGTGTCACCTGGCTAACTCAATAACAAAACATGTTATCTATATAATGTATGAATGCATTTAAAATCAAAGTACTGAAAGTACTGATAGGCGGAAGCATGATTGCAAGTTGTCAATATCATAGTGTTATTATAACTATCTTCTTTTTAAGAATTAGTTTGATAACATAAAACACTATTCTAATATGTCAATTAAGGTATATACATGTAGTAAATGTGGAAATACTCTGTTACTGCACCAGATTAGTCTGGACCATGCCTTGAATAAAGATTAAATAAAAAGAGCTATTTAAACATCAAAACATTTATTTTGTGAAGTACATTCGTATTACAGTTGATACTTATATGCAAACTGAAATTACAGGAATACATTTTCATTTATTATGCCGATTTATTAAAAATGTTCATTTTGACATCAAAATGATGAAAGAATATTATAGTATTAGAATTTTGTAAACTTAACTTCTGAAACTGTAGTATTTTATTCTTTACAATAATGTTTCACAAAAATGCAGAAGTTACATTTGTACATCACTTGATTACACAGGCACGTGGCATCGTTTTTGAAAGTGGGGGGGGGGGGGGGCAGACTCATCCAAAAAATCTTGACAAGCAAAAAAAAAAAAAAAAAAAAAAGGAAAAAGTTACTTTCCAAAATCCTGAAAATCCTTAACCGGCCCCCCTGGCCCCCCTGATGCTACGTGCCTGTTACAGTATTTTACAGAATCAAGTAGTATGTGTGTCACTTTGCTTACCTGGGAAGCACTAGCCATTGAGAAATCAGCTTCATAAAATAATACACAAAATATCTGGACAATGTGTTGTAAAAAAGGTATTCAATAAAGAGATTTTGATGTTTTCTTAATATATTCTCAAGTTTAACAGTAACAGGATGATTTCAAAGTCATTTTATATGTGGAGAATTGCAGACCTCTAATTGATCCTCAGATTGCAGTTCATATATTGTTGACAAATGTTTAAAACTTAGAAAGAATGTATTTACTTACTGTACTGTATACCAAACATATTTTACAAAGATCAAACATATATGCAAATGTTGAGAATTACAATACAATGTAAAAGCCCAGTAATTGATGTACAAATTATGTGTCCATTACAATTGCTCCATGTCTCTAGTATTGAAGACATTTGAACTTTTAACATTAAGATTTTATTTTAATACTAATGGAATCTTCACGAGAACTTCCACCATTACAGAACATAGACTTTCAAAGAATCCCTTAATGGCTGCATGCCGTAATTGTGTTTTTGGAAAGCGTGTAATCCTGGAGTGTGCCATTTGTGGTAACAACAATTTCAATTCACTAGTGTTGTCTTGCATCCATTATACCAATAACAACTGTCTTTTTCAGCAGGATATTCTAAAATGTGTTGATGAAAAATGACTAATGGATATGTTATCAAGCAACATTTCATTACAATATACTTGACCTCCAATAAAGAAAACATGGATTTTTAAAAAAAATTAATCTATAAAATATTTTGAATTTATATGTGTTTTACCTTAAATAATTTATTTTCAAAAGTATACATGTATTTTGCAAATAAAGGATGAGGTATATAAGAAGATCACACGATATGAATTATCAATAATTGTAAGGTTATTTTGGTTTATAACATACAAGTAATGGAAAATATAGTGATTGAACTGTAAATGAAAGTTTAATTTTTTTCTTCAAAATTCTTCAGTTTTTAATTGCATTTAGTACCAGAATATTTCCTATATTATTAGAGATATGACAACAAGATTTCTGTGAGTCAATGCTCACTAGTGATACCCCTGCTCTGATGTGTATACAAAAAAGCATAGTTAACATTACATGTAATTGGAAGTTGACATCAAATATTTTGAAAAATCAATCCTACCAAATGGCATGCCTTAACAAAGACTGAGTTTAAATTTCAAGCATCTGCGATTGTTGCTGAGATAATTTTGACAAAATTTGTGTTATAGACAAACAGACACACAAGGGTAAAACAATATACCCCCTCTCCTTCCGAGCATGGGCATAATTAGTTCATACTAATTAAAAAAAAGTATTTACTAACCTTGAAAATGGCGTTAAGGCCATTAAGATGAGGATTCCAGCATATTTCAGATGTCCTGCTTCCATTTAAAAGTTGCAAACGTGCAATGTTTGTCCCTCTTTAAACGTGCTGAACTGGGAAGCCAACACCCCATTTTTATAGCATCCATCTTTTTCTTTGTTTTGTTTGAATTTAGCTGTGCACCCACATTTAGCAACTCTCCCCTTCACTAGAGATGAAGAATGATGTTGGGCTCTCATTGTCTCCTCTTGTCAGTTAATGTTAATCAGTTTCTTGATATTCATCTGTTAGAACATATACATACTAAGTATAGAACAAATAGATATATGTAAGGTTATTATCTATAATCATTGTTAGGTATATAATTGAGTCTTTTTGGAATTGCAATTAATCATGAACATGGTAGATCAAAGATATACTGGTATATAGTCCAAGTTCTCATAAATTGAAAATTAAAAAAAAAAACGCAGTCATCAAAACTATCATATAAATTATGATGTAGAGAAATTTCCATAGGAAATTTTAGTCACTTTCATTATAGAGTAATGATAACGTAATTCTGAGATACAAGTAAATACAGTAGGTAAAAGGATAAATCATATTATACTCTGTCCCGAGTTTTTGCTTCCACCACTTTTTGCTTGATATTTCAATAATTGTAAATACCTTTGTGCTCAAACTACGTTCATCCACTAATATAAAAAATGTCCAGATTATCTGTTTTGAAACGCCCCCTCTATCGTCTCAGGTTTCAATACACATCCCGAAATTGAAAGTCTACGCAGATTTTGCATTGCAACAGCCATTAATAAGCCCGGATGATAACGTTAAAAAATTGCGCGATGTATCTCGAGTGTATTACAATAGAGAGAAGATGTAATCATTTCCCATTATTAATCTCCGTAAGGAATCTGTTTTCGTTCCTGTGAATTTTTCTGAGTGGAAATGGATAATTGTTCAATGAAGATATCTTGGATATATTCCCTTTTAACGATTTCAACTGCATTTCTTTCACAGGTATGTGTAATTTTATTAAAAATCATCAAAAAGCGATGGAAGCAATACATGTAACTCGGGACAGACTATTTTTTTTTTAAATGTTCAATTAAATATAGAAGTCTCTTTGCAATAGCCTATCTGGAATATCTATTATATTCAACCAATGAATTGTATCTTGTATGATACTTAAAAGCTATATTTGAGATATTTTTAGAGAAAATTCATTTGCAATATTCATAAGTCATTTTTAAACCAAGCTGATTATTGCAATTTTTTGTAAGCAAAATGAATGAACCCGATATCATACAGTGCAGTTCGTTACATATTATAAAATCACCATATGAACATATAGATCTGCAAAGATGTCACAAATATTAAAGGTTTGAAAAAGGAAATGTTATCTTCCTTTATATGCGATTCCATTGTGCTAAATTTTAATCTGTAAAGATATCCTGTAGGCCTCGCCTTGTACAGTATTCATAACAAAAGGCAGACTTTCAGAATAATCGATGAATGCCTAACACAAACAATATAAATTCTTTCAGAAAATTTATGTACTTATCTGAGATTTCTGATTCTAACCCCCGCTTTTATATTGTGACATGTCTCCGCCGCACATCACGTCACAATATACAAGCGGGGATTAGAGTCAGAGGAATTTCGGATTAAGAATATACCAGCTCCTCGATCAAAATTATTGTAACATGAAAATCTAAAATCATGAGGCAAACGTTTATACAATGAGAAATAACACATTAATTACCTAACTTACCTTACGTATGTCGAAGATGGACAGTCACCAGTTGTTCTCAACGTGGGTTTGTTGACAAAAATTTTAAACTGCATAACGTTATGCAGTATTGTCTGAGATTACTACGCGAAACGTCGGTGTGTTTACAAATAATTTATAGGCATTGTATTATTCTAATAATCTTTTTTAAATAGATTTATACACACCCTTGTTTATTTAAAAAAGCATTCATTACCTGTTTCTCCATCAATTTTTCCTTCTGTACTCATAAACACGCAATTTCAAATTGAACTATTTTTTCCCTCGGAATTTCATCTACAGGCATCAGACTCCGTGTTTATCCTTTGTTTATGTCGCATACCTTCGCAAGAGTTATCGTTCGTTCATGTACTATCAAAAACATAAATCTACCACTTGCTATCTTTGCTATAGGCATTTTCAATGGATAATTAAAAACGATGAAGTAAAAATTTAGAGACAAACCACAGTTCTATTATCAGAAACGACGTTTAAACGGGGGTCGAACAGTGGGGGGGGGGGGGTGTTATAGAGTTGTGTGCCCTTAGTTTGAATAACTTCCGATAGTTTACAATGAAAAAAGGGCAGGAATTTGACCTATGACGTAGAAGGTCATGAAAGCAATTGCAATAGGCGCTTCCGCCTAAAAATGAAATTGAACAAATTGGATAAGTTTTTAAAAGTTGCCTATCATTCTACGACTGACGCTGAAATGTTTGTTGATCATTGGAATTGTCTTGCTAAACATTATATACTTGTGTACAGAAAAATCAAAAGGATGATGTGCTATAACTACTTTCTTGGGTCCTTTCTCATTTGATAAATTATTTAAAATCTGACACAATTTTGGTATTTTTCAAACGAGTAAATAAAAACTTCTTTTAAATAGTTCTGACACATTATAATTATGAGGATATCCGTGCATTATCATTATTTTGAAGAAAATATTGCAGCAGAAAATCTTCTTGGTTTGTAGCCGTTTGTTGTTTTTTTTTTCAGGGAATATGAAATAATGAATAGGCCTTAGTCTGTTAGTACAGAACTGATACCTGTATGCCTGACAATACATTAAATTATATAGCTTTTTAACACATAATGTGACAACATTTTCCAGTCAAATGTTTTCATCGATCAAATGAGTAAGGATATAAAACGTCACACAAGTTTACATCAGGTAAACAATTCTTTAAGGGAAGACTAATTAAGTTTTTTACTGTACCCTTAGTAACTTTTGCCACATAGTTATATATATAACACTGCGTATTGCCTTCCAGACTAGCTGGCGATTCTCTGTCCGTCAATCTTTGTTAACTTTCACATATGAGATATCAGCTCTGAAAATGAAATGTATCTCATCTGCATGGTATATTCATAGAGCTTGGCATCTTAATTGAAAATAAAAATTACACTAATTTAAGTTCGATATTTTTTTTCTTAAGTACCAATATACCAAGCAAGAAATATTGCAGGTAAATGGTAACTACCTTTTCCAGTATTTTCATCATATAAAATAAATATGCATTGCATGGCCTCTAAGACAACCTATTAATGAAATCGAATGTTGGCATCCTTTAATTGTGTAGATTCAAAATGTTCAAATTATGATTACACACAATAAGGTAGGCCCACAATGGGTGCTGATTTTTTAACTGATATTCGTCTTAGGAAATGTATGATTTTTTTTTTATCTTAAATGAGCTAATGCTGTTTACATATGTGTAAAAACTGTAGAAAATAATATACCGGTGTTATATATAATTAATATATCACAATATATTATCACCCCTACCCCTTTATAAAATATTGAGTTTTAGGTCAGAAAATTATCATGGTACTTAACTTTGCTAAATATTAAATTTTACTGTTCTTAATTATTTAAGGTCACACGAGGAGTTCCTCAATTATATATAATTTTCCTTGATAAATTATTCCTTATTAGTCCCCTACCGGTTTTCACCGGAGGGGACTATGGCTTTCCTCTGCGTCCGTCAGTCCGTCCGTCCGTCTGTCTGTCCGTCTGTCCCAATTCAGTTTTCCACACTTTTTTTCTTTATGCGTTTGAGGAATAATATGAAATTTGCTGAACAGCTTCAGAATGGCAAACTACAGATCAAGTTTACACTTTTGTTGCGTCTGGTTGACATAATTCCGAGAAAATTAATGTTTTATGTTCCAATTTCTTAATGTTCGGGTTTCGATATTCTGCATAACAGTACATAGTTTTCACAATTTCCACAAACCGGTAGGGGACGTGTATTGCTTATGCAATACTCTCAGAATGCTTGTTTATTAACATTTAAACCTGTTAATTCCCAAAAATTCAATGTTTATTACCAAGCTATTTTAAGAGCTATAATATTTAGAATTTTCCTTAAAATAGCATGCCAAATGCATTTGAATGCTCATAAATAAAGTCATAGTATATATTTTCAATTGAACACTTTATATCTAAATAACAAAAGTATCATATAACATGAAAATATAATTATGGAATTACTTGGTGGAAATCTTCACATTGTGGAGATAGGAAAAAATAGAAAATAATGGAAGATAGGTCGCGTCTGACCGTAAAGTGTGTTAAGTCAATGTAGTTCGCCATTGTTGCTCAGGTGAGCGATGTGGCCCATGGGTCCCTTGTCCCATTTATATTTCTTAATATATTATTTATATTTCTTAATATATTTTAATCGTTTTTCTTTTTACGGAGGACACTTTAAGACAAAAGATTGCTGTTGCACTTTATGATCGAAGTTTCAAAGGGTTCATCCTTTAACTGCATCCATCTTCCGGGCTATACTAAATCAATGTTTTGCAGGAGCAGTCAAAGCTTGGACTGGAAAATACTGTTTAACGATATTTATCTTAGGATATATTTAGTGCAATAATAGATTAAATACATAAATCTTGTATTTTCTATCAGTCCAAACTAATGTACAGTGTAATTAATATACGAGAGAGAGAGAGAGAGAGAGAGAGAGAGAGAGAGAGAGAGAATAAGTAAGATTTATTTCAAATGGGTTATAATATTGGAAGTGATATTGATTTTCATCATGGATGGACAGTGCATTTATTTTGTTTTTAAAGTGCATGTCTGTCTCCTATTCTATTGTGATATAGCGAAGGGAAGGGGATTGGGGACTGTTTAGCACTTCTTATAACAATGGATTGTTTTGATATTTAGATTATCCTGGGGGCATAGTGTGTTGTTGACACATTTCTTGTTAAAGTGCGAACTAATTGGAGTTAATTGTTTAAATGATCAAAAACTCTTAATAACAACACTCTTAAAAATGTTATAAAATTGTGCTGTTATCTTCAAAAATGAATTTTAAAAAACCTCTTTTAATAATACATGTACAATTAAAACATTTTTTTCTCAATTAGAATTCTTTCTTTCTTCTTTAAAAATAAATTTAATCAAATTCAATTTCAACTATTCATTTTTAAAGTAAACATGCATAAATCTATATAGTAATGCAAAGTAATGCAATGTAATGCCAGCATTACACTAGATTTTGAAAGTAAAAGTATTTAGCAAAGTTAATGCATATATATATATATATATATATATATATATATATATATATATATATATATATATATATATATATATATATATATATATATTAAGAAAGATGGATGGATAGATAAATCCGAGAAAACCCTTAAAAAAGGTTTGTTTAGTAACACTTCATATATATATATATATATCTCCCCGAGTACCCATACTCCGTCACCATAAGCAGAAAACATTCCGCGTTTCTCTGCTGACCACCGTAAATGACCGAATGGGCCCGCATGTCAGAAATATCGATATTTTAGTGCACCCGTGAAAATGTTTTAGCTGATTTCACACAATTAATGGTGCATAAAATGACAAAGTTTGATTCTGTTATTTTTTGACACATTCTTAAATTTACCCGTTGCAAATTGTTGACATTTGCTTAAAGATTTTTGACATGTAAAAAATGACGTCATGATCATACTTGATTTCAAACGATAAGGAGTTTCCCGAAAAGTGACGGAGTTAGGGTTGTGACGGAGTTAGGGTTGTGACGGAGTTAGGGGGCTATGCGATATATATATATATATAAATATAAAAGTCACAGTGTCCGGCAATATATATCAAAATGAAAAAATAGCACTTATTGCAAAACGTACAATAAAAAGTCACAGTGTGTCCGGAAATATTTTTTTTAAATAAAAAAAATAAGAACAGTAATCGCAAAACGTTAGCGCTTTCATTTCTTCCTCAGACGTTTCAAGATACATTTAATTAAGGAATGCATTCAATATTTATTAGTTTTATACGATATAAAATGGTTTGAGGCAGTTTACGCTTTATAAACCGCGAAGCGGTTTATGAATGAGCGTAAACTGTTTGCTGTGGAACCTGTCGATATTTAAAGGAAGGAAACACCTTCAAAATCCGAGACTGGAAATTTAAAGTAAACTCAAGCATGACGTGCGAAACCAAAGACCTGATAAATTGTATAATATGCAAGGGATGTGGACAATACTACATCGGCAAAACCAGAACTACACTCCGTACAAGGATCCTACGCGGATTTAAACGTTCATAAAACGATGCATATTTTATTAGAAAATATTTATGTAAAGTTATCTTATCATGATTTAAATGTGATATTAAAAAACAGTACAGTACGTAGTGTACGTAAATGCTACAGTAACTTTTTTATGACACTTAGTGTGGTCCTCTGAATTGGTAGTCACGTGATATATGTCGATAGTTCTCCCGAATGGATGTCATAAACAAATTTCAATACTACAAGGGCATATCCTTATTTGAATTAAAATTTTGAATTATAGTTAAATTTAAAGGGTTCATTTTTTATTAGAATTAAAATCAAAAGAAATGAGCTTCGGTTGGAATTTATATGAACTTCGCCTATAACATTTTACGTATCTATTTATTCATTCTGTAGATTTCATTGAAGCAGCAGTAATTTTAAAATCAAAGTACTGAAGTACTGAAAGCCGGACATTTTTGATGTGTCTTTATGCGTTTTGTGTAGTAAAGACCGAAAATCTCTCTCTCTCTCTCTCTCTCTCTCTCTCTCTCTCTCTCTCTCATGCTTTTAGTGTCGGCAAAGCGTCAAAGAGAGACCGAATTTTGTAAGCGGTTATAAACAAAAAAATGTCTGTCTAATAGAAAAATAATTCAACAGTTGCTGTCTTGAATTTTGCAACAAGCGTAATATATTCAATCCCCATTTCTTCAACGCGCAGCAAAGTAGTTCATGGAAATGCATGCGCATTGTATGTGTCAAAAATGCATAGTCTAGTTTTTAAAACACGTCATTAATAAGAAAACTAAAAAATATCGACAATTCTTTAAAGGGACTTGGACACGATTTGAGATCAAAAATTTTATTTTTATTTTTTATGTATAAAATGGTTAACTGGTGCATTTTACATGATTGACCAAAATATTGAATATTAAAGTCAAGTTACGAGTTAGATACAGAGGTGAGAAATGGTTGTAATGTAAACAAAGCTCGAGTCTTATAGTTGTTTACAAAAAATGTATTGTAGAGAATTACCATTTCTTAGACAAAATGACATGTAAAAACAATTTAAACTAATTCAGTATCTTCATAAATACCATTATAAACAAAAGAAAGATACATTTGATTGAAACTTACACCAATACAACACATATGTAAAAATGACAATATTCGAGCTTTGTTTACAAAACAAAGAATTATGAACTCTGTAACTTGCTTATAACTTGAAATTTGACTCTCAAATTTTGACATAGCATTATAAACTTCTATATTTATCAGTATAAACATTGAAAATGGATAAATAAAATTTGAAAATGTTAAGTCAAATCGTGTCCAAGTCCCTTTAAAAATTAAAGCTATACACGCTATAATTTGCGTCAATTTTGAATGACAGTGAAAACGCATGTGTTTGTCTACTTATAAAAGTTATCCTTAATCTGTAAATTACAATGGTGAAGTCCATCTCGTTACAAAGATATAGATTTTTAATTGTTTATTTTCCTGCCAGGAAAATATACCTTTTCATGAATATTGATGAAGGAAGAGCAAACCGACCTCATTGCGCATGTCCGCGGAGAACTAGGTGGTCGTTATTGTTTGCCTAATTAAATATCCAACTTGATTTTTAATATGCTTAACAGTTGTTAATTTGAAATAAATACATGTATAATGAGTAAAATACGCTTGCCATTTACGATACCCTTACTTCTGCATTAACACTTATAGGATCTATAAATAGCACATAGGGGAAAAACACAGGTCTACGTCATTTTTTCAAAGGAAGTATTCATATCTACTCACAGGCTTGTATTTTTTTCTTTTGTTTGTACTCGTATATCTGACAAATTTATGCTTTACTGAAAATATCCTTTCCTTTGTGAAACTATCACAATTATGAAGATGTTGACCCTTCACCAGTTTTGGTATGATAGGCTAAATTTAGCTGTCGATATCACGTGATAGATTGATATTCACGAGGAGGCATTACTTTCCTGGCAGGACAATAAATATTTTTTATTGTTTAATATTTGATATATTTGTTACGTGATCGAATTGAGCATTATAATTAACAGAATAAAGGTAACTTTTATTAGTAATCAAACCTTTATTCAAAATTGACGCAAATTATAGCGTGTATAGCTTTAAAATAAAACCATAATGCTAACAATTTTGACAAAACGTGGCACTTTGTGTAACTATTTGGTATAGCGGAAGCTTTTACTTTGACGCTGTTTGGTTTTTGTTTACTTTTGAAATTGTGCTATTTATAGTAACATTGGTGATTTGCCTGCCTACAGCCAGTACTATGCTGTCAGCAGAGCCCGGCTAAAAATATAACATTCCCTTAACTTATATCCAAAAGATCGAAATGATCTGTTAAGTGAATGCCCTTGTAAAAAGCGGATTTACAGTACCGATCAGACCCAACCTAACACCATAGTAAACCCCAACTAAACCCCGAGTTTACTTTTTGTTTACTTGGGGTTTACTCTGGGTTTACTTTTTGAAAATTTGGGTCCACTCTGGGTTTACGTTGGGTTTACTCGGGGTTTACTTTGGGTTTACTTTGAAATTGCTTTTGAGGAAACTGTATGCACTGAAGTGTGAAGCAGACTAGTATTTTATTTTACCATCCTACTGCCAGTAATTCCTACCCTTTGTATATTCCGAATACACAGTTAGCGTCTGCTTTCAGTGGTATACTTCTGACTGGGTTTACTCTCTGTGTCCACTCTGGGTTTACTTTGGATTTACTCTAGGTTCACTCTAGTAAACCCGAAGTAAACCTAGAGTAAACCCAGAAAGTAAACCCAGGGTTTAGTTGGGGTTTACTTTCTGTTAGGTTGGGTCTGATCGGTACTGTAGATAGGCTTCCCGATGTCAGACACATCGAAATTGTACATTAAACACTCTAGAATGAAATAATATACTTTCTAAAATATAATTACCAGCCAAATCAAAACAAGCATAGTAGATAGGATTGAATGGAAAAATAATCGTTTTATGATTATGCTCCGTTCATTTTTAAATGCATTTTCTCATGTAAAAAAAAAAATGATTGATCTGCCTCTCTCTACACATAGTATGTGTCAAAATTTTACAATATGACGTCAATTCGACAAGTGCATCGCGATCAGTCTGCTGTTTATATTTATCGTTGGACTTATTTGACGACAAAGTTGCACGAATAGGTAATTTTTAATGTAGTTCAATGTTTTCGTACCCATAACAATTTGAAATTACTCTATTTATTAGTATATTTGACGACTTTTTGTTTTGTTTGATGTCATAGTTAACATTTCCCGTACGTTCTGGTCGGTGCCACCACAAAGAAAACCTTAACAGTTCTGCGTAGTTCACGAACAGCAAATTCAACATCCAGAATACAATAAAATAAAAGTAAGTGAACATTCAGGTATTTGCGGTAAAGGGCATTTTACCGTGATTCCGCTTTACAAGACTTATAGTGACAACGTAGAGGAAAGGAGAGAAAAAGAAAAATATTTTATTCAAACTTTCAAACCATCTTTAACAGTCTAATAGTCAAAAAATAAAATGTATCTGTATTTACTTTGCTTTACTTTGCAATATCATGAACATTATAGACTGGTTCCTTATACTATATTGTAACGTCATAGTATTGTTTGTATAACGTCATCGATATTAACGTCACCTGTTTTAAAGGTATCTCACTCCTCACGTTTTGATTTTATTGCTCATTACTCAATAAATTTTAAATGAATGATTTTATTTATTTGATCATAAAAAAAGATCGTTATTTCATAATAACACATCATTCATTAATTTAAGAAAAAAAAACATTCGAACTCAAGAAACATTTACGTTTTTCGGAACTATTGTGCGGAAGGTTTTTTTAGACGAAAATGACAGGAACAATCAATTTTATGAATTTTTAATATACTTTTCTTTTTATTATACGTTATTCATTATTCACATTTTTAACATTTGATAAGTTTGTGACATGTTCTATAGGCTCTGTGTGACATGTACAAAACTAAATTTTGAGAGAAAGATAAACGTTTAGCATAAAATCGTGCAGATATATAAAATATGTCTGAATTTTTTATAGGCCAGGTTTTGCGAGAGTTTTACCTTTGAAGCCATATATCTAAAATTTGACATCACTGACCCCCCATGTTTCATTATGTAAAAATGATAACGAATACATATGTAGACAAACTAGATTAATTCAATAATATTCTTGATATTCAAAATGTTTTTATTTCAAATCAAATTGTAACTATTATTGAAATTGTCTATTTCAATTATCAATTTCAGCAGCCCTTTCGGGCATTGGAGAACAATGTACTCGTAACCCCTGCTCATTTGCCCACATGTGTCAATCATGCTCAGGTTTACATGCATGAGGCAATTGTAAATTTTGTAAGCAAAAACCAAACAGTACAAAGACCACCATCAAGTCCACAACAATCACCCAGCCAACTACCCTCTCCCGTCCACCCAAAACCTTTTTGTGATTTTTAGTTGACACTGATCAGGCTTTGTACTTTATGAACGGTTTTAAAGGGGCATGGTCACGATTTTGGTCAATTTTTTGTTGTTGCGATTTTAATATTTACAATGCTTCAGTAAGGCATTTTCAATAGGCAACCGAAATTTGAGTGTTATTCGTTGAGTTATAAGCAAGTTACAGAGCTTGAAATTCTTTACTATGTAAACAAAGCGTTTGTTTACATTTTAAAAGCTAGAGTGAAAATTCCAGTTTTATACCTAAAATGAATGTTTTAAACATTAGAAACTCTTTAATTATTCTTAAAATGAATATAAAGATAGATAAATCAGGTTGAAAAAGATTTTTTACTGGTATATTGAACCTATGTAAACAAAAACAGGACATGAGCCTTGTTTACATGATAAAGAATTGTCAGCTCTGTATCTTGCTTATAACTCCACGAATGACTCCCAAATTTCAATTGATCATTGGAAATGCATTTCTAAAGCATTGTAAATGATAGAAACAAATTTAGAATTTGACCAAAATTGTGACCATGCCCCTTTAATCATAGTTTTAAAACTTTTATCAAATTAGGCTTTACCTCTGCCCCTTAACCATGTGTACCTCAAAACGATAAATCCACATTAGATCCACCAGACGTTATAGACAATTTTATACAAACAGGTTTAAAGAAAGGCAGAATTGCAGGTCCATTTTCAAACAAACCTTTTAAACACTTTGTGATATCCCCATTACGCTTGATGCTAAAAGGCAATACAGACAAAGTAAATCATGATCTTTCATTTTTCAAAATTCAATTGGTGAATTCCAATATATACCAAGAGAAAATTCAGCTGTTCCATACGATTCCATTGATCAGGTGGTTGATTTAGTTCAAAAGTTTCGGCGAGAATGATTATAAGCAAAGACTGACACTTAAGGTGCTTTTCGTATTATACCCATTCATCCATCTGATTACTATTTGCTAGGGTGTACTTGGAAAGGTCAATACAACTATTACAGATGTCTTCCTATGGAAGCGAGTAGTAGCTATCAAATTTTGAATCATTTAGATAAAGCACTTATGAAATTGTGACGTCGTCTTGTTTTAGTGTATAACGTTTTAATATTCATTTTCGGTCAAAACATATACCAGGGAAGTTGAGTGTAACAGCTGACATAATATTTCAGAGAATATTTCGAGAAACACCTCATTTATAAGACAACAAACAAAATCCAAGTGGATCTTCTTTACATTTGACAAACTCTGCAAAAAAGACATTTAGTAACAAGAAGAGCATATACATGTATACAGCAATGGCAGATTTTCCTTGTATGGGCATGCTCCATATCCTTAAGAATCCATTTGGTATTGGACTTTTGGCATAACTTTGTACGAGGGTTAATCAAAAAATACGAAGACTTTCGCCATACCTATGTTATTTAACGTCATATAACTACTAAATTTGGTAGACATAATTAAACAATTGCTTCCAATTATTTGAAATTAAAAAAAATAATATATTCCTTTATTTCTAGGAATGATTTAGATTCTAATCCTGCAAAAATGAGGTTACGAAGCACGGTCAAACTTTGTGTTCTGTCAACAATAAACCATATTATGTTAAAAGTATTATCGTCATAAATTGGGCTTAAAAACAAGTAATATTGAAACCTCAAATTAGGCATTGATATTTTATATACCAAATAATGTCGGGACATATAGATTTGTTGATCAGATATCCGTAACGAAAGACATTAGTCGTCCTTAAAATTGACTAAAAAACGTTGAAATCACCGGACGTCACGGCACAACAAAAAGCATAAACAGTATGAATTTAACTCGGGAAAAAAGCCGATAAAAACTGTAAAAATACTCAATGGTGGAAAAAATGAGTAAAAATGATTTTCACAAATTTTGTGGGGGCTGTGGTGACTCTATTTTGGACATCAAACGTAGAACCATTGTAAATATTTTGTCAAAAGAATAAAAACGTCATCTGACAATTAGGGATTTTCTGAATGTAAACGATGAAACATGCGCTTAAAAATAAGAAAACTTCGAGGAACAAACTTATGATTTTGGAACAAATTAAACGTCAAGTGACATACTGCCGATTAAGATTGTATGGTGAAGACCTCAATAGACTAAGGGTGATATAAAGATTGGATATTTCTGTTTACTGTACGTGCGACCTTGACGTCGTGTTTTCAACTTTACCGTGCGCCATGGTGACAAAACATGTTGATTTTAAAATCAAGTAACTACATGCAAAATACCTTTTCATTAAATGGAAACTTCGTATATCAATAAAATATGTGTTGTTGCTTAACATTATCTGTAATTTATGAGTTTTATGAGAAATTTATGATAGACAGTCCAATTGTCTTTGTATTTTTTGATTGACCTTCGTATATGCAACCTTAATTTTTACATGTATATGAAGCATTGTTGTTTACTATTTTGTATATATTTTACCCGGTGGTCGCAAAATTTGTTCAGATGTTTTAAACTAATTAGGGAGTCCCACAATACCTGTTTAATAAGACATTTTGATATGTTTAAGTACCTACTGTATCAGGAATCTCCCTGTATGTGATGTAGTTTATTTGTGGTAGTTTTTGATTTATCAATAATAAATAAAACTAGACACGATCTCGTTGCGAGCAACGAGGAGGTTTTCCGTGCGATTTTGTGAAGGTTTAATGACCTTGACTGTAATAAATGACCCTTTATCTCCTTATCGGGGCAACAACAAAAATTTGATGGTTGAATATTGTTAGGAACATCATTCTCAGCATTTTAATTCTATATTGATTTTCAAAATGATGTTTTATTAAATATTTGTTTTGTTTGAGATATGAACATTTTTTATTCTTAAACATATTACAAGATATTTCTCAGTAAAGTGCTATTGATGAAAGACTTTAGAGCCCTTAGGGCTCCTTAAATTGAAGGGACAGCCCCTTTTTTCTTGACATCATATGAAAGGTCTTTTGATATTAAACATATTTTGTTCAACAAATATTTAGAAATTCGTTGCCGTTTTTGAGCTATCTTGGAAAGTACGTTTTAGGGGCCGACCCCTTATCTCCTTACTGGGGCCAGATAACGAAATTGTTATGATTGAATATTGTTTAAAACATCATTTTAAGAATCTTTTATTCTATATTGTGTTTAAAAATATTTGTCTTTTTGAGATATACAGTACCGTCAACGTGGATCACGTATTTTCCGCGCACCCCTGCGGTCCAAATTGCAACGCGGTTTAAACACCTGTCTCTGGTAAAAACCGCGTGCCCCCGCGGTTCAATCACCCATAATGACAACACCCCTTAGGTTTGAACGATCGATTACAGGTGTTAAATAGTATCGACAAGGAACACGAGTTATCTCCCTCGATTAAAAAAAATATAACATGCATTAAGCCTAAATAAAAGTTAACAAATGCATAAAGATAATCATAATCCTTTTATAGAAAATCACATATTTTGAAGGTAAATATTCCTTTTAAATATTAGCTGTTTATTTGGTAATACTGGGGTAATATTTTAATTCTAATCATTTAAAGCTGTTATCTGTACAATCCAAGGAAAATTGGGCCATGCCCGCAGGTGGTTGAAAAATCATGCTTTACTAACTTATTGATATATCGATATACAATTAAATTAAATTTTAAAATCTAACAAAAAAAATGTAAAATTTATAAGACTTATTTACTTAAATGAAATATTTTACTTTATAATTATTCAGGTATGTATATTTTTATTTTCAATATCATTTTATCTTTTTATCCTATCAAACCGTTAAAAATTCATTCAAATTTTAAAAGTGGCTTAATCGCTCATATTATGGAAAATCACGTCCTTATAATTGCTGTAACAAGCGTCATTGTTTTGATAAAAATTTTATAATTTGTTTAAAAAAATTGATTTCAACCAGCACTGTAGACCGACTAGTTGTAGCCTTATAAAAACACATGCTCACAATTAAATGTTCAAAGAAAAATCAGTTCTCCTAATTAAAACACGAAAGAAAAAGGTACTTATAATTACCTTTATAATTACCTGCATCTGTGCCCACTGGACCGCAGACTCCGCCCGTCGTTGTGCCTGCATCTGTGCCCACTGGACCGCAGACTGCGCCCGTCGTTGTGCCTGCATCTGTGCCCACTTGACCGCAGACTCCGCCCGTCGTTGTGCCTGCATCTGTGCCCACTGGACCACAGACTCCGCCCGTCGTTGTGCCTGCATCTGTACTCACTGGACCTCAGACTCCACCCGTTGTTGTGCCTGCATCTGTGCCCACTGGACCGCAGACTCCGCCCGTCGTTGTGCCTGCATCTGTGCCCACTGGACCGCAGACTCCGCCCGTCGTTGTGCCTGCATCTGTGCCCACTGGACCGCAGACTCCGCCCGTCGTTGTGCCTGCATCTGTGCCCACTGGACCGCAGACTCCGCCCGTCGTTGTGCCTGCATCTGTGCCCACTGGACCGCAGACTCCGCCCGTCGTTGTGCCTGCATCTGTGCCCACTGGACCTCCGCCCGTCGTTGTGCCTGCATCTGTGCCCACTGGACCGCAGACTCCGCCCGTCGTTGTGCCTGCATCTGTGCCCACTGGACCGCAGCCTCCGCCCGTCGTTGTGCCTGCATCTGTGCCCACTGGACCACAGACTCCGCCCGTCGTTGTGCCTGCATCTGTGCCCACTGGACCGCAGACTCCGCCCGTTGCTGTGCCTTCATCTGTGCCCATAGGACTTCAAACTCCGAGAGCATCTACACCAGTCGTGAGATTCCGTCCACACCGGTTATCCACCAGTGATAGTGACTCTCTCGTCGACGGGCTTTTTTAGGAAGTGTCCGATCTGCGTTAATCCGTCGACATTGTTAATAAGAAGATAGATGCCACCAACAGGCGCACAACCCATCTAGAAACTCTACTGACAACAGCCATTGCCAATACAAACATCATTATTGACATTATAAGGAGGCAGTCCAGCGACAACACTTTGACGCAGCTGAATTTGGTGATGCACAGCCAGACTAGCGCAGAAGAGACCCCTTCATCAACGCCCACAGCTGAAGGAATCCCTCCGGAATTCAAGATTGATGACTCTGAACTTCGCGTCTTTGTCCGGGAGTCCAGGAATGCCGGCAATTTCGCGGTGAACCTTACACGGAAACTGTTTCCTGAACTGTTTGATGAAGGACAGTTGCGATACGAGTATAATTGGTATGGAGGCGGGAAGTTAGCAAAGAAAGAACTGGATCCAGTGAGGAAACTGGTGGTGAAACAGAACGTTGTGTATTTCTTCCCAGAGTTCCAATTTCACGAAGCATGGAGGGAACGTGTGGTTCCAAAGATAAACGAGTGCCTGAGAAGGAACGATAAGCGTCTGAAGAGGAAATCCATCGTTATCCCTCAGCTGACCGAGTGCCATGACGACGTTTTTGACTTTGTGGATTAGAGACGATCGGCGTACACGTACCTGTGTGTGTAATGATATTATGTTTGTCTTATGATACATGTATTAACTACTTGTCATTATGACGAACTTTTTATATGCTATGCTGTGAAATTTAAAATATATTGAAGTTTCTCATTTTTGAAAGCTTTTTCATCTTGCGATAAATGTGTGAAACAACTTTTCTGTGTTGCTATTCTGTGTATATATACACATTCTTTATAAAGAGTTAACTTATTTAGAGTTAATGAAGCGAACAAGATACAGGTAAAGTTTTCATATAAATACCCGCTAGGTATTTATACTACTAAATTAAAATTACTGCTTTACTTTAGATAAGAGGTAGTACAATGTCAAGTAGTTTGATCTCAAATATGATGACTGCTTAATTCATTAAAAAGAAGTGGACATACACACAGTGAAAGACCTAACTAATTTGTTCACAATATCGTTGTGGTAAAGTACTGGTTGATCGGGGATCATCGATCACCTTGTCTCAGGCCTGTGTATTATAGTCAGTCAAGCGGAGAACGATTTCCTGTCAGTGCTTGGGTTGTTTATTTGACACATTTTAAGAAAAACAGGAAACCCATTTGAATTTTCATGTTGCCAGTATTTTGCTTACAGAGTGTCGTCGATGCAAATATTCTCTGTTTATGATCTTCATATGAGAGAGAGAGAGAGAGAGAGAGAGAGAGAGAGAGAGAGAGAGAGAGAGAGAGAGAGAGAGAGAGAGAGTTTAAGGCGTAATTTACCTACTTTCATTTGAACTATACCATAATAATAGGGTACATTGTGATTGAATCCAACATGCAGTTTAGTCTGAGTCCACGTGCTACACCTGTCAATCAAATCAGCCTGCTAGATGCACTACGCGTTTCTTCCATGGTTATGGAACGCCTGGACTGTCTTATCATGGCAAAAATAAATTTGTTATGTGCTTATATTATTATGTAGCGTGCTTTAATCGTTATGTGATGTCCTTGTATCATTATGTGGTGTGCTTTTATCATTATGTGGTGTACTCCTTCTATTATGTGATGTGCATTCATTATTATGGCGTGTGCATTTGGTATTATGTGATGTGCATTTGGCATTATGTGATGTGAATTTGACAGTATGTGATGTGCATTCATCCTTATGTGATGTGCAGTTTTCATTATGGCATGTGCATATATCATTATGGCATGTGCTTTTCTAAGTATGTGATGTGGTTCCGTCTTTACCGAATGTACTTTTAAAGATCATTATGCGATATGCTTTTTTCTTTACGCGATGTACTTTTTTATTCATTACGTCATGTACAAACATCCTTTTGTTATGTACAAACATCATTATGTGGTGTGCAAACTTCGTTATGATGATGTGATGACGTCACACTATCCGGGTCATTTGGAAAAATGGACGACATTAAACTAATTTTAAAAAACATTGATCTCCCAAATTTAGCAAATAACTTTGCGGAGGCAAATGTAAACAACGTTGATATTTGCAAAAGTTTAAGCGATGTGGATTTATCGAGGCTTGGAATCGCCACGATCGGCGATAGGATACGTTTTAGGGAAGAGCTTAGACGCAGTAAGTATGCTCACGTGCTCGTGTCTAGAAGACGAATTAATTTGATTTAAAGTTATAATTAATTAATGAAGTTTGAAGCATACATATTAACCTATAGATTAATGTTTACCAATTGCTTGACCAAAAACCTTGCGGGTTTTCACACATTTTATTGTAGAAAATGTTTTGAGAAATAGAAAGTGGATTGAGTTGTTTCCCTTTGCTGGACAAACGAAAAGGTCAAAGGGGGGGGGGGGGGCAATCTTTCCGATTATTTCCCTTCTTTGTGCTACCAAATATTTTGGCGTCCTTTGAAATTTCTTTAAATCTATTTTATTCCTCTAAATTACAAGTCTACATTTAGAAACCCATGCCCCACCCCACCCCCAAAGATGGACATAACTTTTGTAATATGGGTCTTGCCCTGCTACAGCTTGGGTTTTTCGGATGGGAGGTTGACTTGCACACGATGAGGAAGAAAAAATTCATACATGACTGTGCCCTGGTTTATTTCAATAACTATTTAATTAAAATTAAGCTGTTTTACAGGCATATAGCATTGTTTTGGAAAGGGGGGGGGGGGCAGACTCATCCAAAAAATCTTGACAAGCAAAGTATACCTTAACTTTAATTTCACTGTTTATTTCCTTATTTTCAATTCAATTTTTTACATGGTCCCATAAAAAGGGGGGGGGGGGGGCAACTCTATATTAATTCATTTTTTTGTATGTAAATTTCAGAAAAACCAAAGTGGCACCCCCCCTCCCGATGCTACGTACCTGGTTTTTACAATACTCACAGACTTGAAATTAATATATTCTTTTAACCAAACTGAAGAATGACTTGGCAAAAAACGATCACACCGGAAATCAACCTTTCTATCAAATTGAAAGTATAAATGGCATTGGATTAAAAATCATTTAAATTCGCGATAATTGACACTAAACAACAACAAAGAAGTTTAATTTCATTTACACAACTATGGCAGACTGCATGTCACAGTAGTATGTACAATTTAGATAATTTTATTTTAATACAGACCTATTCAATTTACCTGTATTTTGAGATGGCCCATAAAAAGAACCAGATGATAGATTTTCTTAAAATTTCACAAATTTAGAAGAGTGGGTATATTTTACTTTTGGTTAAAAATAAAGGGTTTTGCTCTTGTAGTATTTACAAACATAGGTTTAAATATATTGTTTCAACTGTGTTTAATCTTAATAAAACTATTATAGTACGTGTGATTTAAAGTTTTAAACAATAAATATAAGCATTACCGGTACATATTGATTGTTCTGTATACAAAGCGATTTTAAATTGATCATTGAGATACATGTATGTCATTTATGTGAAAAATTCAACATGTTACCACTCATGCATCTGATCTGCATGGGGTTAAGGTCACTTCATCATCAATGGGGCAGCGGGGGGTTGGGGTTCCAATCCCTACATGTGGTTAATATACACATGTAATAAAAAGTATCTCAATTGTTTTGTACAAAAATGTTTCACTTTTTACAGTATCACTTCCATCTCAGAACAATCAGCAATACCAGCATGAAATACGAGCTTTATTCAGACCAGTGAGGGGTACATCTACATCAGGAAGAATTAAAAAGCAGAAGAAAAGAAGAACATGGACCTGTGAATTTATTTGTCTGAGTGAAACAGATGCGATGAAAGTCCCAACAAGAGAGGAAAAAGCACTAGTTAAAGCGGGACTTGGCTCCAAAAAGATCCAATTTAATGCAGATGATACAGAGGAGCTATTTCAGCAGAAATTGATTGGTGAGGATGGGTTCAGTAAGCTGAGTGACTGTGGTGGGTTTGAAATAATGAGATGTATAAGTAATTGTAGAATATATATATATATGTGTGTGCACACACAATGGTATTTACTCATATTATGAATATTTTATCATATAACATAACTTTTTGGTATAATATGATTCAGTTTTGTATTTTATCATTATGAAATTGTATAATATGATCTGTTATTATATGATTGTATCAGATTGTTTGATATTTTACAAGTATATAATATAATGCAATGTATTTTAAATTCTATCGTTTGATACCAAACAATAAAAATCATCTGATACAATATACGTGATACAGAAGAGTATCACATAATAAAATATCATATTGTATGATGACATTATACATTTTCGTATGATATAATAAAGGCGATCTCATAAAGGTGACCCTTCATCTCGGTGAGCTATGTAAAGTTTGATTACCTATGTTTATTTTTTCAAACCAAGAAGGAATGACATTTTTTTCTATCAAAAAGCAGTATAATAAAAACAAATCTGAAATCTTTGTTCATCTTACTAATTTTATTGACCATCATGAAGAGTCATTGTAGTAGAGTCATGAATGGTAACTAAATAGCCCTTTTTTGTCATGATAAAAATCTGGTCATTCTTAGTCAATGGGCCAAGCAGATTAGGAAAAAAGATACACTAGTCTTGCAGACAGTGGCAAGTGAATTTACATTGTATATCATATTGTTAAGCTGTTGTTTCTTTCGACAATTTCCACAGCCTTTTGGAAAATATCAATTCCATAGTTAGCAGAATGCCAATTAAATGGACAATGTTGTTGCAATTCTTGTAGAGTGTCATTTGTTACTGCATATGAAGGCGGATCAAACACAGGCCTGGGATTAACATTGTGAAGATATTGAACATCAGTATTATCTTCAATACCATACTGTTCCCAATCTAAATCTAAAACATCAATTGGATTATTGATAATGCCGGCTGCAAACAAATGCAATGGCGAGGTCTTAACAGTGCGTAATCTATGATTAGCCCATGCTTCTTTCCATATTTGAAGCTTTTCGTCTATCTTTTTCAGATACACATAATGTAAACAAAACATATGTATGTCATTCAAAATATCAAGCAGTTGTACGTCTTCCATATAGTAAAAAAGTTCATAGTAGTAGCAGAGAACTCCTTCATACACATCCCTCCACAGCCTCTCAATTCTTTGGTTGTGGACACTTTTTCCAGTTATCATGCTTCCTCTGTTTGGTCCTCGAGTTCTGACCATATATTCAGCGACAGCTTTGTTCTCAAGTCCTTTATCAGAGCGAACTCTTAAAGGCAAGCCATAGCTTCGAATAGCACTTTGGAAACAACTGAAAATTGTTTCAGACTTATTGTTGTCTGTACAGTTAAGGAATGTGACAAACAAACCTACTGAAGCCATCGATACCACCAACGATTATGAAATTCCATCTGATCAATTTGTGGTTTGTATCTATATGCCAAAGATGATTGACACCTTCGACATTGTAAACTCTTCTTTGTAATCTTCCTTTTATCCTGCTTTTTATGTTATCCCCATTTGTTCTATGTAAGCTCTCTCGCAGTCTTGCTCTTGTTACCTGTTTTAAAAACATCCAATTGTTTAACATGATATGAAACAGAATTCGAAGATTAAAAGAATTGGTATGTACAGCTGTTCCAGATCATGTCGTACAATTATTCAAGGAATAAGGAATCATTCTTTGAGTATTATGAGGTGATAATTTCGGTCGGGGCGTGGTCAAATCCAATAAAGCCCAGGGCTTTATGATGGATTTGACTACGCTCCGACCGAAATTATCACCTCATAATATTCAAAGAATGATTCCGTATTACTTATATTTATATTATTTCCAATTTGTACACTTTAAAACAACATTATTTTAAAACCACTATTTTTTATGTAGCACATGCTATGTATTACAATACCGTTTTTCGATTATGCTATAAGACACGCCCATTTGTGTCACTCATGTTTTGTGAAGTTATTGGGTTTTGGGGTTCAAAATTGATTCGTAATGTTATCACAGACAAAGACAGTTGAAAATGTAAACATTAATATATATATAAGTGGATTTTGTTTAATACAAAAGCTTTCTTTGTTGATTCATTCGGGCTTTGAAGGTAGCGAAATCATGTTAAAATGTCATTGGTTCGTGTAAGGAAACATTTGCAAAATGTAAATATAAAATAGTGAACTTTTTTTTTCAGTGTTAGATTCATATCAAAAAGCATATTTGCAAATCTAAATATTGAAAAAAGAGGAATTTCTCTCACCTGGACACCTTTTTGCCGAAGAATTTCTCTGACCATTGTTTCTCCACATTTCGGGAACTCTGTAGCAATTTCAGAAACTATTTGATCCAGCTCATGATCTAATATATCGTTATATTTTGATACAGAAAGATTGCATCGTCTCATCCTTCTGTATATTGTGCTCTCTGACACATTTAACATTTGAGAAATTTCAATGATTTTGAACTTAGATTCCAGCAAAAAGTCCAACACATCTTCTGGTATCAAGTACCCAGAATTTCTTTGTATCAAAAGATTGCTTCCATGGTGAATACAAGCCACTCTCAATTTCATCATGGCTGATCTATCAGCAACTCCTAAAATTTGCATTTCAACTTTTGAGAGTTTTGATACAATATCAGGTGTTACCTTTTCTTCTTGAAACTTTCTTGTTAAAGAGCCCAATCCGAGTTTTTCTAGAATAGTTTCCATGTCTAATTTCCAAAGACTACTAATCTTTATTTTCAAATAATGCAAAACGTACATCATATACGCAAAAATAGATGCACTATATGTAATAATCAAAGCACAGCAAATAATGCCAAATGTACACCCCACAATGACGAAAGTGCACCACAAAATGACATACATGTAAGCACACCACATGATGATATAGTCACACCAAAATATGACAATAGCACACCACATAAAGGAATAAGCACACTACATAATGATATAAATACACTACATTACGATAAAAGCACAACACGTAATAATATATGCACACTGCATAAAAATAAAAGCACACTGCATAATGATTAAAGCACAACGCATAATGATATAAGCACACTACATAATGATAGAAGCACACTACATAACGATAAAAACACACCACATAATAATATAAGCACACCGTATAATGATTTAAGCACATCACGTAATGATAAAAGCACACCACATAACGATGTAAGCAGATAACGAATTTATTTTTGCCATAATAAGACAGTCCAGGCGTTCCATACATGGTAAAGGAAAAAAGTTTCGTTCTGTTAATTTTCATTCTCTCGATTAGTTTATATTGAAGGTTTAATAGGTTTTTTTGCGGAGAGGAACATCTTAAAACACGTTTAACAATTTAAGAACGAAATAAAATGACACAATAATTATTGTTACTGTTAGTAAAATTGTTTGATACTGGTAGAATTCCTTATGGTCACTCGTTTCACGGATGACCCACCAGTCTATACCTGTGTATTCTGTGCGTTCAAGCGTAGAGTGGATTTCCTGTCAGTGCGATGGTTTCACACCTCTGTGTAAAACAATTGGGACTAAAGTTAAATACAGTTTACTTTGACAGTCATAAAAAGTTCAAGATGGGGGGGGGGGGGGGGGGGTACGAAAAACGTTATTCGAAACTGTTACAACATATTTTAGCACCTTTATTTATAATCAACACACATAAAATGATAATATCATATAGTATTTTCAGAGTAAAGTAAAAGAACTGGGTACGCTAAGTATAACAAATTGGCCCTGTCGAAATGTGAAAAATCAAAACACATGATATCTTTAAAATGTTCGCCGGAATAATTCATGTAGGACACCCCATGCATGAAAGTAACTTTCGTTTGCTAGAATTCACGTGCGTTTGGTAATTGTAAACTCCGAAACCGGACCTTGTTTACGGATTTTGTAAAATATATGGGTTTTTGTAATGTTTGATCTGATATTTCTATAAGGCCGCATTCGAGTTCATACACCAATAATTCAGAATAACACAATTTTAGACTGCTTATTTACATAGAAACGGAAAAAAATATGTACAAGACTGCGGCCACTTTCGTTTTTTATTTTTTTCTATTTTCAAGATGCACAAAAAATGAATGTTTTCATTGGTTAGCTAAGACGTAAGATGAGTTTCTTTAATATAACAATACCTAAATAAATACTTAACTGAAAAAATAGACTTATGTTGACAATTGACTTTAATCAAAGAAAAATAAAACCGTTCCATGGAAAAATTGGAGTATTTTTATTAGTTTATTAGTCCTTAGACACAGTGTATTTGAATTACTCACAATTACATACCGTGTATTGCAGATAAAATGGTCAACATTGTTGTGTAGTAAAAACAAATATACAATATTGATTTCAGGATGGATATAAGAATTTTTTTGGAAAAAAACCTCAACGTTTCTTATAATTTGCTATTAACCCCTTCACGGTAACTGCGGTACTGCTCTTTTGCAGGGCAAAATGACATAGTTTGGTGAAATATGACGTAACGTCAATTGTTTCAATTACGTCATTTAATTATCTATCTACTGAAATTTCGGCAAAGTATATCATTTTGCCCTGCAAGATAGCAGTACCGCAGTTATCATGAAGGGGTCTATTTAATGAATATAAAGTTATCTGTGTGTCGTTGTACTCTACATAAATGACGTAACAAGTGTAAGCAAATGACGTCATAAAGTAGCTGAGAGAGAGAAAGAGAGAGAGAGAGAAACATGTTTATACCGATACATTTAAAATTTCAAAACAGTTTTATTATCAAATCAGAAGTCAGATTCAAAACATTATATTTGTGTAGATTTATATATTTGGTACAAAGATCGATTTCATTCATCTGAAAAGATATAACTCGCGTGTCTTACTAAATGTACATTAATCAATTAGTAGTTAAGTGTGCATAGTGTTTCTTCGATAAATTTCTTCTAAAACATTCAATCTAAAGTATAATATATATATATAGTTGTTACAAAACAAATGTTTAAAAAAAAATCATTTGACCCCCTCCCAATGGATTTATTCAAAACATTGGAGATCTAATCCTTTGAGTGTTAGGTAATTTAAAAGCAGGTCTTCGCGCGATAACTTCACATGAATTCATAATGTTTGCGTGCCGATTAGTGGACGGGATCATGAGAGTACCCCAGAGCACACCGTGTGTACACATGCAGCTTTATAAATATTTGAATAATAGAAACTGTTTCTATTACTTTCCTGTCGTTGGAAATGACTTGATACATGTACACTTCAAATAATTTGAAATAATGAAATAAATTAATTTCAAATAATATACATGTACATGCTCCAGCTATTATGGTGTTCCGATGGGGCCACTTCGACTTTCGCCTTGGGGGCGAAGATGCGAGAGTGTGAAGTTTGCGAAGGCGAAAGTGCGAAGTTGCAAAGGCGAGAGTGCGAAGGCGAAGGAGCGTTCCTTCTATCGCTCTTTCGCCCATGCAACTTCGCACTCTCACCTTCGCAACTTCGCACTTTCGCCTTCGTTTTTTTTTTATTGCATTCAGCATGAGGTATCGGTCGATTCCAATGGAATCGAATTTGTTGCAGGCACCGTACTCGCCCGAGGTTTGCCGATTAATCTCAGATGTTACCCATGCGCTGTAGGCCATCGTGCTTACTATGAAAGTTTATTAATATTTTACTGTGTTATGTGACATATATGTTTACCGGTGCTCACTATGCTTAATCATTATATATTCCTCATAAAATGTAATGTCCGCAATAATGTGTACACATACACTTCCAGACTCCCCGTGGTTCAAACACATTACCATATTAATTTAACCATGCGACATTCCTTTTTCATGCACGGATGAGCTGGAGAGGGGCCCGGACCCCCCCTTTCCCCCACGGAAAATTAATTTCACACAGTAATGGAGAGAGGGTCGGATACCTTCCCCCCCCCCTCCCCTCTCCACCCCTGGAAAATTTAGTATTATTGATTTCACATAGTAAAATTACCAAAAATATGCCTCGGACCCCCCCCCCCCCCCCCCGACTAGTACAATAGTCCAATTATCCCTCGGACCCCCCCCCCCCCCCCCCCTCCCCACTAGGAATATTGAAAATATTGATCAGCGCGGGTGGTTGAAAATAAATTCTCAAAAGTTAATCTTCTGCCAAAGATGTTATTTTATACAGCTAAAGATATCTTTAAACGATAGAGAGCTCCAAAAACATAAAAAGGCGAAGGCAAAAGTGCGAAGGCGAGAATGCGAAGTTGCGAGGGCGAAAGAGTGATAGTAGTATCGCTCCTTTGCCCTCGCAACTTCGCACTTTCGCCTTCGCATCTACGCGCTTCGCCGTCGCATCTTCGCACTTTCGCTCCTTCGCCTTCGCAACCTCGCATCTTCGCCCGAAATTGCAAAGGTCGAAGTGGCCCTATCGGAACACCATAAGCTATATATCGATGAAAAAGACTGAATTTTCTACTTCCGTTTATGCATTTATGAACAATAGCGAAAATTAAAATTCATGTCATAAGATACGGTAGCCCTTGAATTATTTTGTTTAGTCGAGCAAGCTTTTTGGAAGGCTATTACTTGTACAGCTTACACTTCTGTCAACATTGGGGAAATAGTATGTCACATGCTCAAAACAAGGATGACAGGCACGTGTTATTGCTGTTTTCATTCTCTTGTCTAATCATCTTAAAGAGAGGACAAGCATTGTGGGCAAGTTTATAAGATTATAGAAGTTGACACTGCTGCTGATTTCTATAAAACCAGCGATCAATCTGGAGCGGGCAAAACCTGCCCTTTCAATTTTTCAAAAATCCGTCAAACTAGATAATGTAGTCATGCAGTTTTTAATTTTTACCTCGGCTAAAAAGCTCTTACAGTAACTTTGAAAGAAAGATGTTCACATGCATTAGACATTTAAATTGATTTTAGATCAAAAAACAAAAAAACAAAAAAAAACAACAAAAAAAAAACATTGATTTTAAATACATTTTGCCCATCGTCTCAATTTGTACATTAATCTTGTACATTGGGCGTTGTCAGAGGTGCAAGCTAAAGTTGCGTAACACGACCTCTGGTGAGAGAATGCAAATTATTATGAGGATGATGTATAAATTTATATAACATGAAACATAATTAATTCCTTACTGCAAAAGGCAAAGAAATAATGGATTAAATATGTCTTTATTTACATTATATACCAGAACATCCTTTCTATAATTATTATTTGAAGAACGTTGTCAATACATTTCATGACGTCATGACGTTTTTGGTTAACTGAATAGCTATAAACAACGCTATGTTTAGATAACTATTATATGGAAAACGTAAAAGTTATTTTCAAAAATCAAACTGTTTTGAAACAGGTTAATTCTCCAAATATTTCACTCAAAATTTCATGAACTTTGAAAACAGGGCCGATTTTGCTGCTTACCGTACCCAGTTCTTTTCATTTTATGCCGTTGATCGTAAGGTAATTATAAACGTTCACTGTGAAGCATGTGCTTGCCACGGACTACAGTATAACATTTACTGTCTTGAGCATCGAGAGACCAAGCCGTAAGACGTATCTACTTCTTGATATGGATTTAAATATATTTAGAGTCGAAAATGTTTAAACTCATTAAAAACTTGGTATTTTTTTTTAGTTTTTATCTTATCCTACATGTAGATTATATCAAGAAAATGATAAAAATAAAATGTCTTCGAAATAATAGCTTTATCCACCGTTACATGAAAATTGTTATGGGTGCATATAATTATTTAATTAAAATTTCTTAAAAATCAATAGAGAGTTTTGAAAACGTGCATTTAATACGTAATCATTAAATGTGAAATGAAGCCATTCATCAGACATTATCAGTATATATTCTTAATATTAGGTGGCCGTCTTATTGTCTAATAGCGTACAGGTAAAAATATCCGATCACCTTGTTCAACGGTAGGTCACACCGCCGCGGTTTAAACATGGCTGCAGCGAGGACCGCGATGAATTAACCGCGATGGTGTAACGCGGAAAGGATTAATTAACCGCGGGGGAGCGCGGTTAAATACGGGATCCGTGTTGACGGTACTGTAATTGATGACAGTTTTGGACTTCTGGCCCCTTAAAACCCCTAATTATGTAACGCATGAGAAACATGTTATAATGTGTAGTTTTTTAAGTGAAAGATGAATATTTTTTATTCTTAAACATATTACAAAATATTTCTCAGTAAAGTGCTATTGATGAAAGACTTTAGAGCCTTTATGGCTCTTAATGTGAGGGACCAGCCCCTTTTTTCTTATCTCAAACGAAAGCTCTTGTAAATATAAATTGTATTTGCTCTATATTTTATGTTAAAATATTTTTAGGAAAGGAGATAAAGAACAAAAACCATTCAAAATCACGTCGTTTTTTCAAACTCGATTTTCAGGTCCAGGCGAGCTTCGACTCCTTTGAAGCCAGACAACCATAAATGCCTTTAAACACATCTACGACCTTTTGTCTACAATCCATGAAAATTTAAATGCAATATCATTTTTCGTTTAGGAGGAGATAACTGGACAAACCGACCCTGTAAAAGTCGCTAAAACGTCAATATCTCCCGAACGAAAATGACATTGAAATGTCATTGAAATAAAAAAAATATATATAAGGTTTAAATCAATATTAATAAGAGCTGAATTTTTCACGAAAATTTGTTGAGTCGTTTTCAAGAAATCACTTGTACAAAAAGGCGTAAGGAAAAAAAATAAAAGGGAAAAAGAAACAAAGCAATAACAAGTGTATTTCGTCGATGACTATTTAGTTGGTTTTAAGGTGAAAAATTAGTAAGCTACCATAGTGTCAACCGAGTAACCGGTTAGTGATTGCCATCCCTAATTTAAAACTTCATATCCTACAATTTAGATATTATTTTTCTATTTCCTGGTCTCAACGTATCAAATATAAGAATATTGGAAAATAAAGAATGATAGAAGGAGAAAAATGGGCTACCGTTGCCTACTTTACAACAAAGATATAATGAGGTGGCAAAACACACCAACTAACTAACTTTATTGAACATAGACCTTAAAATTTCTTATATAGATTTTACTTGAGATAATTATAAGAAAAAAATATGTGCCATTGTGACCTTGATATAAGGATATTAAGATATAAAGATGATTATAAACGTGTAGAAGTAGCATTGCAGTTCTTGAGGAAAAGACATTTAACAGTTTTCCTATGTTAAATTGAACCTCGTTTGGACCCAAGTATTTTTTTGGGCTCATTTTTTGAATTGTTCAAATTGTACCTCTAGGAAGATTTTTAAACATTTTTTTCCATATATTTATTTGTTGAAGCTTGACCCCCTCTTGAGGCCCCATTACTGGCTTTGGTGTTACGGTGTTAAAAAGCAAAAATATATCATAGAAATCACACAAAAAAGATAAATGCAATAAAACATGTAAAATTCGAGCACTCACTCAGACATCTTTGTCAAAGCATCATACATTTACAACATTTTTTTATTATCTCATTTAACCATGTGAATGTGAAATGAAGCGTTGAGTCCATCATTAGCTTACAAAAAGATACATGACTTTATGCTTCTACACACAAACTCGAAAGGTGAGCCTAGGAGTTTAATTTTTTTTCTTAATGTTACTAAAGTAAACAGTGCTATTCTTACAATTGATGTTAATGTCCTTTTGTTCATGCGAAACAATTTCCCAAAGTATTACGTAACATTGGTGCAAAAAACATAAAAAAGTCTACACATGATAGTAGATCGTTTGTAAAATTTCGTGTAATATTATCCATTATTTTTTGTATAAAAGAGCCCACAAAAATACCTGAATACCTAGGCAAACAGAGTGTCTCCTTATCTCAGGTCACATATTTAAACCCAAAACGTTTTTTAAAGATTGTGTTGCTACCTAAAAGTCCTATATATAGCAACTCCTGCATATTTTGTAAAGGAAAATACCTTATGACATTTACATACTTTTGCATAATATCTCTAAAACAAACAGCTGTGTTACTTTCAAGTATATGTATTGTTTATATGTTTGCATTTAGTCCAATACAGTATATGCATATGTTTTAAACAAAATAAAAGGTGTTACATGTATGCAAAAGGTTGATCTGATGGATAAATTGTAAATACATAAACATATAGTTTTTGTATCACCAAAAATATGTTGTTTGTAAAATGTACGGACTCGATGTACATAACGCGTATTATACAATGTAACGTATTGTTGTTCTAGATAGGTCTAGGATTAAAATTCATACATTTATACTGCAAGGGTGACTTACCAAATAACAATGAATCAGCTAACGTGTCTCTAGAAATAGACATTTGTTTCTGAAGTTTTTAAATACATTTACATGTAACGGATGTAGGTCATTTATCAATCATAATGATATGTGTAAAACCAGATCAATAGATAGACGCATATATGAAACTTTTTGTATTCTACAATTTTGGTTTGGTACAAAAGTTATCCTGCAACCAACTTTACTTTGTTGTTGAAGAAAGGTTTCAAAAGATTGACATGTTTTATTTCGTGAAAAACTTGTAAACTCCCGGCATTTATGTTTCCTAGTTGAAATGTGCGATCGTTAAATGAAAAACGAAACAAACATTTTTAATCTATTGTAGATTTCTATACTTGATATGAAAATCTATCTTTAAAGATGAGTCTTACATGACTTTATTTATCTATAGCTACCCGATTGTTGTTTTGTTTTTGTCAGATATAAGCATCGTTGAGGTACTGGATTGAAGGCTAAAAATAATGAACTGATAAACATCATATATATTTACCAATACATATAATCTCTTCTAAGTGTGACACATTTTAAAACTTCATTTGGTATAATAAAATATATCAGTACGATACTGAATACATTTCAAAATACGAAACTTGCAGATTTGAATATGAAGATTTGCTTGGAGTTTTGATAAGTACATTTAACGAAATTTCTATCTGGGATGGGGAGCTATTTTACCTAGTCGTCTATGAAATTGGTGCAAAATAATCCATTATTTTACAAAAAAGTAGCACTGAAAAACGATGTGCATAACTAAAATCACAATTTATGTGAAAAAACATGGTTCGTTATTTTTTGTGAAAATGACCCACCAGTTTTTTTTAAGCAAATTTAAAAATCACCTAATTATAAATGATCGTGAATCTTAGTTTAATACCATCTCTTAATTTGCTATTTAGTTTGCGCGAATTATATTTTCATTGATCTAAACTAGAGCTACATTGAAGCGCAATTTCTACGAACATGTACGGACTGATCTTAAACTTCCAAGTAGCATTGGTTACCATGGTAACCTTCAAATAAATTGAAAAGTGGCTGTTACGTGTTGTTATTACATAATATGATAAAAAGTAATTGTTTTCATTTTTATGCATAACGTGTAACAAGAGTTGTGTATTTATCTGCAAAAACTAGCTGCCTTCCTAATCTCCTGAAGTTTTTATGAAAGTGTATTCATTTGATATGTTTCATCTTCTGCAAGTATAGCTTAAAACTAAGTACTGACCTGGTGTGATGAAATGACTTTTACTGAAGAGGTACATGTAGATCACGAATCCACCAAACTGCGTACACTGTAGTAATAAGAAACAGATGCTATAAATCTTCTTACAGGGAAGACTTAAGAGTGAACTGAAATTATTAAAAGATACGCTATTACATGCGTTTAATTTAATGCATTTTTAATGAATGCGATAAGAATTCATTGTTTACCTTAACCATAACACAGACAAAAAAATGTTTCCAATTTTAAAAAAAAATGCCCAGTTCTTACTTTTGGAAGAATTAGTCTTTCATCTGACCTGTGTGAGAGACGCGTGTCTGTAACATTTACTAGTGACTCTTCTCGATACTGTACAAAATGATGAAGTGGACTATAACAGTGATACATATTGATACGGTTCATTAAAATATTATCAAGAACTGTGCTAATGTTACATGAAAAATTAAATCACATTTTTTTTTCTTATTTAATTTCATATTACAACGTATCAACTTTTCTTCATCTAAATGCAAATCTTTGTACTTGTTCGATCTATATCAGCCTTCATGATTTTAAGTTTGAAAAATAAACATTTATTAAATAGATACGTTGATGCTAATATGTTGCACGTGTGCTTTTTAATTCTATGTTGTTAAATGATTGCACATACACGTACACAGTAAATGAAACTAATAAGATATAGCATGTATTTCAATTTTTTTTCATTCAAAACATGTTTTCTTTTAAATAGTAACTGGCATATGAATAAATTTATTAGTTTTAATCTCTTATCAACGAGTTTATTTTTGTAGAAGTGGTAATTGTTAAAACTATTCTCTAAAATTAAGTCCTAGTTTTCAATTAATTGATAAATTGAAGACATTTGAATTTTCTTGTGCAAAGTCATATCTCTGAGTAATGCAGTTTAAGCAGTGTTTCCATACCAACATCTGCTTGTACTTGTTTGCTTCTGATTGTCAGACTTTTGATACTGATCAATTTTTGAAGCAACAACTGATAACTAAAACGAAAAACGAGTTGAACAAATTTCCGGCAAGTAATTAAATATTGTATATAAAACCGACAAAAACCACGTCAGTCGGTTAAATTGTTAACACGTAGTAGACCGTCATGCTTTCCGACTCATTCAATTGTTTGGAGAATCTGGTTGACCTAAATATTGTCACATGTTAAATAATGCTATCCGTGTAACGCAATATACCGGACCTTTTAAATCGCAGCCGATTACAAATGCGCATATAGTATAAAAGAAGAACCATTGTTACGCATCTTGTTCTTGATAAGAACATCTTTCAGGTGTAACTTCCGGTTTTATGGGAGACATACCATGGATCTGTATGTTACATTGTGTTTTCTGTTATTTGGAACATTCTTGTTCTCTTTACCGTTGCTTCACGAGTGTGTGAGTATCTTATTTAATATTTATAAAACAGCAGAGCATTTTTGTAGTCAGAAATTTCTGACGTTTTCATGGCCTTTTTATCGAGTTTGATATTTTACATGTCAGTAAAACCCAAGAACCGCCGCCATTACAAAAACGGGAAATTAACCGCCTCGAACTGGAAGCGGCAATCAATGTTCAATTATATATATATATAGGTTAAAATTATAATATAACTTTACTCCATATTTTGATAAACACACTGATAAACAATAGTGTTGTTGACCTATTTTCTCGCAAGATTTCAAAAATACACGAAATCGAACCAAGACAGAATGTGTTTAACAGTCTGTTTATGTTATGAAAGGACGCATAAAAGCGATATTAGTTAGCAGTAAAACATCTTAATTAATTAAATTGAAACATTTGAAAGAACACGTTTATGTTTAAAATCGAACCGAGAATGTCACCTCCAGTTGGTGGCAGCGATTTTCAAGTTTTTGTAATGGCGGTGGTTCTGACGTTATCCTGGCGTGTAGAATATCAAAATCGTTAAAAAATAAATGCAGAAAACACGTAAGTTATTTCGGACTACAATTTGTGATACTTTACACAATATGTTTATTACTTTACATTATATTTGAAAAAGAAAGTACTCAACGATATCGACAGTGTTCAGCAAATTCTTAATATAGAGTATGACAGGGCAAAATGTACGTGTACAACAGCAAAAACTTTAAATTGTAAAAAGGTTTTCGGCTTGAATAAGAGTTTTAAAGACATATACCATAATGATTGTTTCTCCATTATTCCTCAATACAAAAAATTTGCATAAACATCCATCGACTCAAATCTATTTGAATTTGACACAAGTGTAGAAGAATATCAGTCCAACAATATATCCAAAGTACAAGAAAATTAATAAAGAGGGAACTGAGATATGGCCCCTACTATAACCCCTACCTTGCAAAATTCAATTTTAGTTTTAAAAAAAAACAACAACAGTGGAATGTGATCAGATAGCGGCAATGAAAACAAAATATGGCGTACAATGTCTTTCATCATAAATAACCATCAATAAGTCACTTGACCGTGAATGTGAGAATCATGATCAAAAGGGGAAGATCGAAATTCAATTCTGAGCTTAGTTGGGTCAATCCTATTTACATTTTTTTGTTTTGTTTTGCATTGGGTGTATTTCATTTTTGCGAAAAAGGTGTTGCAAAAAGGTGAAATTTTAGATACCCGTAACGCTTGCAAAGTCGTTCTAAATATAGACCCGGCTACGTAGAAGATTATATTTACACTGAGGATATGACCTGTAAAAATGCAAAATACCCAACAATTTACGCATATTTCTTTCATTGAACACGGCTACTGCCAATTGATCTCAAGTTAGGAAGATTGCTATATTTTCTGTATTTTGATGTCAACATAAAACAAGATTAAATATAATTCTGGCTCTTCCAAATAAAAAATCTTCAGTTTTATTTTGATTGTAATTTACATGTAATCACTGCGTTTTTCAATATCATTACATGTGAGATAAAAACTTTGCATAGATAAACGTGTGGTACAAACCTATCCGTATATATTTTCATCTGCATATTGCTTTATCGCTGATTCATACTTTTTGTATGAATATTTGCTTTTTCTATACCGGTACATGCATCTTTAAAACAACACATTTTCCATAACAATTACATACAGTAATTTTGTTGATTAATGTGTTCGTTGTTTTGAAATCTCTCATTCAGTAGAAGATAATTACAATTTTGGATTATAACGTGCACTTTATACATAAGTAACGTTGAAACAAAAATAAGTACACATCCATGTAAAGCATGGTGTACATGGAAATACACATTCAATTGAAAAGCATTTTATTATGTATTTTCTGACATTAATTTTGAATATTCCGATCTGTTTATGCAAGGAACACATAATATATAAATAAAATACCAACCATTCCGGGATTCGAACTTAAACAAAAAGGCCAGCAATGGTCATAATTCTGTCGACATGTGCAACCACTCGACTACGCTGGACAAGTCTATATTTGTGAAATTTAAATCAAAATGATACCACTCATCTTATCGCGTAAATATATGTTTATTTTATTTTTCCACCATGCTTTACTGTTTTATTAACCATTCAAAATCCTTTCTTAGAGTTAATGTTGGATTATCTTCAAAAAGTGTAACAACCAATTAAAGAAAAATCTACAAAAAGAGGTATATGAAATAACACATCGTTATTGAATTTCGATAATATTTGTGGGGGGTTTTTCCAAACATTTTTTAAAGTATCTCTTTGAGACAAAAATCTGAAATGAGAGTTTTCAAGAAAATATCTTATTTACTCTAAATGCGAATGTCAAATTAGTTTTGTTTCAAATAGGTATTTTTTAACAACAACAATTAGTATTCTGCTTTTGAGAAAAGCATGGAATTTGCCAAATTTATCTGTGTAGCAATTGTTAAGTCGATTGAATTATCTTGCAGAAGTTATGATTTAATTCTATATTGCATTGTCATAACATATAACGTTGCATGAAAAATAGATTTACATCGATTTATGTAACTGTGAGGCGACATATCAAATACGAGAGCGTGAAGGATCTAATTTTGATTAGATTGCTGCATGATATTGATATTCTACTGCTCATATTATATTCTATTATACGGCACTGTTTCCATGCACTTTGAAAAATTACCAGTTTGAAAAAAAAATTCAAAGAGCGTTAATTTTGGAATCAAGTTAACGTACTTTGAATTATTTTTTTTTAAAAGTGCGTTGATATCGTCGATATCAACGCACTTTGAAAAAAAAATGTTCCAAGTTTAGTCGAAATAATTGATACTTTTATATTCAATAAATGATTGTTTTAACATTGTTAAGCTAAATGAGATATATTTAAAAAAGAACCCAATGCATTCTCAGCAAACTTAGTAAACCAGGGTTTTTTTTCTTTTCTCATAAGATTATGTAGTTTGACAATTTACACATAAAGAACAACTTGGGAGATTAGAATTATCCAAATATGTCATAAACTATATCGCTTAGCAATTGCCTTTTTCCTTTTGTTGATGTAACACATTTACTTATCTGGTACATTAGGCTATGCCAGAAACGAAAATGGGTAATATATTTTAATAATGATTTATATATATATTCATAATTAATGTCAATATATGAAATATTTCACCTGGTTTTAATTGCATGTGCTTGTAAATGAATATAATGTGAAAAAAGATACCTTAGTTATGTTTATCTAAAACAATATGATGTTTAAGAAAATCAGTGCAACAAAAAAAAACCCACATCCTAATGCCTATTTTAAAGAGACAGTACGGCGCATCTTATAATAAAAACGACTTGACATTTTTTTCCGATCGGATTCGGTATTTTTGTACTACTCATAAATGATAAATGTATATTCTTTCAGAAAATTACAAAGTTCTCCATGAAAAAAAATCTAATTATTTCATTAAAATTAATAATTACGTATAACCCAACACAGATTTACATCGCAACGTGTTACGGGGTTCAACCTTCTATACTATTATGGATGTGTGTATTCTGTAAACAAAACACATGCAGGGCTCACGAAGATTCTTCTGGACATTTTTGTTGATAAAAATATGTTTTTTCTACTTCTCCAAAGTAATAATTGTTCAAAGTTGTTAAAATAACCACGCTTATTATTTTGTAAGCTTGTATTTTTCGTGCTTATCAAAGGAGTTGCTACAATCTAAATTCATTTTTGTAAATGAGGCCCCTCGAGGGGTTATTTAAAATATTTATGTATGTTCATTTTTTTTAAATGAATTGAAATAAGTTTACCATTTATATATTATCGAGTAAGTGAGGATGTGTTCCGTTAGGAGAGTCCCTTTAACCTCGTATAACCGTATGACCGTAGTCGGACGAATATCATGCAGTTTTCAGCACTTGTCAATTACTGTCAATCAAAGTCCACGTGGTACAAATAAACGATATAATATTATTCTGGTTTGTACGACCCTTGAATTTCCGGAAATTCATTATTACATATACGTTAATTAAGTATGTGAAAGGGATTTTTATGTATTTCAACAATTAAAATTTACGTTATTTCTTATTTACTAACGATACTATAGCTGTACTGTCTTTTTAAAATTTATAATAATTCAAATTTTGTCAATGTGATATTTTTTTTTATAATGAAGTGATTAATTTAAGTGATTAGAATATGAAAAAAGGGTGTATGTTAAAAACTTACTGATTCTTTTGCATACCATTGGGGAAATCATTGTTTGTCTAGTTCTTTTTTTCAATATCACTGTATTTAATTTGTATCAAAGCATATTTCTTTCTCCAAACTTAAGCATTTACACACAGTTGTTGAATATCATATGTTTTTGAAGGAAATTAAGGGGTTAGGTGACCTTCTTCCTGTGATGATATACTGGTAATTGACTTGTATCTATTGGTTAAACCCCACCCCGTCCCCATCTCCTTTCTTAAAGACGGTAAAATAGATTTACTAGTGTTAAATAATCTTACATGTACTGTGAAAAAATTAGAAATTCAATTCCAGAATTTGCAAATATTTAAATATATTTTTTTCAAAGTGCAGTAAGTGTCTCAATACTAAAAAATGTAGATGTACCTTCATGACACACTTTGAAACCGTTTATTTGGTTCAAAGTCTAACGCACTTTGAAATTTTTTTCAAAGAGCGTTGATTTGGTCCAAAGTTTAACGCAATTTGACTTTTTTTTCACAAGAGGTAATTTTTTTCAAAATGCATTGGCACATGGCATTAAACCTTCAAAGGTACCTGCAGTGCCAGGCAAATTTTGTATATTATGGAGATCTATTTGAAATATCATCATCCTGGACATTTTACTGCGATTGCATACGTAATTTTCGAAATATTTGGGGAAAACCCGATTTTACACCTGAAAATATATTTAATCAAGCCGTTTTGGTGCGAGATGAACTGTGACGTCAAGGGACAATGCTGCCACATGAGAAACAAGAAATATGTATGAAACTGTTTGTTTTCTTGCATTGTTTTATCGATATATGAATAGTTGTTTCTGTATGTTTATTCTCTTATCAACCCTGGATGACTACATAAACTGTTGCTTAAGTTTTAAACTCGTATTTTATCGTACAAAAAAACCGAATGCGGAAAATAGTTTGCTTCATGAATTTGGTAAAATATGTAACAAACTTGTTCACAGTCTATGTAGCAAGATGACTATCAATCAAAGCACTATTCTTATAAGAATTTTTTTTTCTTATTTCTTTGTTAATATTAAATTATCATTCTTTCGGATGAGTTTCCTATGACAGTATCAATAAAATGGATAATACGTGTACATATTCTTTAAAGGTAGCACGGGGTCCATTCCTCGGATGAAGCATAAAATTACAACCATGTAGCCCGAATAATCATAAATTTGATATTGATTTTGAACCAATAACTATCAAAACTGCATGCATATTTTAAGAAACACAGAATCATAAACGGATCGGGGCAAAAGTCCAAGAAGCCTGTCTCGTACTCTTTAAAAATACGACAATGTCTGTTCATTTTACTGGGTTTTTTTAAATCCTTTGTTTAAAAAATTTAAAGTTTATTCAGATTTCATGATGATTCGGTGTCAGTATAACAGTCAAAGCTATTTGGAGTACCAAAGCGCTCAAATGAAAGTTGCACTTTATAAAATAAGAAATCATGACCTTAATGATCAACGTAATTACTTCCCAAATAATTACTTTATTAAATGTAAAAAAAATTGCTGAATTGTAAAACATATCATTTTTAAAGATCAGTAAAAATTTAGTTTGAACATAAGTTACTTTTCAGAAGTCTCATGCACGCATGATTCTTTATTTGCTCATCGACGGACTATACACATATACTAAATGTAGCTGATGAATGCCTGATTTTACACAATTTAATTCATTGTTTCTGTTTTATCTCATAATGATTGAGTTGATTATTATAAACAAATCAATTTATCAGTCAAGAGGTGTGAACCCTTCCTCCCCCCCCCCCCCCTTCGTTCACCAGACCCATGTACCATGTGTATACATACCCCAGATACACAATTGTCTGGAAAAGTAGCTTCGTTCGTTTACCTGTTAACCTGAATCAATGTCTCGGATCATTTGTGTGTGGAGTAATGTTATGTGATAGAAAAATGAATAATGATCATAAATATGACCATGCAAGTGTTTTTTTATTCAGATATCGTACCCATCGGTAAGAAGGAAAAGAAAAGAGCAAATATATATATATATATATATATATATATATATATATATATATATATATATATATATATATATATATATATATATATATCGTGTCCCTTCATGGGGCCCCACACAATGAAATATACCATTTATGATTATTTTGAGGTGATTATCCAGACAAAACCTTTATAATGTTTAAAAAATATTTACATTTAAAACATTCAAACAGATATATACGCTATATGCGATTGTACTTGCAAGTCTTACCTCGTTGTATTCTGATTCCATCCTTTTCTGTCGCTTGTCAATTAATGTCACGTGACGCTAAACGTAAACTAAAAACCGTTCCGGATCATGCAATCTTCGTTTTCCCAGTGCATTCAAATTGCATGTTTTGTCTGCATTCCGGTGCAGATGAATGCACAAAAACTTGGCTATGGCCATCTTTCTTCACAATCTTTGAATTTTATGAAAAATATTTACGAAAAAAATATGTACGTTTGAGTCACCATGTCTCTTTAAAAAGAAATATTACCTTAACAAAATGTATACATGTACTGATACAAATTTGTAAATCTACAGTGCTCAAAATTACTATAAACGTCAAAACATCAATTATTTTGGCTGTTAAATTGATTCATGATATAAAATCCAGTAAATAGAACCTGCACTCAGTTCCATGAATTGGTAACTTTATGTTTCTGTCATTGCTTTAAATACACGTAGTTTTATTTATATTTATTACGGTAAATATTTCTGATCATTTGGAAATATTATTTAATTAATATAAATTGTCAAATTATCGCTCTTTGCTAATAATATAAATAAGTGACCTAAGTAAATATATGTTATATGTGAATGTCTGTGCAATGTTTGTGTTTGTATTGTCTTTGTTGTGTACTTATATGTTTTATGTTTGTGTTGTTCTAGGGTTATTTCCTGCAATAACTATATTCATACAATTCATTAAAAAAAGGAATCGAACCCTATAAAATCGACTTGGTGTATTTATGTCATCTGCATCAAGATCTGGTTACAAAATGGCGCCCAACGTGGTTTAAGGACGGCTATGTGGTGGTCTTACTCGCCTGCATAAGAGTTAGTTTGCCGTGAAAGTAAAATGTCTCTTACCAACCAGCTGTGAAACCCATGGCACTATTGAACATTAGAATATTACAACACATTTCACTTTAGATAGATCGTGCGTTTTAAATTAAAAAAAGAAAAATTATTTTGCTAAAACGTACAGGTAGTCGTTTATAAAGTAACAAAAACATGTTACTCAATATAAATTGCTACTTATCTAGCTGCAGGTATGTAGCTCCCGGTAAAAAAAAATTGTACTATTACCCAATTTTTTACAGGGTAGAAACTACCTGCTGCCTAGTTTATTTAAATCATGCTAAGTAGGGTCACCTGAAATTGATCGTATTATCAGTGATCATATGTTTTTATTATGGCATATTATTGATTCATGCAATTAGTCTCTCTTTTTAAATTTCTTTTAAAACACTATTTTGTTTATTTATTCCCTGTACTTTTTGACAATTTACAGTTAGATTTGTTTTTCAATTTACAAGATAGTGTTTTTAGTATTATATGAACATTTTCCCCGAAAACAAAAAATGATAAAATGTAGACAACACAAAGCAAAAATAAAACATGGTTAACACCCCATGTGTATTTTCTCCTGATTCATACAATGTAGTTTTGCATTAACTGACAGGGCCGAAATTTACACGACTCATTTCTAATCAGTTTATTGATCGATACTTAAAGCAACGTATACAACCTTTACGAATATCTTCGGCCTTAAGGTATCCGATCCATATTAAGACGTAATTTTTCCGACATTGAATATCCATAATGTATTTAATACTTTGATATTAATATAAAGCATTTAAGAATAGAAAAAGATTTACCGAGAGAAATTTTCAAAAATATTATAAACTAGTAAGCAGTAATTAATAATGAAGATTGCATTATGGTCTATGGGGACACGCACATTTTTTAAAATAAGCAAAGTACTGAAGTACTGAAAGGAGTTGATTTCATCGATTATCATTTATTTAAAAATTAACTTATCTTGCATGGCAATTAGTTTCTAGTCTGTATTTGAATTACGCAATTTTTTATTATATGAATTTTAGACTTTTCCGACAAGAATTTCGAGAAAACCCATATGAAACATGTTGTGTAATATTCAAAGATAGATTTCAAACTATGAATACGTAATCGAAGCAACTCTAAAAATTGCAGGGATCCAAGCACTATTGATATCGAACTCTAGTCTCGTTCAACCAGACGCTTGGCTGTCTCCGTTAATTTCCGACATGCAAGAGAACCTCTCTGCTTGTCGGAGATTTACAGAGACAGCCGAGCGTTTGGTTGAACGACGCTAAATAAAACTATGGCGTAGGAATACATGAGACTATAAAAATATCTTAGTTGTTCGTATTATATACAATTCTTACTATTTTCAAAGTGTTTATTGATTAGTTTCCTTGAAAAACAATGCTTCAACATACATTAAATCGAATTTTTCTATTATTTTCAAGAACTAAGTCTTGTCAGCGTTGATGATTTGTACTTAGGCCCAAACACTGTTTCACTTTCGGTTTGCCAGAGCAACTGCATAGCAGAGTTGATTAAAATCAATAAATGCTTTTGTGGAAAGATGTATTTTATCATTAGGAATACAAAAACTATTGAAAATAAATTTTATACTGTAAAGATTTTTTTAAATAATTTTTTTTAGAATAAAAGCAAAGAAAAGGCAAAGGTCATTAATTAGGACACATTCCACTCTTACATATTGATACTTAAACATGAAAATTATGTCCAAGTATACTGAGTATTAAGCCCATGCATATCTGTTATGCACCCAAATTCATTAAGTCTTGGGCTGTTATGGATCGGATACCTTAAATTGCATATATCAATTCAACATTTCTTCTATCTTACGTACTGATATACTTTATACAGTATTTTTGTTAGAAAATAGCATAAAATGTATTCACGTTGTTTTTCCTGATGCAAGTACTTAGTTTTTTTATTTTTTTTTCTTTTTATAATTATAGCCTTTGTAGTTTGTTCTGTTGTTTGATTAGTAATATATTTGATTCAGAGGTATCAATAATGGTATTTGTATCACGTGGCTGAGATTATTACCTCATTTACAAAAATTTACTGTGCGAAAAATTTAATGATTATAGTCTAAAGAGTCCATAGTAACATGTTTTTTTATGGATATCTGTTTGGTTGCATGTTGACTCCAACTGCCTTTCCCCCAAAACTATGATTTAGCACAAAACCACCCAGATATTATAAAGATTAAATATCATATTTAAAAAATTCTTAGAGAGATTTACAATAGTATTTGTTGACATCTTTATTCAGAAATCACCCTCAATACTTTTTTCAATATTCAACGTTATCATCTTGAGTACTTTCAATACAAAACTCCCATATAAATTTTAACCATGTATTAAAATCTGACAACGTAGAAGGAGCGTTTCAAAGGAAAAATCAATGTTGTTCATTAATAGTTATATGGTCTGAAATTGACCAAGTAAGAAAAAAACACACAGAAAATGTTTCTCAAGTCAACATGACTGAGACCCAGTGGACTAGGTGAAATAACAACAACATGAAGTCACCGTCAAGTGTGACTAACTATGACCAAATTAGTCATAGCGCAGCCATGGCCCCTCTTCCCCTACTCTAGGCGACGTAAACACAGTGGGGTCAGACAAGAATGTTTGTAGTGCTTGTTGCAAGCGGTACAGAAAAAAAGCATTGCCCAGGCCAGAAAGATGTACATTGTCTGTGGCAAACAAGCAAGGGCTATCAGTGCGCAGCTCTGGATATCTTTTATATTTTCCACCTAACCTTTTTAGTTCCTCACACCCCTCCATACACCCCTGGGCAGAATCTGGGTCCAAACTAAATGTGGTGGATGGCATCAGTCTAGAAAGTTTTTCCAAGGTTTTGATAATACTAAATCTCAGTTCAATTGATTTAGCCCCGTTTTGCATAGGGATATTATTACCTCCGCAATGTATGACCAAAATCTGAGGTGGATCTTCTACCTTAAACAAGGTCGTTAATCTTAGAGTAAAGTTCACCCCACCTCATGCCCCCTTTACCCAGAAAATGGATGCCTTAAGTCTGTAAATCAGTGCCCCGGCAAGACCTTCTTGCGTGACAAAAAGCATGTTTAATGATGGATGACCCAACAATCCAGATTCTTGTATGATCTAAAAAGAATTGACATACATGTAAATATAAACATAAGAGACGGTTGTCACCTTTAATACCTAAACATTTTGAGAGGAGCTACTGTCTTATATAATTAAGCAAGCAAGAAGATTTCCATCTACCCTCAATTGCAATAGACTTTTGACTTGCTCCTGACGCCAAAGCATTAGATGTTGCACCAATACTGAATGAATGTGTCTTGTACAACCTAGTGTCTAAACCTAATTTCTCTAGTAACATATTGATAACGGATACTACCTGGTATCTAGTCACCGAGCTTCCTGACATATGGCAAAACAATAACCCCCTAAACTGTAAATATAACCTAATACAGGACACGGGACAAACAATCTTATGTATATACTTAAAAAGTGTGTTGTCCAGTGATGAATATGACACATTTTGGACTTGGATAGAATACCCATATCCTGCTTTGTGTTTTGTACAAACTCGCCCATTCTGAAAAACCCAAAGAATGCTGTAAGAAATATAGTTGTAAAAAGTGTAGATTCATAATATGAATGGCAGATGGGAGGGTCTGGACCATGGTGGTTAAAATCTGCTAGGTAATTGGTTTTCTAGTGTCATGGTGGGGATTGCTGCGGCTCAGGCCTAGCCAAACTTTAAGTAAAAAATATGGGGTCCTGTCTGGGAAGCCATGTAATATACAGTGGTAAGAAATACCTGCAATATATGTTTTAATTGTGTTGGCTGATAATTTCCGCAGTGATAGATATGACATAAAATTGACTAAATCTGACTGAGATGGGGGCCAAACTGGCCGACTTTGATAGACTCGACAAAACAAATGGAATGCATTTACTGCAGTATCATATACTTTATTATTAGGTTAAAATCAAATATTTTGAAACTTACCTAAAAAGGATAAGAAAATCTATTTGTAATATTTCACTTTTTTAATTAACTATTTGAGCAATTTTACACTCTTCTAAAAATTATTTAATTATTCTGTACTGTTATACATGTATTAACGATTGTCGGACGATAATTCAATACATCAGAATACTCGTTTCAGCTTTACTTGATCTTCTTTTTGGTTTCACATGTACCGCTGAATACCTCTAATTAACCTCACCACCTTATTTGGTCTTTAGTAATTACATGTAATGTCAAGAATTTCTATGAAATAAGTCCATGGACAGCTAAAAATAGACAGTTCACTAAAGAATCCTGATTAATCAATGAGAACGATACCGAATTAAGCTGGATAATTAGTGAATTTTCTTAATTCACTTTTAATCTGTTGCTTAAAAAAATAAAGAACTTATTTTGATTTTAGTGAATTGTCTCTCCTACCCATAAGTTTATCGTAAATAAAAATTTATATTATACTTTCAGCAATTTAATTTTCCATTACATAAGCTAATCTGTGAATTTGTCATTTTAAATTTGGTAAGATATTTCAAATGTAATAGCTGTTATGAGAAACGTAGATTTTTTTTTAATCAGTTAATTAACATACATGATACTTGATAAAGGAGATAAAACATATATACTTTAACGTGTCAAAAGTGTTAATCCCACTGACACAAGTCCCTCATGTATTTTTTGATGTCATTTTAACTGAATCTTACGGCAAAATAAATAATTGGTAGACAATAGAGATGCGGGATATTGATAAAATCTATGTACAATGTACATGTGTTCATGTGTGAATGTTTCTTTTCCATGCATGTTATTGCCTTCTCTACTTATCGAAAAAAACAATGCCTGTCCAAAACATATAAGAGGTATTTGTTTAAGATCTGCAAGTGTACTGTTGGCCTAACTACATGTAACTGGAACCACGTACAGTAGCACAGAGTGTGTCTCGGCCTTGCAGAGTTTATTTCCCCACCTCAATGTCAATTTTATGTACAGAATTATATTGAACTGCCCATACTGGAACTTTCAAGTTAGTTGAGTTTTCATCTCAAAACTCCGAGACCTAGTTTAGATTTGAATATCATGCACCGTTATTTCAACTTGAATCCAACTTGAACTTTTTCTTTCGGTTTAAAGTTTTTAATTAGGCGTTCACTTAAATGATATAAAGAATGGCATAAATGATAATATTGATTTAAAGAGGTTAAAATAAGAAAATTTGATGACTTAAATGAAAATCGCATTGTTTTTTACCCCAAAAATGTAAATGGCGTAACAGTTAGTAATTAAAAAAAATTATACTTTCTATTGTAGCTTTTTTGGAAAATACATGAAGACAAACTACGTATAGATATTTTTGTAAAGTTTATAAATTATCTGAAATAGAGGGAGGGAATGAGAAAGAAATTATTAAATTGTCATTGACCGTTGCAGTTTGTGGAAAATTGAAATCCCTCAAATCAATGCAGGTGCCCGTTACATGTGTATTGAAACAGAATTACAGAAGTTCAGCGTATCATTTGAAAGTTTCAACGGTATTATTTGAAACGAAACCGATAAGAATGGGTGTAAAAAATACATGTACACATTTTTTTTTCGATTGAGTTGAAAAATTGTCGCTTTTGAGGGGAAATGTAAAAAACCGAAAAAATACTATATGTTATAAAAAGAAAACATTCATGTTTGTGTGATTAACTTTGATGTATCAAACAGGTTGAAATTGTGTTTATATTTGCTGGGCAAATATAAACATTATTTTAATGTAAAAAATACAGCAATTTAAAAATCATCACTATTGATACCAATACATAGACAACGATATATTTATATCGATAAAGATATACATTTTATGCTTAATTTATAAGGAATCTGTTTTAAATATTTTTTTTAATTAATAAAAATCTATTCCTTTTTTAAGGTAGTGCGAAACACCTTTAAAATTATGTATTTGAAATATTTTCTATAATACAAAACATAATGACTTAATATTATGTAAAAACTAATTTCAACCCACTATCTTTAGAAAAAAATGTATAAATAATACCCATCAATTACTCCAGGATAAAAAAGATTTGAGATGCAACGTATTTTGATCATTTTGAAATGGCGGTTCGATGGTGTTCATATGATTTGTATGTGCAATTTAACCTAATATTATTTAAAAATGCGTAACTTGTGTTCTTTGAAAGTAAAGACTTGAACATAACCACCACCAGTGTTTTGGCTTTATGTCAAACAAATTTCAAGGTCATATCAACAGGTCAAAGGTCTAATATGATGACGTCATCTCGGATTTTTATCCCTTTTTACCTCCTTTAATATACTTAAACCTGAATCAATCTAAACACAATGGTTAAATTCTCTTTATTTTTATATTTTAACAACAGGGTTATGGCAATTATACTGTTAAATTTTATTCAAATTTGAATCACAAATTTTCTTTTTAAATACCAAGAAGTTACCAGTTACTATTTATTTCCGTATCTTTAAGTAACAACGTCTCCTGTATAAAAAGCAGCACAAATATTTGTCATATGAAAAATAACTTAATGGCATAGGAAATTATAACAAGTACTAACAATGAGTATTTCAAATTATACTCTCTTTAAAGGAGATTCGAATGATGTGTTTTGGTTAATGTGGTCAAAATCTGTGAGGTCGGATTTTTTTTTTTAATTTTACATATTTCTAGATTTCATTCCCAAGAAAAACGTAAACAAATTTCAAATTAATCTAGCTTATCTGTTTTACACTAACTTAAATTAATTATAAAAGTCATGTTTTACATTATTTAATATATCTATTTTTTATATATTTCAGAAAGAACCGAAAAGTTGTACGTTTCAGGTTAATAAAACCAAATCTTGCCCAAGTAACCAAACAGAATGGAACAAAAGGTCGAAAGACATGAATTGTAGCAAAACCAATGGCTACATGTGTATACCAAATGAAAGTTTCACAGAGTTGCTGGAATTTTGTTACGATCATCCCCGAATATTGATTTTAGAAGGTAAAGAATTTTCACGAAAATACGGACCCACTCCCCCGCTTATTCTTCACACACACGCACAACCACATACAAATACAATGGAACAAAAGGTCGAAAGACATGAATTGTAGCAAAACCAATGGCTACATGTGTATACCAAATGAAAGTTTCACAGAGTTGCTGGAATTTTGTTACGATCATCCCCGAATATTGATTTTAGAAGGTAAAGAATTTTCACGAAAATACGGACCCACTCCCCCGCTTATTCTTCACACACACGCACAACCACATACAAATACAATGGAACAAAAGGTCGAAAGACATGAATTGTAGCAAAACCAATGGCTACATGTGTATACCAAATGAAAGTTTCACAGAGTTGCTGGAATTTTGTTACGATCATCCCCGAATATTGATTTTAGAAGGTAAAGAATTTTCACGAAAATACGGACCCACTCCCCCGCTTATTCTTCACACACACGCACAACCACATACAAATACACACACAACCACACACCCACCCACCCACCCACATTCATTGGGAAAGCAATCACTTCTCTAAAAGCAAAAATTATTATGCTAATAACTATACATCAACGAATACAATATAATGTCAAACATACATGTATATGTCTTATAGAACTACCAATGAATTTTTAAGATAAAATAAACAATACGATATTACTTTAAAGTAGTAAATGACATCACATATTTCGGTTTTTTTATTTCTCTTTATTTAAAGGACTTTGACTTTCGATTGAAGTATAAATTACTTGCAAACAAATCAGGCGTAAAGTTTACACTGAATACATTCAACGTAAGAACAAAGTTGTAAACTCTAACATAAGATTAATTAAAGTTATCTTTTTTTCCATCTTTGAGTTTTATCTTAATCTTCATGTTATGCTGAATAATACTTTGTCTTTATTTAATTTCAGGAACCTGTTTATATTTTAGCAGACAATGTTCTGACGTGGAAGTTTACAACTGTCGAAATTTCGAATATGGTTGTCCATCAACCCATTATCCATCTTCAAAAATTTATGAATGTAAGTGCATTGATTTTAATACATGTTAAACTTTTACAATTACAAAACTCCCTTTTTAAGTTCTTAAAAAAAATCATATTCCCATGATTAACTGTAAAAGTATTCACATCGAATTAATTCATGTATTTTGGATATGTGGGGGTTTTTTTGCGTGTAAGGTAAAAACCAACTTTTCGCCAAGCATGTATCGCATTTCCGATTTTTTGGCGTGTCACAAAATTTGCAAAAATCTGTAACACTTTTAATTTGCGGCAGTCATTTTTCTTATAGAAAACGACGCAGGATTTAATTTTTGCGTATTCCAATATTTCCAAATTTAAAAGGGGTCGCGAATAAAGCGAAAATTAGATCATCGAGAAAATTCCCAGATATAAGATATATTGCCTAAAACCATGCAAACAGGTCAAATATATAACTACAGAGAGGTATTTAATCCCAACCGGCTACAATAAAATTAATCAACTGTAAAAATTTCATGATTTGGTGTTTTAAGAACACTATAATTTCAAAACACATGAACGTGCTTTTTTCGGTATGTTAACATATACATGTAATTAAAAGAAACTTTAAAAAATGTAACCCTTTAAAGGGACTAGGACACGATTTGAGATTTATTTAAGTTTATTTTTTAAGTATAAAATGGTTTAATGGTGCATTTTAAATGATTGACCAAAATATTGAATGTTAAAGTCAATGTACAAGCGCGATACAGAGGTAAGAATTGGTTGTTATGTAAACAAAGCTCGAGTCTTATAGTTGTTTACAAAATGTGTAATGTAGAGATTTACCATCTCTTAGACAAAATGACATGTACAAATCAATTCTGACTTGATATCTTCATAAATACTAGTATCAACACAAGAAAAATACATTTGGTTGAAACTTACACCAATACAAAACATATGTAAACAATGACAATAATTGAGCTTTGTTTACAAAACAAAGAATTATGAACTATGTATATTGCTTTTAACTTGATATTTGACTTTCAAATTTTGACATAGAATGAAAAACTTCTTTATCTATCAGTATAAACATTTAAATTGGAAAAATAAAATTTGTAAATTTTTATGTCAAATCGTGACCAAGTGCCTTTAAAAAAGATAACAAGATATTTAAATAAAATATTTATTTTTTCAATGACAGGTATATGTTTAGTTTAATATTAACAGGATGAATGACCATCTTTAAGTTCTCCTTAAAGATAGCTTAAAGATGCTTAAAGGTAGCTTAAAGACGATGTTTAAGCCACCTTTAAGCTATATGTGTTGCTTAAAGATGGCTTAAAGAAAGCATAAAGATGGCTTAAAGGCAGCTTAAAGACTATCTTTAAGCCACCTTTAAGGACAACTTATAGGTCCTTAATGTCCAAACTTCTTTAAGCCACCTTTAAGCCACCTTTAAGCCATCAAAAAATCTTTTAATTCAATATTGTGCTTAATTTACCGACAAAATATATTAACTATATGATAATGATAGAAAAGGTATTAAAAACGGTTTTTGTTCTAGAAAATAAAATTTAAAAAAAAATAATCAAAACGCCGAAGACGAGGATTGAACCCGGGACCCTGCGTTTACCAGCATCACCTCGCTTCCTCTGCGCCACGGCTACTTACATATTTAGGGAGGTTTTTATATCCTATATATCAGTGGATATTGAATCAATGTATTTAATGTGTATTTTTTACTTGAAAAGATTTTGACTTCCATTCAAATTGTAACAATCAATCATATCTAACTTATAAGTTACATGCATGCATATATTTAGAATGAAATACGGAACATGGTCTTCAGTGAAAAAAAATATATTATACCATAATGGAAACCGTTAGACTTATATAGTAAATAAATTTAAACCGAGTAGATAAACGTTCATCTAATTCACAGCTAAATGAAATGCAAGGAAGAAGATGAAATCATTTCTTTTATTAAATGCATTGAAACTATTAGGGTTATTAGTTCTACGCAATTTTCCCGGTTTTCATGATCACGGCGCCGTTCCAGTATGTTTAAAGGGGCATGGTCACGATTTTGGTCAAAAATTATTTTTTCGATTTTAATGTTTACATTGCTTCAGTAAGGCATTTTTAATAGGCAACCAAAATTTGAGTGTCATTTGATGAGTTATAAGCAAGTTACAGAGCTTACAATTCCTTGCTATGTAAACAAAACGTTTGTTTACATTTTGAATGTTGAAGTGAAAATTCCAATTTTAGACCTAAAATGAATGTGTTTATCGTTAGGACCGGTTTATTTATGCTTAAAATGAATAATAAGATAGACAAACCAGCTTTAATAAGATTTTTTACCGGTATATTGAACCTATGTAAACAAAAACAGGGCACGAGCCTTGTTTACATGACGGAGAATTGTAAGCCATGTATCTTGCTTAAAACTCAACGACTGGCACCCATATTTCATTTGATCATTAGAAATGCATTCCTAAAGCATTGCAAATAATAAAAACAGAAAAATAAAATTTGACCAAAATCGTGACCATGCCTCTTTAAACATTTACTTGTATACATGATTTTTAGACTATCAATTCTATAACAAACAATATTACCAATTACGGGTGACGTATTTACTGCATGTGGCAATTGCAAATGATGTATACATATACTTGTACATACAATTGTATGATGTACCAGGCCGGGTATGTGACATATTTACTCTTATACATATATTTAAACAATTAACCCCTATTTATGATCACCGGTACAGGAATTAATTAACCTCTAGATTTTACTCTTACATACATGTATCTTTAATTTGTAGACGTAACATTTTTAAAACCCAGAGTTGGGAAATAATTCTTTGAAAATGAATTACAAATGTAAATAAACTTTTATTCACTAGAATTATCGTATACACGTACATACTAAGAAACACTGACTTGCACCTGGGCACACGACACACCTGTTGTGTATATCTTGTATATTCTGTGTTAGTTCCAGGGGTTTTCTTAAGTTGGACATACAATAGACTCTAATTAGATATACACAAACGAACAAAACTATGTCTAGACAAACAAAGCAGTAATATCCTGCCCGATATAACAAAGGCAGTTGAGAGTATTTTCATCTTTAACATGTATCTAGCAGATCTAGAATTAGACCTAGAAATAATTAAAATTGAAAAAATACATACCTTAAACCGATTATTAAATTAAATCATGCAGTTTTGGTTCAGTATCTTTATTTTGTTTAATAACCGGATGAACGAAGAGAGAGAGAGAGAGAGGAGAGAGAGAGAGAGAGAGAGAGAGAGAGAGAGAGAGAGAGAGAGAGAGAGATTTCACCGATTAATTTATAATAGGAAACTAACATACTTAAATATAATTCCATGCACAAATTAAGATACAGAGACTGCGCTCACCCCTACAACAATTTTGAATAGTTTTGAAACCAAAAAAAAAAATTATAATGAATTTTATAACGACAATCTGTGTCCATCGGAGCGGTGTTGATAGCGATATGTGTTTAATGGCACGGAAAATAAAACCGCCTGGAACACCCCCCCCCCTTCCTTGGAAATTATATCATCACTCGGATCAACCCCTCCCCTCCCTATAAAAGAGCTTTTGCATTTAATACATGTTTTTATTGTTCAGTTTGATCAAACTTGACTTAAAGGGAACTTAAAGATGGTTTAAAGACAACTTAAAGGGAGCGTAAATGCCACTTAAAGATGCTAAAAGGTAGCTTAAAGATGGCTTAAAGGTGACTTAAAGAAGTTTGGACATTAAGGACCTATAAGCTCAGCTTAAAGGACCTATAAGTTCAGCTTAAAGGTGACTTAAAGGTGGCTTAAAGATTGTATCTCCTTTAAGCCACCTTTATGCCACCTTAAAGCCACCTTTAAGGACTTGCTTTAAGATTGTTTTTCGCCCTGTGGGTCAATTATTTGCTAAAAAATGACGTTTTTTAACAAAAAAAACTGGTTTCAAAAACGTCAATTTCTTTTTGCAGTAGCCAAATGATCTTCTAGAATAGGATTGGGGGTGTCATATTGAAGTGTGATCAGGTTCCAGAATTTTTTTTATTAAGGGGATCAGTGGGCAACAAAAAATTACGTTTTTTTGGCAAAAAAAGTATGGTTCCCAGAACTCCTCTTATAACCTTTATTATCATTTATTTTTTTTATGGCCGGATTTATAGAAGAAAACTATTGGGGTATATATAATTCTGTGATTTTTAAACAAATAATGGTTACAAACATCTCACACCAAAAAAATGAGAAAATTTAGCAGCATTTGTTTTTACAGATCCAAGCTGTATCCATGTTGAAAGGGGTTGTTTCGTTGCCGAACCATTTTGTAAAAGGTAAGATGGATAATAATGTAAATAATGAATTGAATTCTTATTTTGATATCATAATTATATTACGTAACAACAACAACGTCTAGTTCATAATAACATTATTTTGATGAAAAAACTAAATGAATGTATAGCTAATAAAATTCTTAAATATTATTTTCTTTCTCGATCTTAATATTATTCCTAAGTAATGCGAAGCATTAATTACGTTGATAATGTTTAACTTGTTTTTAATTATATTATGTAATTCGCTAGTTTGTAACGCTTGATTTCAATTTAAAAAAAATCATCAACGATCAAAATAAACGTTGAATAAATTTGAATCGACCATTCTTATTCATGCTACGTTATGTTCCTTAGTTTGACTTTTTATATAGTAACTTAATTAGATAATAAATAAATTTTTATTGATAAAGATGATTTTATAAGAAACTACTAGTTCATAGGTAAACCATCCAATATTGATAAAATGTCTGGTAGTTTCTCGAGTTTTTGAAAGTAAATAAAAAAGATTCTACAAAAAATTACAGAGCATGTTTAATATTATTTAATTTATTTAATCCAAATGCAGTCAACCTCCACAAAAAGAGAATGAATTCAACGTTGCGACACTTTCAATCAGTTTGGGAGTATCTATTCTTGCATTTTTTCTATGTGTGCTGCTTTTTTACTTCATCAAAAAAAGAAGTGAGTGTATTTACTTTTTTATCAAGTTATTACAAAAATTATTCTCAGAACTGTTTGATATGGGTAAACAATCGACAATGCATGTAGACATAACAACAGCCATCAAATAAATTTAACCGATGTCATTATCAATTTTTGTGCTTCCATTTTGTGTCGAAAAATCGCTTGTAAAGTTTACAATTTATTGAAATATACGGTGACGAAATCTAATGAACAAATATCACAATTCAATCTCAAAAAATAAAACATGTAATTTTTTCCATCTAGCGATATATCCTTCTATATACCATATAAGGTGAAACATACTGGAGGTTCTTTTATTTTTACGCGATACAAAGCAACACCCATGAAACTAGTTTACATTTTTTTAGTTCAAATGTAACGTAACACTTATAAACATTTAAACTATAAAAATAGAAAATGCTTTTTTAAAACTTAATGAAAAAATACCGTGTGAATTATATTGCTTTGTTACATTTTTGTTAACATGCAACCTCTCCTTAAAATAAGCTAGGTATAAAATATCAATAACACAAAACTTTTTAAAAATGTTTCTATCAAGTACTGTAATCTAAACATGTCTCATTGATATCAATTTCAACCGTATCATTTAATAACCGAGTGCAGTTGCCTAGCTAGGAACAAAATACTTGTGAGCAGGAGGTCTTTGGGGCAGCAACCTCCCAGAAGCAGATTTTGTTTTCAATTACAGTGGCAGTATTTTATAACTTTGATATATCAGCATAGTATTGTTATTGTACTTACAGAAAACAAACTCTAATTAAATTAGGATCACTATTAGCAGTGACATTTTTTTCTAATTATTTGGTTTTGGTTCTTTGTTATTTTCTCTTTTGTCTACATAAAACCGAAAGCTTTGAACAAAAAGTCGAAGAAAATACAAACAAAGCAACTTTAAAACAACACACAGAACACCAACAGATATAAACTAACCTTACTGTCATTTCCTATAATTTTTTGTCAAATTAAATACCGTACATGAGTGCCTAACCTAAATAGGAAAAATAAAATTTACTCTGTAAAAATATTTAATTAATTTGCAGAATTAAATTTTTAATAAATAAAATTTTATTTATTTAGTTTAGTTTTTATTTAGTTTTATTAAAAAATCACGTTTGTTCTTTAAAATTCAATATGCCATCAAAGGAATTGACGCAGTACATATTAAGATTCTTTTCAACACAATGAAGTCTAGTCTGGTGTTTAACATATTTTAAGTTGAAGACTACTACTTTTATTTCTTACAATTATACATGGATCATTGCTTCGAAACTGTTTAATTACAAAAAAAAATCCCGTATGCCATCACATCGAGCATCTGAACAGTCATCCTTAAACGTGTTCCTGTTCTTTTTCACTCTAAAACTTTTGTCCTGCAGGACACATCATTTCTTGTGACGTAAAGATAGTAAATAATGGTGACCTTCACTTATTCTTAAATGTCCAAAATTAAGGAAATCTCTATGTTTCAACTGGCATTATAATTTTATACATATTATTAATAATATAATAGAACACGCCAAACGATTGTCCAAACATGAAAAAGAAGACATTGGCACTTTGTTTAGAATGGATAAAAAGTGTTCGATGCATGTTAAAATCTTGCATTTAGCGATTAGAGCGCTGTATGAAAACCAGCTACATGTATTTTTCTATATTTAATAATTTAGAAATGAAAATAAACTTAATAGATTACATGATCAGTTTTAATAGTCCCTGCTGATAAAGCTGGATACAACATTGTTAATTTTGTCATTGGTCATCTACAAAACTATTTTATTACAAACCATCGGTTTGCGTACAGACGTATAAAAATGTACTTGCGTTTCTGATTGACAAAACCTATAAAGTTTTTTTTTTTAAATCAGCTCTTCCAATCAGGTCTTCCAAAAATCTGTTGGAGTTCCGAAGGGTACCAATTGCTCTCCATTGTTAACAGACCTATTTCTATGTTCACGTAAAGCAGAATTTTTCAAAAACGTGTACGTACAAAAAGGAAATCTCTAGCTTTGGCCTTCAACTCGACATTTAGGTATATTGACTATATCAATTAACAACAGTTATTTCATTCTTACGTCGACTCGATATACATGTATCCCACTGAACTTGAATGAAAGGATACTTCAGAGTCCGATTTATCTCTTTCATATTCAGATGATTTACTAGAAAAACACATTAAAGGCAACCTAACAACAAAACTTTATGATAAACGTAATGACCTCAATTTTTTATCGTCAATTTCCTTATTTATGTAGCAATATATCTTCATCACCTGCATATAGTGTTTGTCTCTCAGCTGATTCGATACGCAATGACATGCTCTACATATGATTAGTTTCTATAACGAGGCAAGCTACTGACTAACAAGTTGATTAAACAGGGTTATCAACAGTATCAATTGAAGTCATCATTTCGTAAGTTGATACAACGACCTTGTCAGTAAATACAATCTTCCGCTAGGTCGAATGCTGACTGACGTTTTTTATATTTATTGTTAGGCCATTATTATTCACCGAAAAATTAACGGACTTTTTTTTGTTTTTCTCGAAAAGTCAAAGAGCAATCTGCGGGTGGGGCTAAAGATTTTAGTGACTACGTAGTTGCAGTATTTTGCGAGCAACATTTTATGCATTATATTTGTACAATAAGTTTTTACGCAATACAAAAAAAATCGTAATTTACAGTTGCCATTTAATGCAAACGTATAAAATGTTTAGAGCAAACTCTGCTTTTGATTTTTTTTTCTATTTGATAAGAATGGAAAGCCCGGGTGAATTTTAATGAAATGAGGGTATGCAACATTGTTAATTCGTACTAAATCGTGTATTGATCTATCTTGAAGCCACTGCATAGTATATCAGAACAAAAGGTATCTAACTCCGAATTACGTAAATTGTCCCTTCCGTGATTTGTTTTCAAATTTACTTTCAACGGAAATTCAGCCAAATTTCTACAATATTATCAAGGTCTTGACTGCCTTTATTTACCTTCATCTGAATAAGTAGCGTTTAAACAGTGATCGCCAACGAACATTCGTGTAAGATTAGGTATGAGTATTTAATGATATTTGGGTAAAGCTTAAATATTACGATGTTTGAATAAAAAATTATATCTGTTAAATAGTACATAAAGTAGCTTTTCAATTTTGTGTTCATTATTTGTTTACTTTTTGCATCTAAAAGCGAAAATTGTTGCAATTGACAGAAGGTGGGGAAACAACGGTATTCGAAAATTGAACTTAGATGCCTTGTGTCATATAATCATACTGTAGTGAACTGTAGTGAATTACAATACAGAAACAAGCGCTTGTGGCACAAATTCGTTATCTTTCATGAAAAGTATCGGCCCAAACGCAATTTGAGATTTGCAATGAAAAGTAACTATTTTTAATAAAATTAAGATTCAGACAAAATTTGCAAGCACATGCTTACAGTGTAGCTACGCCCCTCGCGTGAGTTTATTGGTGAGCAGTGGATCCTTTCAGCGATAGACGTTAGAAGGCAACAAAAATAAGTTGACAATTTTAGTGTCTTTTATATTTCTTTAATGAAAGTCATAACCAACATATTAGCTAGGAATCAACATTTTATTTATCAACATGTACAGGTTCGTTTTGTATGACGAAATGGCGTTCGTGTTACCCGTTTTAAAAACTGCATGTTTTTATATTAGAGCACGTAGACATCCAAAACAAGACGCCAGGTTGAAGCATGCACAGTTTATCAAAATACCTTATACATACACTTAATCTCTTGTGCCTTTAAACCTGTATTTTAAAACGGCTTTATACAACTCGGTGTCTTATTTGCTCACAATTATTCGAGAATCATCAGTTCATATAGTTCTTCGATGTTATTTTCAGTTTAAGCTCACCTGAGCTGAAAACTTAAGTGAGCTTTTCTTGTTCGGATTCATTGTGTCTGTCTGTTTGTCTGTCTGTCCATCTGTAAACTTTTTACACTTTTGACTTCTTCTCTTGAACCATTGGGCTAATTTTAACCAAGCTTTGCTAAAAGTTTTATTGAGTAATGAGGATTCAAGTTTGTTAAACTGAATGACCACGCTAACTGAACGGAAGATTCCAAAACAGGTACATTTTTAAACATGTGTCATTTGTGTTATATATAACCTTAGGATAAGCTATCATCAATACAAATAAACCCTGCTTTATAATGACTTTCTTTTTTAAATTGCGTTACCTTTCTAAATGTTTTGGGTAATCACCTAACTGTTCATGTTTCTGTTGACTTTTTATAGCTACTTGTTAAAATAACTGTTGTGCAAGATAATGAAAGTTCTTTGCAAAAAAAAACTTGTCATTTTCTTGCTCAAATTTGAAATGAAATCAAACTTTCTCTCCCATAGCTGTGTTATATTTATCTGTCAATTTGTCTCAAGGAGTTTATTTATTTTCCTTAGAATGAACCAATATTTTATTCCAAATTGGCTTTAACCCTCTGACTGCGGCAGGGAAATATATGTCCTTTTACCGCTGGCTGCGAGAGAGACATAATATTATATGTCCTTCACGACGTCATAAACGTAAAGTCAATTTTCCCTTTCATTTTTAATGAATTTTATTACATCTTAACCGGTTAAATTGATTTTAGTTTTTAAAAACATCAACCTTTTAATATAGTAGATACATAAATATCGTTTTTTACGAACATTTTTAAAATACCCAAAAGATACAGTAACTTGCGACGACTTTATGTCGTCAGTAATGGAAGTTAACTTGTTTGCAGTTATCGTCTACATACGAAAGCCGAGAAGGATCATTCGAGATACGAGATTCAAAATGCGAGATTCGAAATACGAGATTCAATATTCGTAATTCGAGATTCAATATCTAATTAACCAATCAAATCAAGGATCTGAAAACACTTATCTTAGCGACATCAAACTGTTCTAAATAAAGATCATATAGATACAAATGAATGCTATGTTCACTTCTCCCTAGCTAACTAAATAATTGTTTGTATTTATTTTTACACAGAATATTCAAGTAGACTGGTAATAATGCAGTGTGTTTCGCAGATCTAAGTGATTTTGTTTGCCCTGGTGCATTTCCACCTGATGCGTTTGAACCCTGGGGTATTTCACCACCAATTGTTTAAACCCCGGCTTTATTCACCCTTTTTGTGTAAAAATGCGGTTATGGTAGAGAGCTTCATAAGCGGAGACAATTTTTTTTCGGTGCGGGGGGTGGGGGGGGGGGGGGTCCTAGGCCAATTTTCAATAATTTTACTATGTAAATTAAATAAGCTTCAATTTTCCCGAGAAAAGTCCAGATCCCCTGACCCCCTCCTTTATAGAGCCCCTTCGCGCATGAAGATTATTAACTAAAATATGTTTTAATCTAGATATAAATAATCAGTCCAGGTTTTACCAATAATATAAGCATTACTTATCGTTTTTTATGTATACAGGCATACACTAGTACTATGATTATAAACTAAGCATTGAAATATTATCATATCATACGGAATTATCAATTAATACAATTTTTTCCCCTTTTCTTGAGTAAACAACTTATTATGAGTCTTACTTTTGGCATTGTTTTCAATATAGAAGGATACATATTCTGTACAATTAAAGGTAGGGATAATAAGTGCCAATTTGTTCATATTGCCGATTTCTTGTGCAGAGAACAGTAAAATTTTAAAAATTTGATTGTGCAGAATTTTTCAAAATCTATTGTTATAGTTTGTTATAATTCATTCATTGATATATCAACAAGAAAAAAAAAGAAGGTAAAGACAGCATATGTATCACACCCAAGTTGAGTGTTTTTGTATAGTTTCCGACCCCCCCCCCCCCCACGCACGAAAATTGACAATAATTGCATGTAAATCATACAAAAGTTTACTTTGTATGTAAGTAACTCTCTAAAGATGTAATTAAGGGATACACTAGTACTATGATTATAAACAAATCATTGAGATATCATCACATCATACGGAATTATTAATAAATACAATTTATTTTTCATTTTCCTCAGTAAACAACTTATTATGAGTCTTACTTTAGGAATTGTTTTCAATATAGAAGGATACCTACTCTCTACAATTAAAGGTAGGGATGGTAGGGTGCCAATTTGTTCACATTGCCGATTTCTTTTGCAGAGAACAGTAAAACGTTTTAAAAATTTGATTGTGCATGAATATTTCAAAATTAATTGTTGTACATGTTTTTTGTTATAATTCATTCATTGATATATCAACAAGAAAGAATAAAAGCATATGTTTCACAGCCAAGTTAAGTTTCTCTGTAGTTTCCTACTACCCCCCCCCCCCCTAACAATTGACAATAATTACATATAAGTCATACAAATGTTTACTTTTTTTGTAAGTAAATCTCAACGGATGTAAATAAGCACTGCAAACAAAGATGTGTGTATTTAAAATACTACTAAATTACACTTAGCCAGATAAAATGTAATAAGGGTGAAGCTACAAGGGGCGAGAGGTGCTATTTACCAATTTGTCGCCATACACACAACACCAAATAAAGAAACTGTGTGTGGTGTGGGGAATGCATAGAAGATGGCGGGAAATAATCTCAAATAACCAGTGCGGAAACGAACAAATAGGTTTTTATTTGTTACCTACCCTGCAAATACATTGATAAAAAATGTTATCCTCACATAACAGAGCCGATTAAGTTAATGTTTACATATAGTCAACGTACATGTAATTCTAATGTACATGGAGGCGGACGTATCAGGCGGGGATCCAGAAAAATTATTTCCAAAAATGATTGGTTGAATTACATTAAATGCTTTGAAAACTGTTTTAAACTATCGCGCGGGTCAACATGCATAATAGAAGTTATGTACAGTGTAATTGGAAACTTTCATTTTATATCAATATGTAGTATTACTTATTATATATAACAAATGAGAGTATAGCCCAACTGCCACAAATAATACATGTCTTTTACCGGCACCACCCCCTCCCCATAAAAAGATGAAACAATTGTCGTTTTATTTGCTAAACATTTGTGTGGTTCAAGGTTTTTCTAAAGGACATACCCGATTAGAATTGAAAAATGAGTCGTTTAAAACTAATTTTGTCAAATTTTTTAGATTCATTTTGTTATATTTTGGCCCATTTGGGTAAATAGATGCACCAACGCAGTTCTAATTTATAAATAATCAGGCCATAAATTCTAAATATTTTCAAAAATTAATAGCTTTAAAACCAGTGGATAAAAAAATTAAAGTCGAAATCGATGAGTCTAATACCTGAGTTGAATGAATGGTACAGTATGATATGCGCAAAAAAGTCCCGTCTACTCTTTCCTACCCTATATTTATTGGAACATTAAATCCGATTATAAGAGTCAAATTTAATCAAGTACGTATATATATATCTATCTATCTATCTATCTATCTATCTATCTATCTATCTATCTATCTATCTATCTATCTATACCTGTTTATCAAAAGTAAAACTTCTTATAATTTATCTATAGTGCATCGGTATGGAGTTACACAGAAAGTTTGAAATTAATTTGCCGAGCCAAGTCAAAACAAGCCTGGAAACGAAGAGAGAACGATGTGGGGACAGAATAACTGACAAATTAAATTAGGACTATCTCCCCCCCCCCCCCCCCCCCCCCGAAATTTATATACTGAAAACAGATAATTGAATACAACATCCGCACACGATTTAAAGAAAATTTCATGTTTTTTTTTATCATTTTCGCTAGCTTATGTAAGACATCAAACCCCTCCACGGAAAAGGAAATGCTAGATGATGAGAGAAAGAGAGAGAGAGAGAGAGAGAGAGAGAGAGAGAGAGAGAGAGAGAGAGAGAGAGAGAGAGAGAGAGAGAGAGAGAGAGAGAGAGAGAGAGAGAGAGAGTCGATGTAAATCACACGTGCGCTAACACCGTTCAAATAAAAGCTTGCTAGTTGGTCTGCCCTACCCTTGTTACCTCCTCTCTTTTCTCCTTTGAGAGGCTTAATTGTCTATATATGCTTGTATCAACTCAAATCAATTTCAAATTCTAAATAAAAATTGAATATGACACTACAAAACTCTCTCCTCTCTCTCTTTCTCTCTCTCTCTCTCTCTCTCTCTCTCTCTCATATCGACAATGACATTGATACCCTACAATACACTATTCCTATCTGGATTGTTGTCGTTGAGGTTGTAAATCATTATATCTTCTATGGTTTAAAACTTTATCATAACCTATATTTTGACATGTCCATTATTTCATTGAATTTCGTTTCATACCTAAAACCACACTCAGTTTTGATTTTTTAGATTAAACATATCTTTTTACGCGAACCGATTTTTACACAGTTGGGGCGAATACACTACGGGTTAGAATAGTTCGGAGGGAAAATTCATACAGGACAATCAAAATCACAAAGATTCGCATAGCTAACAGTGTTATCACTAATTTAATTGTTTATATTGTGTGGGGTTAATTCATCAATGTTAATTTAAACCATTTTATAACCATTACATAAGAGCTATTAAGACATTTATTTGTAGGAAAGAGCATGTACGAATGATCTTTATTTAGAACAGTTTGATGTTGCTAGGATACAGGTTTCAGATCCATGATTTGATTGGTTAATTTAGATATTGAATCTCGAATTTCGAATCCTGAATCTCGTATTTCGAATCTCGTTTTTTGAATCTCGAATCTTGAATGATCCTTCTCGGCTTTCGTATCTACAAGACTCATTCAGCCTTTCTTGTGGATAATATCAAACAGATGTGAAATATACACAAAAAGCTGGTTTGAAGTTATTTATATACAGTACCGATCAGACCCAATCAAACAGAAAGTAAACCCCAACTAAACCCTTGGTTTACTTTCTGGGTTTACTCCTAGTTTACTCATGGTTTACTAGAATGGACCCAGAGTAAACCCAAAGAAAACCCAGAGTGGACACAGAGAGTATACCCCATCAGAAGTATACCCCTGAAAGCAGACGCTACATGTGTATTCGGAATATACAAGGGGCAGGGATTACAGGCATTGAAATAGTAAGACAAAATACAGGTCTGCTTCACACTTCAGTGCGTACAGTTCACCCCAAAACCAATTCTCGAGTAAACCCAAACTAAATCCAGAGTAAACCCAAAGTTAACCCCGAGAGGACCCAATTTTTTTTTCAAAAAGTAAACCCGGAGTAAACCCAAAGTAAACCCGGGGTTTAGTTGGGGTTTACTTTGGTGTCACATTGTAGGTTGGGTCTGATCGGTACTGTATAGTGTGCCACTTTGAGCTTCTTGCGATTTTCGTGAAATTGAGTTGCACGAAATCAATGTTTGTTTACAGTGTATACATGTACCATACCTATTCATTTTGTTCTTCTTTTTAATTATCCCAGTTTAAATATGAAAACATCATAAAAATTGAAAAAAAATTTAAACAAAGAATTATTTAGTAATCAATACCTCTCCAACCCCCAACCCCCGGTTCTTCATCAGGGTAAAAATTAATCAATGCTTGAATTTTCTCGTAAATTGTAAGAGTACTTATACATCATATTGTTATTATTATGCAAATTAAACTACATCGAAATCCACACCATCATTCGCATTTTTTACAGATCTACAGATATGAAAATGATTTTCCTCTGCTTTGAAAAAGATTGCGGACAGAGTATGGTTTTCTATGTTGACTAGCAGTATTTGCAAGTCATTAGACCGTTTAAAGAAATATGAACTCTCTAGTAAGGAACTCGAAGCTTCTGTCTACATAAAATCAAAAGATTTTCTAGAAGGACATGTATATGTATACCAGGTTATACATGTAGTAGAAGTCTGATACAAATTTTGCGAGAATCAATTGTAAGCTACAAATGAACTAGCATACTATCACGATGAATTTGCAGTTAATTAGGGCCTGAAGTTTTGAAAGGAATAATAAAGAAATCCGTCACCGACTCTTTTTACATAGATTATGTTTTGTTGAAATTTTCCAATATAACGACCATATATACAAACACATATATTGTGGGAGTTCTACGTTGCCGTCAAACAATGATTTTATAATGGTTTCTGAGAACGTAGACTTGTTCCTACCCGTTAGAATACCCTGACATATAAAGCACAATTTACAGAATTTAAATGTTAATATTTTTTAAAACATTTTGTTAAAAAAGGATGGTGGTGTCATTAAATCCGATAATACTTTGGTACAAAATGAAACGGCTATCATCATTTTGACCATATATAGCACGCTAGGTACAGAATGTTGCTTAAAGGATTTGGAGACTCCATCAATACACAATTATTGCTTATAAAATCTCACTGTAAATGTACTTATTACATTTGTAACAGTGGTGTTTGTTTTTTAAACAAGTGTCAACAATGTAAAAACAAAACCAATGTATTGATTTACTACATATTGGATTTCTTTCTTGCTAAGATTTACTTCCAAAATTGTATAACACACTTTCATGTTTGAAGTGGGGATAAAATTTTGCAAACAACATCTCCAGTCATACATTACCATCATCGCTATTATATGTGCTAGCGCTATACCTATTTTACTAGTCCAGTGATTAAACCTAAGAGTTAGAAGTACATGTTTAACAGAGATACAACTTTTCTAAAATAAACATCAACAAATACTTAAATGACATACATGTACACATGTACTTAAATATTTAAAGTATTCCGATATATTTTATAACTTAGTTGCAGTAGTTGACGTGTAAAATAATTTTGAACGGAATAGAAATGCAAGTTTTGATCATGAAATCAAACGATCGTAGAAATTGCAGATCATCGTAACTTTCGGTGCATGAAATAACCATAGCAAGCACCCATGAACAAAAGTACTGTCTTGATGTAAAGGATGACTGAACCTAGTGCCGGGTTTTAGACCCTTTTCGGTCGCTTCTGTTGCGTATATTTCTTAACGTATTATCACTTTTGTTTATTTTTTTTAAAGGGACTTGGACACGATTTGATTTAAAATGTTCATTTTTTTTTTCAATTTTCAATGATTATACTGATAAATATTGAAGTTTATAATAGTATGTCAAAATTTGAAAGACAAATATCATGTTATAAGCAAGTTACAGAGTTCAATTTAATTCTTTGTTTTGTAAACAAAGATAGAATATTGTAATTTTTACATATATATGTGTTGTAATGGTGTAAGTTTCAATCAAATGTATCTTTCTTATGTTAATAATAGTATTTTATAAGATACTGAATTAGTTTAAATTGATTTTACGTGTCATTTTGTCTAATAAATGGTAATCCTCTACATTACATTTTTTTGTAAACAACTATAAGACTCGAGCTTTGTTTACATAACAACCAATTCTTACCTCTGTATCTAACTTGATTTTAATATACAATATTTTGGTCAATCATTTAAAGTGCATCATTAAACCATTTTATATATAAAAAATGAAAAAAAAAATGTTAATCTCCCTTTGACATAACTTTGATAATGCAAACATACAACTTCTGTTAAACGGAGAACAATATCAGTATAATCAATCAGCTTAAAAGTTGGCGTATGGAGATCTAAGAAAACACTACATATACAACATGTTTGCAATAATCTTTCTTGTTTAAAGAAATTAATGAAATTGTTCGTGACCAAACTGATGTTTGAAATTAAATTCAAGAGCATGAATGGCAATTGTATATAAATGTGCTTTTATGTAAGTTATACCCTAACATTAAATAAATATAACTAGAAACAAGCTCGTTGCAAAGCAACGAATAGGTCTTCCGTTGCCGCTGCGTCATACTTGTGACGAAATACAAAATTAGTGGCCATGATATGATAGCATTTAAACTAAGACATTAAAAGATGGTTATAGCGAACACGCTTGTAATGAATTGGTGCTTACAGCGAAGTGATAGTTATTCACAGATATAATGAATTACGTTTGAAATGAAGTAAGATTGCCCGTTCCGGGCACTTCGTTCTGAGCATGTTTTACTGTACAATGCTAGATGAAAAGATCCTTAGTAAAAAAGACAAATGCTTTCGGTTCACATAAGAGTTTGTTTCATGATGCGGTTTTTTTGTGAAGTACAATTGGTATGGGGCCATATACATACAAATCAAAGTTAATTTGATATACACGTATATACCATCAATATTTTATTATATACAATATGGTGCATCAAGCCTAATTACGCTAATACATGTAGACTTAGTCTTAAGAAGGATGAAAATAATGTCTTGGAAAAAGGATTCATAGCTCATTTTTTTTTATCAATTGCTTGGGGATTGTCTGGAATTCAATATACATTTGTTTATTTTTGCTTGTACCATATTTGTTTACATAATCACGTACATTAAATAATTACACAATACAGACACGTACAGTACAGATCAGATCCAACATACCAGAAAGTAAACCCCAACTAAACCCTAGGTTTACTTTCTGAGTTTACTCTGAGTTAAATAGAGAGGACCCAAAGTAAACCCAGAGTAATACATCTCAAAGTAAACAGTGGAGTGGACACAAAGAGTAAACCCTGATCAGATGTACGCCCCTGAAATCAGACGCTAACTGTGTACTCGAATACACAAGGGGCAGAAATGACAGACACTAGGATGGTAAGATAAAGGACGGGTCTGCTTCTCACTTCAGTGCATTCAGTTGACCACAAAAGCAATTTCCAAGTAAACCCTGAGTAAACCTGAGTGGTCCCAATTTTTTCAAAAAGTAAACCCAAAAAAGTAAACCCAGGGTTTAGTTGGGGTTTACTCTGGAGTTAGGTTGGGTCTGATTGGCACTGTAGTATCGATATTCATGTGGAGAGGGGGTGATGCAGACTCACCCGTAAAACCTTGACAAGCTTACCCAAACCCCACCCCCTGAATAAAAAATACATTGTACAAATCATAAAAATCCCAATCCGTTCTGGGGCAGAAGTATGCTTTTACCTATAGCTACAATTTTGCTGTTAATTTGACTATTTTTGTTATGACTCGTATGTATCCATATCAAAAGTACCCGACCTGGATTTAGTATTATCATATACATGTACTATATACATTTATTTAATTAGCAGCAGTTTATTGATTATCGATTAGATGCATTAAGGGAATATAGATTTTTGGCCTTTTATATTCACAATGATGGTAATTATCACATTCTCGGATTTTATATCATATTATGCTATTCTATTTAAACAAATAGAGATCTTTAAATATTGTCTATAGTTTGAGTCTCCGTATGGTGTGTTGTACATGTGAAGTCTATTTTGAGAAACTTATTTAATCACCATAATTGTCTAAATATAAACTGAAACACATGAACAACGACTTTATTTACAAAAGACATAGCATTTTACGCGCATTTTTTATCGAAGCGCAAATTAATCTTTAAAAAATACAGTGAATGCAGAGATCCTAAAAGTGTTCACAGTGGGTTCGATTTTGATTTCCGGGATGGGGGAAGATCAAAGCCTTTTTTTCGGTAACTTTATTCATTTTCATTTAATTGATCATTTTCAAAAATATCGGAATGCCTTTTCAGGCAGCGCTAAAAGTTTAATTACGAACCAGTTAGTCTCGGAGAGTATGCACAAAACAATGCGAGTCCACATCAACCAAATATTTTACAAACAAATTGGTTTAACATTTTACCCCCTTCACAGTTCAAAAGGTGACAACGTACTTCACAAAAAAATCAAAGCTTACGAAGGCCTCAGTTGCTTTGGTGTGCACAAGCGCCACATGACAACGACCAATAAAAGGAGAGTTTGCAGTCATCCCACACATGGGGGAGCACCAAAGTAACTGAAAAAAGCCCCCACAGACCAATGTTTTCTGCAACAAGTTTTGAGAATATACCCGCCGCCGTTGCGATTGGAAGTATTCTAATCCCCCTTGGTTATTATTGAAGAAGAGCCTATTTCCTGTTGAGATGGACGCCATCAGGCATCAGAAACTGGGACATGTTTTTCAACAGATTAGGGTGCTTAATGTAACAAACCCCCAATTTTAAAACTGATGAAGCAGCTACAATGTACCTTATTGGCCCTGAGACTGCATCTTTCCATTGCTTTATCATTAGAATACCTCTTTATTAATTTCGTGGAAGCATCTGTAACCAAACACGTGTGTACTGTGGAAATCGAACTTTGAAAAATTGTTAGTGGGTTTTAAATTTTGGAATAAGTGAATACAGATCAATAGCACCAATGTCACTCACCCTACAGTGAATAATTAAGTAGTCTGGTGATTCTTCACATTGTGTTAGAAAAAAGACCTTTCTTTTCACCTCGAAAAACTTTAAACCTGAATATCCTTGCCACCAAGTATTCATATTCAATCTTTCCAATCCTAGATTTGAACCCCCCCCCCCCCCCCTGCTCTGCACACTGATGCCATCATTGCATTCTTGATAATAAATGAGCCCACACACCACAATGTAACTTCAGGGACCTCTACAATTCCAGCAAGAATTAGTTTTGAACCTGATTACTTTTAAGAATTACATCTCATTTGTTCCTAGCATCTGCCTTATAGGACATCTCATGTATGTCCTATATGCCCTATACTTCCCACGGCCTGCTTCCATTATAAGATTATGTGTGAACCCAGCCTCAAATGCTAAAAGGCCCTTATACGAAACGAATGGGTCCTATAATGTTCCTTAACTTCAAGAAGATGAAGTGTTTTTTTATAAAATAGCTGAGAACCGATACATAATAAGAGAACTCTCTCCCAAATGAATGAACAATGGGCCTTTAATTTTTGGTCGAACAGCACGATATTCAATTAAACTTGCTTCTTGACACAAAATTCCCTCAATTCTATCAATGACCAGAGAAACACCCTCCTTATCCTGATCATGGGAATACATTTGTCTATGCAATATAAGCCATCTACAGAGAAACCTAACAAATCAAAAAATCCCCTGGATAGATAGTAATTGAACGAAATGCACGTTTAACATCCATCTTCCCTATCAAGGCACCCCTTCCCAAATTGGCAATCATGTCAAGTACATCAACAAAAGATGCATATTGTACTGTACATATATCTGGATCTATAATGTCATTGATCACACGATCACAAGGGTAGGATAAACGAGTTATCATTTGCCACCCCCATCCGATTTTGGAACAATGCCAACTGGCGAAGTACGAAGGTTGGAAATAGGCAGTTGGTCAAACGGACCCATAATCCTGTCCAGCTTAATTTCTTTATTTGTCTTATCCCTCAAATGATCATGGTGTTCAGTTGCAGACCTGATATTTTTTTAATACACATGGGTCAGTATCAGGCTTGGGGAAATGCTAAATGTAATGGTAATGCATTGCAATGCATTACATGTTTTCAAAGTAATGCTAGTAATGTGTAATGCCACAAAATTAGCATTACAAGTGATGGTAATGTAATTCATTACTTTCCAAAATTTAGTGTAATGCTGGCATTACATGGCATTACTTTGCATTACTATGCTTATTTATGCATGTTCACTTTAAAAAAATGTGATGAATAAATGAATAGCTGAAATTGAATTTTATTAACTTTATTATAAAGAAGAAAGAAATAATTCTTGAAATAAAAATGTTTTGGTTGTATTAAAAAAGATTTTTAAAATTTCATTTTTAAATTGTTCATATTACTAGATTTAACAACACAGTATCATAACATTTTTATGAGTGTTGTTTTTAAGAGTTTTAAATCATTTAAACAATTTACTCCAATTAGTTTGCACTTCAATAAAGATGTGTCAACAACACACTATGCCCCCAGGATAACCTAAGTATCAAAACAATCTATTGTTATAAGAAGTGCTAAACACCCCAATCCCCTTCCCTATGCCATATCCCAATAGAATAGGGGACAGACATGCACCTTTAATGGCGAAATGAATGCACTGTCCATCCATGATGAAACTCAAAATCACTTCCAATATTATAACCCGTTTGAAAATAATTTTACTCTCTCTCTCTCTCTCTCTCTCTCTCTCTCTCTCTCTCTCTCTCTCTCTCTCTCTCTCTCTCTCTCTCTCTGTTGTACACGTATGTTAAGTACATTAGTTTGGACTGATAGAAAATACAAGATTCATGTATTTTTTCTACCTGTAGAACGTTTATTTAGTATAGCTGGAAAGATTTTCAAACTAATAGGAAGCAGTTAAAAGATGAAACCTTTGAAACTTTGATCATAAAGTTCAACAGCAATCTTTTGTCTTAAAGTGTCCTCAGCATAAAGAAATCCGATTAAAATATATTAAGAAATATAACTTGGCAAAACCCTCTGTCTATAAATTAATACAATTAAGTGTCCAAAATTATAAAGATTTGTGTTATCTGGGGAAATATCTCTATTTAGCTTTTTAATAACCGCAACATTATTCCATAAATTGTTTTCTATTATGCACGAATCTGTGTCTCTATATCATATCTGATATTGTATCATTCCAAATATCTATAAATATCTTTTTACTTATATAATATGTTGTTCATAATGCCACACGATTATTATATATTGAGCAAATAAAGAATGACTCTTGTATACATAGTCATCGAATTTGAACCTGATACTGAACATGAACCTGTAGATATGTTAAAAGAGTGTTTTATATTTGAAACATTTGCAAAAACTCTTTATTAGCTTTACTTTTTTAAAACAATTAATGGTAATGGTAATGCATTACTTTACTCATGTAATGGTAATGTAATGCATTACTTCAAGAAAATCAAGTAATGGTAATGGTAATTTAATGCCCAAATTCATGAAGTAATGGTAATGTAATGCATTACTTTACAATGTAATTCGCCCAAAGCCTGGTCAGTATAGATTATTTCAAAACCTCTGGAAAACCCATTTTTAAATAATTAGCAGCATATTTGTCTGGGTATGATTGGAAATATTGATCCAACTTTTTAGTTTTAATAGGGGGAGTTCCAACCCAAATCTCCCTCTCCACATCTTGATGCCCCTAGTCTAATGTCATGCAAATATTTCAGAAGACCTTGAGAAGGTTCTGGATGGGCTGAAGTATAGATACATGCATAAACTAAAAATGCATTTGTCCGTCTACTGATAAATAGAGTCTTTATACTAGGCCTAACTAACTCTCTTGTGACCAACTCACCCTTATCATTAAAAAATATTTTTTTCTCTGAAGATTCCGTCGGAGACGTATTATCAAGTAATAAGCTAATGTCAATGTATGATGAACCAAATTTTTTTATTCCAATGAGTTAGAGACACCGCTAGATAACAATGTATGAATGATATCCACGTATTGACTTTCAACACCAATGCTTGTACCTCATTGAATGGCTAAAGGAGGAACAGTTTGGGGGCAAACTTTGGTTCACAGTTGCCACATCTTCACTTTCTATTGCGATGGCGCCTCCCCTGCTTCGTGATGGACCTGGTTCCTGAGATGCCTTATCCTCAGTGGATGGAGCTGATCGCTCGGGCCTTGACCTCTTTGAACTTGATCCTTTCCCCTCGTGGTGTCTTCAATACCGCTTATTATTTTTTGGTGGCATTTCCGCTCTTTAAAATAAACAATACACATACAATTACTCACTTATTTGACATCGTAAATTATAAATATACAGTTAGAATTAATATGTGAATGGATGGAAAATGTTTAGAGTAGAGGTGATATAATTGTTACCCAAAAAGAAAGGAACGAACCTATTTAATTTCACAAGTTCACAACTTTCAGAAAAATAAGTGAGTTTTTAAACCTGCAAATTTTAATTCTAAAACCCAAAAAATTACGCTGATATTAATTTCTCGCGTTTAATCAGAAATATACAGTACTGAAGCCTAATGAAAGCCAGATAGTAATTCAAGAACATGATAATTTTCACACGTTCTAGTTTACAGGGCAAGCATACTTCTACGCAATTTGTACCCTGGCCCTTTTTATTGTTTTTCAAAACATCTTTGAATTGATTTATTTTTATTTCATCTACATGTTCCACAGAAACTTCTGGAGAGAACTGTGCACCACCTCCACGTCTTTTTCCCTTAATTGAAAAAAGCAATTTTTATTTCTTGTCTCAAATCATCACATATTAACGGCTCAAATTAATAATTACAGTATCTATCTATCTATCTATCTATCTATCTATCTATCTATCTATCTATCTATCTATCTATCTATCCATCTATCTATCTATCTATCTATCTATCTATCTATTCTGTCCAGAATTACCAATGCCATGTTCCTATTTTAAAAAATAATCGCCCTGCAAAAACTATGTTATTACTTACATGATATTTATATGGTATATTGCATTGCAGAGCCCCACCCCCCCCCCACCCCACCCCACCCCACCCCAAACACACACACATTGATTTTTTTTAGAATTGTGCATATGCATTTTATATGCATGTATTCACGTAAAAAAAGAGATTATATCTTTTAGAGCCTCATGAATCTTGGAAAGCAGCAATTGTAGCTCACATGCTGCCTCCTAGCATGATAATGCAGTATTAAATTCATGCAACTTGTATTCTTTATTGAAAATGATATATGGGTTTCGTGATTTAATTCAAGTTTGTTGTCTAATGTCATGACGTCAGGCATATCTAAGGTTTAAAAGTTGCCTTCTCCGAAACAGTACAGTCACCAGGAGCAAGCAATATCAAGATTTTACACCAAAAAGATAAACCGATGCAAGTTTAATGTGTAAATATTTACATTCATAATTGATGGAAATGTAAAATGGGTTATAATGAGCAATAGTGAGCAAAAGTTTTCAATTAAATAGAGGTTCGCCATGCACGTGTGTAATCCTGATTGAAAAATAGATTTGGCATAATATTTGAACTGTGGTAAGGAAGTGAGGGCGGGGGGGGGGGGGGGGGGGGGGGGTCACCGCAACAAGTTGTTATATTTTTTCTATTACTGTACAATGTAAGAAATAATTGGTGTTGGATTATCATTATTAAAAACGAATCATCAGTTTGGATTAAAACAAATATATATTCACATAGCTGGAATATTTACTGGAGGAACAAAATCGCCAAAGCTGGATGTGACCCGATTTTTGATTTCATTCATCTTGAAAAGGGTACATTAAACATTTGCTCCAAAATAATATTATGATCTACGCCACTGGACGAGTTTATTCAAACCATCGGCCAGAGATCTCACTCGTTGCGTAAATGGTAAGGTTGGACTTCGCACCATGTTATGTCTCATTCATAGTTTTTACGCGCAGATCAGAGGACGAGTCCAAATTGGGATGATAATACTCCAGAGCACACCGTGTGTATGTACATCACACGCAAATAGCTTTTGGGGATGTTGGTGTGCCCCCGCCCCCTTTTTGCAGCTAACTTTTTTCTAAAGTTTACATATAAAACAGAAATGTCATTCTTTTTTAATTGAATTGAACTACCCTCCTCTCCACCAAGGATTAATATTTTCTTTCCTGATTTTAAGAAATGTCTCCTTCCTTTTTTCTTAAATGCAATGCTTGTCAAGATGTTTTAGATGAAGCTGCGCGGGCACCTCTCCTCCACACACAATTCAAAACGACAATTAAATATCACCTCCTATTTCCGATGGTTGGAAATTTTAAAAAAAATGTGTTTTTTTTTGCATTTTAATATTACAAATACAATTCAAAATTTGACTGTTTTATCTTATCCAATTGCAATTATTTGATATATATGTATACATTCATAAAATAATTTGAGATAGAATTAAGTATCTACACGAATAAGAGGAGAATATTGCACCATAGCATTAAGCAAGCCATAACGAATAAAAAATAATCAAGAGATTGGATGGGCATGAATATGAAAACAAAAAAGTGACATGCAAGTGTAAATGTGCTTCAGAATAAAGAAGTGCGCATAATATGAATAAAAGCAAGCTACATAGACTTTTGGCTGTAATTTCCCTCCATAACTCCTGGGGTTGTATGTAATATCTCACTCGCGTTGGTCAGTTTATAAGAGGCGCGTTTGATTGAACTGACTCTAGTAATTCTAGTGTTATGTTGGTGCATGCACAAAGGCTAGACTCTATGAATGTGAATAAAACGACGAGTGTTGTTCTAGTGTAAAAATGACGGATAAGTTTTTTCCTTTCAGCTGACCCAAGGCTAACTGTCTTAGATTTATATAAATTTACGTAATTTTTTCACCGTTTATCTCTAACTCTACTTGAAATCGGGAATAATATTAGTTATATAAAAGTTTATTAATTTCTGCTGTTTGGGTGATATATAGTATTAATACACACCAAAATTTAATTTTTCATATGTCAAACTCGCAATTGCTTATCGTTTTCCGCCATCTTGAAACTCTTGTGTCTCACCAAAATTAGGAGTAGAGTTGTGTAACACGGGTTAAACACTAGTGTTGTGAAATACATGTTTTATTAACAACTCTGGCAACCTAAGTCACTCTTGTCGTTCAATCAACTTCGCCAAAAAGTATCAACACTGATTGGATCCACAGAATTATCATTCAAATCATCGATAGGAAGTGTTGAGGAATTGTCATTCACATTTATACATGTGATTGTAAATTCTTTAATATATTGACGTACTTTTCTGTTACATTAAGTTTACACTTTTTGCATTTAACTTTTAATGTTGCCATTTTGATCAAGCTATCGGTATTTCAATGACGTTACCAAGGTTTATGCTGAATTTTAAGCATAAAAGCGTCTAACTGTTGTAACTATCTCACTATCTGTTCATTCGGGTCTTTGAATTTGTGGACCTGCACAAGGAATTGTGATTAATTATCCGTTTTTATTGTAAATTCAGGGCGAAATAAACGATGTTTAAAACGAAGAACAAAAGTGCTCACATTATTTCTTTGCGATCAAGTAACTCCATAATTTCTCTCCGCCCGAACAGCTCTAAAAACGCACAAGACTTCAACATAATTATATTTTCCACTACAGTACTTCATTTTTTGGAGGGTCTGTACCCGATAAATAATATTTGTTTAATGAAAACCTTTTTGCTAATCAAATGTTGCTAGATATATCAAGTTATCCAGAGTATGTGTTTTCTTAATGTAGAATTTATCACCTTTAGTTATTTGAATTTCAGATTAGATATAATGTTTTTTTTAATTTACAATTTTCTGTTGAAACATACATTTCTTTCAATATTTCTTTATGATGTTGTATTTGCAAGTAAGACGAAAATATTTCTATTACTTTAGAATTCGGTATCTGCAAAGGAAGAAGCGATGACAGATATGACGAGGAAATGAAATTATTACTTTATGGAAATGAACCGATGGACAATTACAAAGGTAAACATCCATTATTTTAGATTACATGTAGGAAGTCACATGTCTTCCCGAATCCCTTTTCCTGAAATGTACTTAGTTAAAGATCTTAGTTTACATTTACAATCTAATATTCATATGTTAAGGAGTATAGTATTATATACAGTTTTTTAGGGTATTATTGCGCGTCACTTCCGGATATTTTTATTTCCAGTTAAAATTGCAAGAGATTATCCGAAAAAAAATATTTTGAACTAATTATATTGTATTGTTTCCAGACATTCACCACAAAATAATTTTTTTTTCCTATACACTAAATCAGTAAAACAAAGAAACAATTTATCACAAGTGTGTAACCTGCATACATGTACCACGTTGAACATCAACAAAAGTCATCCGTATCTGCAGTTATACATGCAATGCTATATTCTTTGTTTGATTTACTTAATACTCGGGCAATGTCAATTTAAAAAAAAACCGCATCTGAAAAAGTAAACGATATCTGAAAAGCGTCAAAGTAAAAATTCAGCCAGCTATATATAGATTTTAAGATTATATAATTGAGAGAGAGAGAGAGAGAGAGAGAGAGAGAGAGAGTTTGCCAATCTTAGTTACAAAATCTGTACAATTACAGAAGATTGTCTTTAAGGATGACATTCACTATTAATTAATAAAACAAATCCTGATGATAATGAAAAACCAACAACTATTGTCAAATCCATACCCTTTTTTGATGCAATATAACAAAAACTGAATGATGATAATGCTAAAACATTTATAATATTAAACTAAGTATATTAACCTTTCTCTGCTGGCATAAAGTGTATATGAGGTCAATGATCAAAATTTTGAGATATGGTGTATTTTATCATTTCTAAGCATTTTTCAATATTTTTGTAGTATGTATCATACGATTATTTTAACGAAAAAGCGAGAAAAACCAAAAGAAATTATGCAAAATTATGTTGACCAACAAATAAAATGTTAATTTTCCATTTAATAGCACTACCAAAAATATATCAGTGGAAAACAAAATCTGAAAAACTTAGTTTGAGCCTATTTCCATAATGTAGTTAAGATATAGAGTTTTATGTTAATAATAATTTATTTCATAAATATTTTTTGTGTTTAAAACAAATGTTACTCATGACATTGAACTTTTTAACAATCCGGATTTGAGAACTCAAACCCTGAGTAAACAACGTCCTTAATAAAGTACTTCATTACTTTCATTCAGGATGTTACAAAAGGATTAAAATGCTAAAAAAAATATATTGTAAATTATTTAAACCATGACGTCAGGTTTAAATTTGGGCTAGAAGAGGGGTTAAAAGTTTGACATAAAAACATATACGGGGAATTTAGTGAGTTTTAAAATATTTTAGAAGAGTTTCGTATGTAAAAAGTTCGAAAGGATAGACTTAGGAAAGACAATATTTTGTATGTTAGATTCTTTTTTTTTCAGCGCTGCCCTCTACTGTTAATGTAATGCATTCTGCTATTCTTTTGATTCTCCTTTCGTTTTAGTTTCTATTACTAGAAATCGCTTTCTTTATTTCAGCGTTGATGATATTTTTATTCCTTTTCAATACTAACAGTAAGTAGCTTCCCTCAGTCATATGCATGTATCGGCAGTGAGTACAGTTTTGTTAAAAACAATCATGAGAAACTTTGAAAGAGAAAATGGAGGCAATGGGTCCAAAGAGAAGTCAGAAATCAAGCAGACCATGTTATGGGGATCTCAGATTGTGTTTTGTGCTAAATCAAAATGCAAGCATCGAGGTAGTTGCTCTTACAGCACTTTTAGAAATACTGAAAACAGTCATGCATTGAAATCAAAAGTCTATAAGGCTTTACTTACTGTTCATAAACATGATCTTTCCTAAATCAGTCACCATAGAAGCCATGCAGTTTGTTGATTTGTTTCAATTTATGTTATATCATAAAGTAATGTTGTCAATAACTAGAAATACTGTAAGCAAACTCACAAATGTTACCCCCCCCCCCCCCCCGCACTATGAAAATATAATGTACCAGTATTTCTTTATTGGAAAGTAATGGATGCACCATTTTCTTTATTGACCTATTGACTTGTGATAATGAACTCATGAACATAACATGTATAAACATCTCAAGCAATCTTTGTGTTAAGTTTTAGTTTTCATCACTTTCCATAACAATATATGCCGCTTAGACAGGAATTATGCATTTGTTTAATAACGACTTTGAACTTGCACAACTGAACCTATATCACATTCATGACACATCCAAACAAGTTTTGTACTTTTCCTTCCTTCCAGTGACCTTGAATTTGCCAAAGTGACCTTGGGTCAAATTCAGGTGATAAGCAATTTTTGTGCGAGGTACGAACTTCCGGTGTTCGTAAGAAAGATTTAGCCCAAAGACGAATTTTACATGTACTTTTTTTCTTTCAGTGACACTGAACTTGCCAAAATGACCTTGGGTTAATTTTATCATGACACATCCCAATGTCATACCATAGCAACCTAAGGTAGTGTAGATTCAAATCCGTTAAAATTAAAATCTTAAGTAGGGTCGGGCCACATTAGAAATCCAATTTTACAAACGAAAATATTTTAGTCAATCACAAAAACAGAAATGTTATAATGTATGGTGTAATTTATATGAAAGCATTTTGACATATTGTTGATTTTAAAAAATGTATAGACTTTGGCCCTTGGACAATTTTGTTTGATGTAGGTTTATATCCCATATATAAACAATTGTTTAGAATATTTTTGAGAACTTCAATGCCCAGCATTTGAAACGTATTTAAAATCATTCTGTTAGAAAAAGGACTTTATTATAAACATAAGAATATCCAGAGGAAAAGAGTTGATTTTTATTTATACTACATTGTCCAGATGTTTTGAATAATGAATCCATTAAACTGATTTTATCATGTATAGTATTGCTCAGATGAGCGATGTGGTCCATGGGCCTCTTGTTCTAGACGTGAATTGCTGTTGGTGGGAAGTTTAATACTTCCTCCATGTAGGTCCATAATTTGGAGTTGACACATTAATGATTGTTAGATTCTTAACACATTGTCTTGTGGCTGGAGTGTAGCACTTTGAGACTGAATCACGTTTGACAGATACTTATCTAAACTGCGCCGAGGAAGGCTTTTCAAATAAGCTATACCTTCTTTTGCCTTTTTAATTATGCTTGTAGGTTTTCGGTATATTTTCTCTTTCTTACCTCAACTAATTTTCTGATATTCAGAAATTGTACTAGTATAAGTACATTTAAAGACACTTTCAGTTTGTTTTGTTTTTAAAATGTTATTTCTTTTTCAGTTACTTAGTATGTTTTCCATGCTTCTGAATTTGTGACTCAGTTGTTTTGAAAACCGTCTTAGCTTTAATGTCAACAGTAATTTCTGACACTCCTGGTACGAAGCATCAGGGGGAAAGCAAGAGGATTGGGCTGCACCTTTTTTTCTCGCAGCAAACATTTTTCTTAAATTTACATATAAAATGTTGAATTAATACGGAGATATCCATCACCATCACTATTTTGAGAGCATGTAAAAATCGATGTGAAAATAAGGAAAATGTTATTGAAATTGAAGTTATACGCACATGTTCATGCAAAATATACCCTCTTCCCAAAGAAATGGGTAATTATATTTCAAAATTTGAATCGGCCTATTAGCCATAGCTTTTGGTTGGTTTCTCGACTTCTCCAAAACACGTGTATCAAGGTATCCTTTCCTCTGTGGTCAAGACATTTTTGGAGTAGCCTTACCCTCCCCCCTACCCAATGTATGAATATTGACAGACTTTACAGTAGTTTTTCCGGTCAATTGGGTCATTTTTGAATATTTAAATTCTGGTTGTAAGGCCTCATTTGATTGGCTAAACAAATTTATATATGCGGCAGGGGTCCCCCTGTCACCTGTACTGATTAATATACATGTATTGTCTATATTAAAACAGTTTATTTACATATTTACAACGAACACAATATATATGAAACATAAATAATATTCTCGCATACATAAAATGCGGCCTTACTTGATCACACGCAAACTAGTACTCATTATCCCTCTCTCCCACAGGTTCCCTGGGTAAGGCTCTACCAATTATCTATCACTCCTAAGAGTTTCCCAAATCTCAAGCAGCTACTCACTTTCATCTCTCTATCATGCACTATTTAAACAATAAAATGCTTTCTTTGGGGATTCATTCGGGATATGATGATAGCGACATTGCAGAAAAAATACATAACCCGCATGTAATTTTTTTCTTCAATGATCGCTACCTTCGTAATCTGCATGAATCATCAAAGAAAGCATTTTATTGTTTACATGTATATAAACGTCTAACTTTTAACAACTTTATTAATTGATTATGAAAAATCAGTAAAAATCACTAAATTACTGTTAATGTACATAAGTACGTTAGCTAGAAGAAACAGCCAAATCGTCTACCATGAGACTTTTAGTCTGACATCATCATGATTATTTCGTGCAGTCCATGACATTTTGTAGGTCGCTTTAGGTTTAGACCAATCGATAAACAGGGTGTGTCAATTTCAGACCCATTTTCTCAGTTTCAGCCGCTGTAGATTTCGACCAATCAATACACGGGGCGTGTATATTTTAGTCTGGCTTTTTCTATAGAGCTATGAATTAACTACCGGTATAAGTTTTCGTAAGAAATAGAGAGAGTAATACTTTGTAGATGTAAATATAAACAAATAACAGCTACTTTTTTACAAATGATAAACTCATGTTCCCTCGCTCTCACTTTCCTTCCTCAATTTTAGATAACTTTTTCCAGGAATTTGTTAATGGTTTACTACTACTTTGACAAACTTGCAAAAAATTTGGGTACCTTACCAGGCATTTCTGCAAAATACTAGAGTATGCAATATCCTATATAATCTTCTTGAAAATACACTTAAATTGCTGATATAAAAATAAATACATCTACAATACAGCGAAATTCACTATATTAGAACAATATCTCCGCCGGGGCGGGGCTTTGAACTCACGATCTCAAGAACCTATACGCTTTTGGCAGTGAGCGGCCACGGTTCTCACCACTCGACCATCTAGACATATAACCAAATCCAAGTAAATATTGATGATTTTTAAAGTAATTATAAATTTAATATATTTTATTGGAACTCTTTATAACGAGGAGATACAAAAAAGATTGTTGAGGAACGTGTCGTCTGACCTTAAAAGCTGTAGTGATACTCTTGGGAAGCAGGTCTACAATGGCTGCATCCTGCACCTGCAACCTTTTTAAATCTTTCATACCACCACTTTTAACATTTGTTATTAATAATAAACCCCAGGGGACGGCCCTGTAATAAATATATATACATATCGTCTAACATTACTTGCATACACCAGAATGCGACTCTCGTTCAAAACGTATAAATCCGCTTGACGTTACGTTTAGTTTTGCACAAATAAACGTCATTTTACTAAATCATGGTCCTTTTTTTCTGATATTAGAAGCAGAAAATTAAATTTTATGGAGTAAATCTAATTTTTACATATATTAAATGATATAAAATAATTTGGGACAGTTTACGTTTTTTATAATCTGCTTTGCAGTTTATAAATCCATCCCTTTAATAGAAAAATGGTATACGTAATTTGTGTTCAAACCCAACCTTTCAAGGCTACAGCTTTATCTAGTCTTTTAATAAGAATGGCCCCTGATGTCGAGACATGTATAATTGTGTACCGACTTACAAAATATATAAAGCAAGATTTCAAAAATGTTTTGGGAAATGAAAAATAAAGCCGTATACGTTTTTTCTCCGTTTTTTCACTATTCTTTCTGAAAGAACAAGGGACGTTATTAGCCGTATTTGGCCGCAAAATTTATCATATTTTCAACGTCTTAGTTTTGTTTTTTGATGTGGTGCATTGTACTAAGTTCGATACTGGCTAAATTCTACAGGCACCAAAATGACGTCATTTTTCATTATGACGTCACTAGTGTACGCTAAACATGGAATGATCTCCAAAAATCGTTATAATATATAGAAATATGAATAATCTTTGCTGAAATTAAAACCTTTCACATGCATTAACCACTTTTATATTTAACATACTTATTTTCTGTATCATAACAAATTCATATACTGAAAATGGTGACGGTTAATAACTGTGAACAATGTGAATTTTAGCAAAAAGGATTAGAAAATTGCACATTTTAACAACGTAATTCAAACAACGCGATCCGACACGGACAGTTACTCGGCGTAACACGCAGTTTTTACCGGTGAAAGAGGGTTTATCTTATAAAAATCTAAAATAATTTTTTATATACGTAAGAGAAGCCAAAAGGAAAAAAGAAATAGAAATTGCAACCGAAAAATAAATAAATTGATAATTAAATAAATAGAAAATTACAACACACGCACTATTTAGATGTAAACAATTAATATATAAAATTTTTACAGTGGATTTTTGTTGAGATCATAACAGAAAATAATCGCCGACATATTGACAGGATTGATCAAAGCACTACTAATTTCCTCTTTAAGTAAACAGTTTATGTTTAAGTCCATTTGTATCCGTCATATGTGATCGAAGTAGTTTAATCAATCGTAAAACCAGAACAGACGTTAGACATATTGTCATATTGTCTTCGTCTTCCGTGATCTTTTCTTACTTTCGACTAGTACCGATGGTCGGTCGATTAAATAGACAACTTCGCAATTGCTGAATATTCACCTGAAATTTCGTGAGCATTGCTTCAATATGTCGAGGAAAAGGGTTCCGCGCCTGACCGCCGCTTATATATTAACCGGTAGTCGGTAAATGTTAAACCTAATCCATATACGGTTGATCGTCAGTGCATCAGCCGAGCGACGACAGACTTAAGAATTGTCTTCCGAAGGTCGGAAGATGATCGAGAATTGCTCGACGGACTACTAGTATTGAACGACTGGTTTAACTGAAGAAATCGGCCACCGACGCAGAAAAAAAAATGTAACTTGGCCCGATGGACACAAAATTGGTCGGCCGACGAAAAATGAATACGATATCGTACAAGTAAACGGCTGATGAACTGCCGACTGTCACCCGATTAATCCCATATTTACACCCCCCCCCCCCAAAAAAAAAATCCGCCGTTGCTCGTTTTTGGAAATGTGTCTCGGGTTTTACTCTATTCAGCGATATCAAATCTAAAATATGAATAAAAACAATTATACCTTCTCGATAAGAACAATATATGCAGTTAATTTCAACTTATATTTTCTTTCTATAAAACATTTTATATTTACTAGTATCTATTTTATTTTTCTATAAAACATGCACATGTTTCATACACCGGTATATTAAAGGAATAAGAAATCATTCTTTGAGTATTATGAGGTGATGATTTAGGTCAGGACGAGATCAAATCCAATAAAGCCCGACGGGCTTTATGATAGATTTGATCACGCCCCGACCGAAATTATCATCTCATAATATCCAAAGAATGATATTTTATTACTTATATTCATATAATTTTCAGCAATTGTGCGATTAATTATTTGAATATAAATAATCAAACCCCACTTGCGCCCCAATTATACGTCATTTGAATTAATTGGACTGTACAGTACAAAATCGATACGTAGTGTTATCACAGGCAAATACACTGAAAAATGTAAATATTAATTTTTTTCTCGCGCAGAATTAGTGAATCAGTAGATAAAGTGTCTTTCGTGATCTTATCTAAAATTTTAGACTTCATCTCTATCAAACTACTTAGAAACCGTTTGTTTATAGGTTACATCACTTGTTCCAAGAAACGAGAGAGAGAGAGAGAGAGAGAGAGAGAGAGAGAGAGAGAGTGTGTGTGATAGACTAAACTTTACGTACATTTAATTTTAAATCACTAATATAAGCTATTTATTTAATCTAGTTGTCATATATCAAATCCTTTAATCGATAAAATAATGCACAATAATATTATGATGAAATTCAACCAAGCAGTTTCAGAGTCCACGTGCTATATATATACTCAGCCCGTTAGCTGCATCACATGCTCCTTCCGCGAGTCGACAACAAAAACGTGTCGTTCCTTTGTTTTTCAAGTCCGAAGATAATAGAAGTATGATCAGCAATAACTTAGTCTTACATTGTTCGTTATGTTTGATATGATTCTTACACTGCGAGTGTGCAGTTTAATTTGTATATAGATACGTTGAACAGAAATAAATTCAAACTCTCTCTCTCTCTCTCTCTCTCTCTCTCTCTCTCTCTCTCTCTCTCTCTCTCTCTCTCTCTCTCTCTCTCTGAATGTATGTTTGTGCATACTAACAGTGACTGAACTACTTAAGTCTTAATTGAATACATTTTATTTATTTTAGACTTACGGTTTAAACAACGATCTCCACACAATAACAAAAAGTTTGTAGACGATCTATGACCAGGTTATAGGTTTTATCTATAAAAGCACACGTAATTAGATTGAAAAGAAAGTGCATTGACCTGTGCTCGTTCTTAATACTTGCTAGTAGTTAAAATATATTATTCATCTGTTTAATCAATCAGTTTTCTTGTATATTATTGTACCGGTTGGTAAATGATTTTCTTTTTGAAATTCCCGTATTTATAAAGTTGCTAAATTGTTCTATCCACGCGCGTCGATTGTTTTAAATTACATGTAGTTGTTGGTGTATTAGAAACAAATCAACAAACTAACAAAGTATAAGTAAGATATTAAACAATAAAATGCTTTCTATGTAGATTCATGCGGTAAATGAAGGTGGTGACATTGCAGAAAAAAATTACATTACCCGCGTTCTTTTTCTCTGCATTGATCACTAATTTATTGTTTATATTTACATCTTTCTATCCACAAATTAATAAATTGGTTGAAAAAAGTCAAAAAAATTAACAAAATTATTGTTACGTACATCAGTACGTTAGGTATAAGAAACAGCCAAATCGTCTCTCATTGGAATTTGATTCTGACATCACCATGATTATTTCGTGTAGTCCGGGATTTTTCTTAGGTTGCTGAAGGTTTCGACCGATCGATAAACTAGTAAGAACTGGATCGTTTATATTTCAGTTCTGTCAGTTTCAACAGAGCTATGAATGTACAATCCATTTTCGTAATAAAATAGAGGGAATCATACTTGGTGGATGTAAATAATATATTCATTTACCTCTACTGGCTTTCGAGTATTTCTCTGCAGTACGGATTCCCTAACTATGTTGGGTTAGTTAATACGAAATTCTTATTCTAAACAAAGGGAATGGGAAGTTTGGAAATTAATACTAATACCAAAAAAAAAAAGAACTAGAGCAAAGCTCGTTGCAAAGCAACGAGTGGGTCTTCCGTTAATGTCGGAAGTAAAGCTGGAAGTTCCTGTCAGAAGCAGAGCTCTTAAACCAATAACAAGAGTAACTAAAATAAAAAGATGAAGAAAATCGAATTATTCCTGGTACGACTTAATAAAATACGAATGATTTTAAGTACGACTTAACAAAAACCTTTCCGATTTTAAGAACGACTTAACAAAAAAAATCCGAATGTGTTTAAGTACGACTTAGCAATTATTTTTGGTACGAGTTAATTTTACTTTGAAAATTACGCTATTTTTTAAACCAAGGACGCGGAAAGAAAATTTCCGGAAAAATCAATTTTTAAACCCCGATATCTCTATAATGCATCTTCCGATTTTCAAACGGATTTCAGTTTCGTATTCAGCATGACCAACTCTACAAACCTCATAAACATTTGAAATTGAAACGAAAAATTCGAAAATTCGAAAATTTTAAAACACTTCCGGTTTTGACCGGAAGTGTCTGAAACTAAATTCCAGCCTTATGTCTAAATAAAAACGATCAATGCTTCAACACAGAAAATTCCAAGTCTTTATCTTTTAGCGTTTTTGAAAAACGCCCTGGACAAAATCACTTTTTTTAAATTTAAAAATTGACGTAACGTTGAAACAGAAGTGACGTTGTAGTTATAAATTTAACATCTTTTAGGGACAGTGATGTGTCATAATCCCTGAAAGTTTTATGTAAATCCGTTGAAAACTTTTTGAGATATTAAGCTTTAAAAAAGTCAGAAAAATAAAGAAAAAGACTAGAGCAAAGCTCGTTGCAAAGCAACGAGTGGGTCTTCCGTAAATGTCGGAAGTAAAGCTGGAATTTCCTGTAAGAAGCAGAGCTCTTAAACCAACAACAATAATAACTAAAATAAAAAGATGAAAAAATCGAATTATTCCTGGTACGACTTAACAAAATACGAATGATTTTAAGTACGACTTAACAAAAACTTTTCCGATCTCAAGAACAACTTAACCAAAAAAATCCGAATGTGTTCAAGTACGACTTAACAATTATTTATGGTACGAGTTAATTTTACTTTTAACATTACGCTATTTTTTAAACCAAGGACGCGGAATCGAAATTTCCGAAAAATCAAGTTTTTAACCCCAAGTTGTATAAGACTGTGGTATTGTCTTATTTTGATCCAAAAAATGAAAATTTACAAAAATTAGAACTACTTCCGGTTTTGAGCAAAATCGGTGAATAGAATTTTAAACCCCCCAGTACATCAAAGAATAGATACATCTATCATCAGTTAACATTTCAAAGCGATATCTTTAAAGTTTTTATATGGCTAGAATTATCCTATCTCTGACTAGCTCAAAAGTAAAGCAATATGTTTTAGTTATTATATTGTTAAATCTTTTTTTCTATTCGTTAAAAATCATATGTTCATATTTTTTAAACAGAACCCGCTTAGTACTTGCACCTTTATCAAATAAAAGATTATTAGCGCCTTATTTGACTTTTTAAAGAAAGAACTTTCCATTTTTGCCAAATTGTTCAAAATTGCAAGGAATCATAAGAATATAACACAATTTACCGCTTAATGCAGCAATTATAAATTGGTAAAGTTGGAAGTTTGGATAAAAATTTTCACGATGAAACTTTCCCGATTAATTATACTTCTTTGTTCTTGGTCTTATAAGACGTACTTTATTTCAGAGAAATAGAGCTACAGCCTCATGATAACTGTAAAAAGTGGAGATTCTTGCTGTGTGTGCGTGGATCGGGTTTGAGATATAAACATGATCTAAGGTGGTTCCACCTTCTGTTGTGAAAAAATTTACTATCTGAGTGAACCCGTTGTTTTCCATAAAAGTTTGTATCGGTCCTTTCGTTTTGGTATCTTCGTTGAAATCTCCTAGGAAAATGCAAGTCTCGCCTTGTAATTTTACTGTGTCTACAAGAGATTTTAAAGATTGCAAAAACGTGGTTACGTTTAATGTAGGCGGTCGATACAAATTGACCAATACTATGTTTTTCCTCAAAAGCTTGACAACAATGCTTTCAATGTTTTTGATCGAATGATGAATAATTTGTTTTTTATCATCATTTTCTTTGAGATAGAAAGCAACTCCGCCTCCTTTTGAATTGTGCAACAGCCTTGTGTTCTCATCGTCATTGTTATATGCCTGTGTCCTTGTAAGATGGTGAAACTTAAAGCCATTTAGATTAAGCTGTGTGATTTCCTGGTCAGGTTTTAACCATGTTTCTGTTAAACAAATCACGTCTGCCTTTGTAAATCGCATGTCGACCTTAAAGTGGTTAAAGTGTTTGTTCAGGCTTTGAATGTTATGAAATACAACTATTGTGCTATTGGTGTAGATATCAAAAGGTCCGTCAAGTGGTAGTTTTTGCATGTCTTCCATGGCTGATTTGACATCTGGGTCAGCATACAACTTGTTTGTTAACTTTGTTCTGTCGGTTGTTTCGATGAATAATCCTTTTTTTTATGTTACTCTTGTTAATGCCACATAAGCTTGACCAGGAGCAAATGTTCTGTAAAGGTTGACAACAACTTTTTCTACAGTCATACCTTGTACCTTGTGAGCTGTACAGGCCCAGGAGAGTTTTAATGGAAACTGTTGTCTTACTATTGAGATCGAACTTCTGATAACTATTTCTTCCTGGATTATTTCAATCAAAACCAGATTTCCATTTTTTGTTCGTTTTCCAGTTTGTTTCCCTACATTTTCAGAGTCAAATACAACAGCTATAGCTTTGACATTTGTTTTGTCTGCATCTCCATGTTCAAAGTGCGAAATGTATCCCATAACTCCATTTACTAAGCCATCTTTGACATCGCAATTCCTGGTCAACATGACACGAGCATTAACTGCAAACAGTAATGAACTTGATAAACTCTCATTCTTCGTTTGGCATGGTTTGTCTCTGAGGCAGAGTTTTCCTGTGGTTTTATCTTTTCGATAATCTTTTGCATCAATCTGTTTTAAATCTTTGCATTTCTGTTTCAACATGTCCAAATTGTATGTGTTCACCTCATCATTTGTAGAGTATACATGAAGAACATCTGCGGGGCCTTCTCTGATGCATTCATTAACTGTGTTCATTGTTTCAGCTGCTAGAGGTTCTTCTAAAGTTCTTGTGCGCAGCAAATTCAAAGCTGTTGCAAATGGGACATCATCGCGTTGACGCATAATTTCAGTCATTTCTACTTCGTGGAACAATTCTCGCCAGAAATCGATGGGATATGATGCGTTATCTTTGTACAATCTCTCGTCTTTTCTTTGTTTTACAGGTGGAAGTTGAAAGAAATCACCAACAGCTATTACACTAACGCCTCCAAACGGGTCTTTGCATTTTTTAATTTGCACCAATCGTTCATAAATGTAGAATAAAAGCCTTTTGTACACCATCGATACCTCATCAATGACAAGAATCTGCAAGTCTGCAAGTTTCATTCTTATTTCACTCAAAGTTTGCTCCTTTAATGGTTCGTATGGCAGAGGCAAGAATTTTGTCAAAGAGAAAACGCTATGAATTGTATTGCCACCAATGTTGAAAGCAGCTGTGCCAGTAAACGCTGTCAGCAAAACTGACAAAGCTTCAGGTGAAGACAAACTTCTAGAGAAAAGACGTGATGCCTCGAAATTGATAGCTTTTACAATTTGGCTTTTTCCAGTACCTGCACCTCCAGTAAGAAATATATGAAATGGAGCTGGGTTTTCATTTACAATTTTCCTTATACACCAGTCTCGCACATAGTAGAACACTTTTTGTTGGATTTCATTTAGATTCTGTACTATGTTCAACATTTCTACATTTGAGACGCTGATTTGTTGTACGTGATATAAGACATCATCTTTTTTCATGTCATTTTCTATGTCTGGAATATTTTCGACAAATTCATCGGAGTTTTGCCGCTGAGACTTTATCATAACACATTCATCTCTATCACGTTCTGTTTCGGGGCACAAATTTGCCCATGCATCTTCTGCTTCTCCTATGTTTTCATACATTTCCTGAGCTTCATCTATAACATTTTCATTTTCAGCATATCGAGCATGATTTGATTCCACTATAACTTTGACCGGTTTTACACATCTTGTGTCTTGCAATTTTACAAACCCCGGTACGGAAGGAAAAGCTGTAGTCGAGATTGATAAAATTTCTCTGGTGTTTTCTCTGCACTAAATCGAGGATACCTCACAACTGCTTGTTTTGTTCTTGTTCTCTTTTGAACAAATCCCTTGGAATTTTGAAGTTCGAAAACGTTTTCGTTGGTTCCCTTTGGAACTTGGGATTTAGCAAGTACGCGATATTCAGAACAGAACTCAGCTAGACACATGTTATTGAACGTAATGCTGTTTGGTCGGTTCTCATACCTTTCCACAATGTTTGTCATGAAAATTTCGTCATCGTCGTCTTCCCCTTCTAAATCATCTTCTGGTAACTGACGTTTCGGTTTCATTTGAGAAAGGGGCTTTGTCATGCGAGTAGGGTTTTCTCCAACTGGTATAAATATTACTTTTCTTGAAGCTTCTTTCATTCTCAAATTACAAACTCTGTACACAGCTTCTTGTGCGGTAACTTCCCTGTGTGTCATATATGCTGATCCTATTTTTTTCATTGTTTGTTTGGCATCAAGATTTCCTTCTTGGGCTTCAAATTTTGTTTGTTTCAATAACATCCCCATTCCCTTTCAGATTTCGATATGTACGATACTATGTATACAATGCAACTAAAGGGATCTAAAACATATTGTATGTCCATATTTGCATTCCAACATTTAAGGAGACATGGATTGTATTGGTTTGTCCACATTTCATTTGGGTGCCTTTTGAGAACAACTGTCAACTTTTTAGACAAAACATTCAGTGCATTTTCGTACATTTCTTGCGTCAGAGAAAGATCATCGAAAACTTCATCTGTTGTTTTAAATTCACAGGACTCACTTTGAATCTTATTCCACACACTCAATAACATTTCTTTTGCTTGAGACTTGGTGAGATACTGATTAGAATTCTGTTGGTGCAAATCTGGAGTTTCTGCAATCTCATCATTATCGTCGTCATCATGCATTTCTGTTATAAAAGTACGCTGTGATGGTGGCCTAGGGAAGTTAAATCTACATTCTGATCCATTTTTTCTGCACGACTTTGAGTGATTCTTACTGTGTTGTTGAACATCTAGTACTATTTTTCTCAGATCAGAATCCTCATTTTCAGATGGTATAGCACAGGTTACATATTTGTCGATAAAATCGGCTACTGTTTGTTTCCCATGAAGATCTATTTTCGGAGCATTGTCTACCCAAAACAAGCAATGCATGTGTGGCGATCCTCTTTGTTGAAATTCAACCCTTTGAAAGAAATCTGCTATTTTCCCAATAGGTTCCGCTTGTGAGTGAATAACGTCACGTTGAAAGACACGGAATCTATGCTCGAACATTCTAGCTACAGTGACAGGATTGCTTCGTAAAATTTCATTTTTCTCTGACCAGTCTAACGAATCAGGATTTCGTGTGTCGCATTGATGTTTTAGCAAGGAACTGATTGCATCATTCCATCTATATTCAGCTGAAGAGAAGGAACAAAACCATGTTGGAATTCCAAGCTGTCTAAGCATTGCAAAGAGATCTTTCTGTATTGCTGACCAGTATGCAGGAGTACCTCTAATTGGCTGCATAAATCTAATTGCTTCATCATTCCTCAACAGTTTCGACAAAATTTCAGGATTGCGTAACATATCAGAATTGATCGACTTCCCTTTATAATCTTTTGTAATTGCCTTTCGAATAGAGATCTGAGTTTTTTCAATAACTTGATTTAGTTCTGACATGTACTGGCTGAAGAATATGTAATTTGAATCTTTTGCAAATCTGTTATCTGCATTCATCAGTCTATTATTGAAATATCGAGCTAGTGTCAGTCTTTTGTCTCTTTGCTCATGAAATGAAAAATTGCCTTTTGGAAAATGGCAGGGAAATGATTTTGCTTCGTTCCCTGGTTCTTGAAGCATCCGTACCGGGTTATTTCCTTCTGCTGGAGCGATATTGAAAACATCATCGAAGAAATGGTCTAAAACTTCCTTGTCCAATATCTAAAGGTTGAAGGCAAGTGTCAACTGCAATCTGTGCCTGTTCGGTATCTTCGATAAATGATTGAGCATTTTCTTGTTGATTATTTTCATCTGATGTTTGAGTTTCATTTTGTTCGGCATCTTCATTTGATTCAAAACTCTCAATGTTTCTGTTGATAGAGATTCCGGTATACCACTTGTTGTTTTGTTTCAAGTAATCAAGAGCAGCGTTGACATGAGTTATGTTTATGAATTGATATTCATAATAACTCTTGTAGCTCAGTTTTTTCTTTAATTTTACTCGAAGCAAAAGGTTCTCGTCACCTTTCAAAGGCAAAGAAGTTGTTTTCTTCAAATCAGATGGCACGCAAACAACAGGACCATGGATATTTTTCTGTCCACCCTTTGGAAGAGCCATAACTTTCATGAAAGGTATATGTAGGGAAATCAAATGTTGTTCCAAACTATTTAAGCGGGAAAGTTCCACAGGGACAGGATCAAGGTACATGTTATTTGCTGCTGCTTCGGGTGGAATTTCACCACTAATGATTTTTCGATGACACGTAAAACATATCCACAATGAAGATTTTGAACAATCTTTAGAACATGATGTTTCACATTGATGCAAAAACGTTTCTTTAATGCAAGTACTAGCAACTTCTGCAGATTTTTCACTTTTGGCATATACCTCTCTATTACACGTCTGTACTTGATTTTGAAACAATAACCGATGACAGCTGCAACATGCAAAATCTGGACCCCGAGCAGTATTTCTTTTGAATAGGTTAAGGACTTCCTCAACATCTTCAAGTTTGATCTTTTTATTTAACCTTCTTTGCTGGACATTTTCTTTTCTCATTCTCTTTACACTAGGAGAAGAATGATAGTGGTGTTTGCTGTTCTCTTGGACCTCTGATCTAAAACTTTCATCAGTTTTGTATTTTAAGGAGCTAGTACGGAGGAGATTTTCTCTGAACTTATCATCTTTGCTATATTTTTGAACACTAGCTTTTCTAACGTTTTCCTTATGAATTTCATCCACACGGTATTTATCAATACTTCTTTGTTTCACATTCTTTCTGTGCTTCTCATTCAATCTATACTTTTTTGAGCTCCTCGTTTTCATTTCTTGTCTATGAACATCATCGGTTTTGTACTTGCTTGTACTTTTTCTCTTACGGGCTGCTCTGTGTACAGTGTCTGTATTATACCTTATAATTCTCTTTTTCTTGATTTTCTCTCTGTGTTCAGTATCAGTTTTATACTTGACACTAGCTTTTTTCAACACCTTTTCTTTGTGAGCATTGTCTTTGTATTGCTCCCGACTTTTAACCCTACTTCTAAGTCTAGTCGTATTGCGAAAGTCAAGATCAGTTTGATATCTTCTGTTTTTTTGGTCTTTGACTAAAATTCTAAATTCGTCATCTTCCTTGTACCTAAGAAGAGCTTTCCTAAGTTTTTCCTTTCTTAAGTCATCATTTTCTCTGTACTTTTTTCTGAACATTTCCCTTTTGTATTGAAGCTTCTTTTCTTCTCTAGCAATACGTATTGTTTGCTTTGAATTTTCTTCACTTCCTTTTTTCTGAAGGTTCTTTTCTGTGCTGTCTCTATCATTTACAAGTAATTCACCAACTTCCAGAACAACATCGTAATGGTTCTCATTCATGTGGTTTAAATATAACCCATCTCGGTTTGGTCTGATAGATGCAGAAATATTTTGTCCTGAGAATTTGAGCCATGTACCATTTGAAAATGTGTAAATATTGACATCCAACATATGAGCTAATCCTAAAATTTCTAACTCTGTTGCCCAATTTCCCTCCTTCTCCATTAAAGACACATGGCTTTTGACTGATAATTCGTTAGACCTCAGAAATGTTTGAAATTTATCCTCATGTTCCAAAATGTGATTACAAATAACACTTCGAACAGCATAATGGTGACTTTCTGTACAAGTTAGACAATAGGAAACTGCTCTGAAAAAACAATTGCCATCTCCAGTAATATCCTTGGTCAAAGAGGGTCTACCTAACTCTCGTGAATGCATTTCAATTGTATTTTCATCCTTTTGAAAATATGGTAAGGCTAACTCATTGCAACATTCATGTTTTAAAGCTTCGGACAATGGACAAAATTGAAATCTATGTCCTTCACAATGAAGAAACATTAAATCATCGTCATCGTGGTTATCTACTACACTGGCATCTGTAGAATTGTCAGACCAATTCTTCTCAGTTTGATTTCCAGCAATATGGTTGTTTGAGACTTGTTGCTCCAAAGGGTTTACCCTGCATTTTGCCGCTGTTATGTTACATTCCACAATATTTGAAAACCCCATTGAAGTAGCTAGATTCTGGATATGGTTCAATAAATCTTGAACATTTTTGAACAAAAGTCTTGTACTTTTCCCATTAATTGAGAATAAGCCTCAAGTTGATCTTGAATGGGAGTCAAAGGTGTAAAACAATCCATTTGATTTTCCTATTAAGAAGGTATTTCCCCCAAAGCACACAAAACACCCATTTGATTCCAGCAAAGCAATTTGTAACGCCTCATTTAAAGGGTATGCATTAAAGTCTTCATAGCATGGTTCTTCGCCAGAGAGACAAATAATACTTGCTATTGGTGAATCTGTTGTAAATTCAAATGAACTATTGTAACACTCAAAGAACTGAGGCAACTCATCTACAAGCAAGTATCTGCTATGCATCAAAGAACTTCTTTGTAAAAATGTGTAAAACTCATCACCAGTTGCTAGAATCTTGTTCATGTCTTGAGTAGTCCAGTGCATAGTACTTTTAACCTGTTCAAAAGCTAGCCCCGCTAAACAGTTAGCAACACACTGAGTACCTGCATTGTCACCAAACATAGGATGTGCCTGATGAAATGAACCTTGAAGAAAAGTTGTAAAATATGTGTTTTCCATTTCATTTTCATCTTCATTTTTATTTGTGTTTCTATCATTACTTTGTTCTGAAAACATATGATTTACTGTGACCAAGTCAGTACTATTTTTACGATCAGAAGCCGGTTTGAAAACTGTCTTTATTTCCTCATCTTTTGATATACTGCTGAACCCTCTTAGCACGGAGGAGTCCAGCTGCGCCTGACCTGCTGGGCTAGGCTCAGAGCCTTCATCATGCCCAGGTACTCTCGCAGGAGTACAAACACACGCTGGGGAGTCAGGGGACGGTGCCTTTGTCACGTTTTTGACAAACAGACGACTTCCCCGAGGAGATGGCAACCTCGGGGCAGGTGAATGCATTCTCACACAAGGCGAGGCCTGCATCCTGGCCAGGGGTTTTTCCTCTTTAGGTGGAAACCCCATCAAACCAAACCCTGGAAGACTACCAGGAGGGACCGTGACAGCCCCATCCGTTGACCTGCAAGGGACAACAGATTTTGCAGTGTCATGTGGTGTTGTAACATCAGAGGAACAAGCCATCTGTTATCTTTTCAGTCTTTTCCTCATCTTGTCTTTCTGGCGTTTCCGCCTATCGTCAATTATTGCTCTCTTTGGCATCTAAAAAAAAAATAACATAAAAAAAAAACCACTTTAAATTATCCATTAAAAGGATATACCATGTAAATGAATGGCCTTTGAATAAAACATTATTTTCTCCTTACGTTTATGTGGAATAACTTTTCCTTTAAAAACTGTTTTAAAATGATCATCGTATCATAATATGTTCTTGGTCAGAATATTTGTTTTAATATATATAATGATATCACTTAAGCTTTACTCAATGATAAATATCAATTTCGGGTGTTCCAACTGTTTCTTATTGATGTATATGAAATCTATTTTAGATAGGTAAAAACAACTCATATCAAACACTAAAAGAAGCTCTTTTGATTCATTATTTATGATTATTGTGAAGGAAATGCTGGAAAACAGTCTCTCTCTCTCTCTCTCTCTCTCTCTCTCTCTCTCTCTAATTCTTTGGTACTAGCATTTTTGCAATACTTTCTAGGAGAGAAATCAATGGTACATTGAATTTGGGGCAGTCAATACAAATCCAATATCTTATTTCTTTGATCTGCCGCTTAAAACCAATGTATTGTAAAATAGTGTATAAAATTTCAAAAGAACAGCGTTTGTTCCCAAATTGGACAATTTTGTCTTAAAATCATATATTAAATAAGAAAATGAAAACAACAAATCTCCTTTGCAAAATTCATTTGCAAACAGAACTTAACAAGAGTGTCATCCCTAAAAGTTCTTTCAAAGTCAAAGTTAAGAAGAGGCCCAGGGACCACATCACTACTTGAGCAGCAATAGCCATAACTGATCAAATCAGCTTTATAGTATAACATTTTAAAAATTCAACAATTACTTACAGAACATCTTACACAAAAAAGTTAAGGAATCTGCCAATTTTTAAACTTGGAATTTTCTGGTTATTTGCAAATCTTTACATATATAGTGTTCTCTTTACATGCCAAGTTTTACAAAGTTCTGTACAGTGAAAGGGTTTATACCAATAAAATACACAACAGATAGACTGAAAGATTCATTTTGACGTGATTCCTGCAGAAAATATGCACAAATTTTGCTCGGGACGCATCATTTCATTATATGTGCATCTCTAAGGACGTATCATATAACCGGTAGGAAAAACACACATTTTCTCGCTTACGAATTCCAAAACATCGATTGTTCCTTTCTTTACCTACTGACTAGAGGCACAATATGTTTTGAATTTTAAAAAAAGTACACTTCAAAAGCCAAAATTTCATTGGTCAACACTTAATGATTAACCAATGAGATTCAATGATATACAAAATCATGGCTGGGAAATTGATGTCGATCATGATTTCACTAAATAAAACAAATAAAATTCCTCCTGAACCTAGATAGATTAACCTAAAACCAGAGTTTATGATAAAGTAGATAAATGGCAGTTAATATGAATAACTTAACAGACAATAAGATTTGGAACTTATTTTATTTCTGAAGTTTTATTATGTTCTCCAGGGGTCCTTTACTATATATCAGGTAAACCAACATGACCCAAGGAAGAAGAATATATATGGTTAATGGGTGGGGATCTTAACCGTTTTCAAGATATTCGGGCACATCCTGTTTGAGGGGGTCAGGACCATCCCCGGGGCCTATAACCTGCATACCATGTGATTCCCCTTAACACAAGGAACGAAAATATATATGGTTTAAGGGTGGGGATCTCGACCGTTTTCAAGATATTTGGGCACTTCCTGTTTGTGGGGGGTCAGGACCACCCTTGGGGCCCATGACCTACATACCATTTGATGCCCCTTAACACATAGAACAAAAATATATATGGTTTATGGGTGGAGATCTCGACCGTTTTCAAGATATTCGGGCACTTCCTGTTTGAGGGGGGGTCAGGACCACCCCTGGGGCCCATCCCCTGCATACCAATTGATGCTGCTTAAAACATGGGAAAAAAATATATGGTTTAGTGGTGGGGTTCTTAACCGTTATCAAGATATTCAGGCACTTCCTGTTTGAGCGGGGTCAAGACTACCCCTGGGGCCCATGACCTGCATACCATTTGATGCTGCTTAAAACTTTTTTAAGATAAACGGGCACTTCCTGTTTGAGGGGGGTCAAGACCATACCCAGGGCCAATGACCTACATACCATTAAACCCCTTGACAAAAGGAACAAGAATATATATGGTTTAGGGGTGGGGATCTTAACCATTTTCAAGTTATCTGTGCACTTCCTGTTTGAGGGGGGTCAGGACCATCCCCGGGGCTCATGACCTACATACCATTTTATGCCTCTTATCATATGGAAAAAGTAATTAATGGTTTAGGGGTCAGGATTCTGAGAGTTTCTGAGATATATGGTCATTTCAAATACCTAGGGGATGGGGATGACCCCAGTGGTACGATCTAATAAACCCTATATATTGCCTGTAACAGTTAATATATGATTCTGAAATCTTTGTCCGTTTTCAAGGTATAACCATTTACAATACAGTATACTATTTTTCCCCATTAGGTTCAATGTTAGATCCCACGACCTTCTCACCCCCTAGAGAAGTGTTTGGCCAACCCCAAATGAGAAAAATCAAACAAGCGTGCACATCTAGATATTCAGGCCTATCGTATCCTAGAGTTTTGTACAATTCTGTTCAGTCATATCTGGGAAACGCGATGGAAAAGTTCAGAGCGGGAAAGAAGAAAAAGAAGAAGAACCGTACAAAAATAATAAGTCTCCAAACTTTGTTTGGGAGACTTAATCAATGCCGGTATCCTATTTTAATCTTATATGCTTGTTATATTACCACTGTCTCTAAAGTATTCTTTTAGAAGAAATGGAAAGAAGTCATAGATTTTGCATCACACAACAACATGAAAAAAATGTACAAGCATTTTTATGGATGCATGCATTCATCTAAATTTATATTTTAATTAAAGCAATATGTATCTTTTAGAATTTTATTTTGCTGCTAAAACATGCTAGTATGAAAAGTCTGCCAGTAACTTAAACTTTTAGGATAAATAAGATTAGTAAAAATCATTAATTTTTGTTAGGAGAAAGATTTCACTTATATAAGGAAAATATATCCGATCAATTTTATACAGGACGACAATAATTCAATTTTGCTCTAATTAAGACTTCTTAATGGCTTTTCCCACAAAAACAGAGCTCACAGAAATTAATGAAAAACCATGATATTTATTGTCATTTAAGTAGAAAATAACATTTTCTTCTTTAAAAATTTCAACATGAAATTGCAGCTCATTTTGCTTTAAAAGAAACCATATGCAAACTTTTTGATGTACATTTTCCTCTTCCTGTATATATTAAAGAGACAGTACAGCTAAAAACACATGCATGAATAACTTCAGATTTAACTGCAGATTTACCCATTGTTTTGTTAGGAAATAAAAAATAAAGTTGATTGTAACAGTTGAAATTAATGAAAATCCCTTTCACATACCTAATTACGGTAATGTAATTATGAGCTTATGGAAATTTAATAGTCGTACAAACTGGAATAATCTTATATCGTTTATTTGTACCACGTGGATTTTGATTGACAGTAATTGACACGTGCTGAAAACTACAAGACATTCGCCAAACTCCGATCATCGTGGTATACGAGGTAAAAAGGACTCCCTAAATGGAACACATGATCACTTTCTCGATAATCTATTAATGGTTTTCCAATTTCGGTTCATTTTAAAATGCACAAACATAAGTGAGTCAAATAAACCCTCAAGGGGCCTCACTTACAAAAATAAATTTAGCTTGTAGTCAACTCCTATGATAAGCACACAAAATACATGCTTACAAAATAATAATTGTGGTTATTTTAAAAACTTTGAACAACTATTACCTTCGAGAAGTAGAAAAGACATTATGATATTTTTATCAACAAACATGTACAGGAGAATCTTCGCGAGCCCTGCATGTGTTTTGTTCACAGTAAATACGCATGCGTAATAGTATAGAAGGCTGACCCCGTAACATGTCCGTTGTATTTATGTGATAGGTTATACGTAATTATTAATTATAATGAATTAATAATTAGATTTATTTAATGGAGAACTTTGTAATTTTCAGAAAGTTTATATTTTCATGAGTGGTACTAAATTACTGAACCCAATCGGAAAATTTTTTCAAGTCAGTTTTTTTATAAGATTATCCGTACTGTCTCTTTAAGTTTATGTCGCAATCATTTCCTGTGAATAGATTGACAAACTCTGGGTAGGAAAAACATGCCCAAGGGAGGGGGGGGGGGGTTGGGAGGGGGGGGGTTAAACACTAAAAACACTAAATAATGGATGGTTTGAATGTCTAAAATGTACAAAATCCACCCATTTCTATCTTTTAAAAGAGGCTTCTTGATTGAAGTAAATTCAGATGTTTGATGATCATTACATTAATATGAGAGAGAGTTTTATCTTTAAAAAACATAGTATACAAATTATACTTCACAAACAAAGTGCATCACAATAAATTAAACACAGAAACACACACAGAGTAAAAATACTTTCTTTGACATGTAGTACTTTGTTTTCATTTACTTGAAATAACAACTTGTTTCTCTTATCATTGAAGAAGCATGTGGTGCAGCTTGTAAGCAGCCTGTTTGATTTAAACACAAAGTACATTTTCTTTTATGGTAAAAAGCATGCATCAAAGATTTCTGATTCTCAGCCATGCTTGATAACTCTAAATTATCCATTTTTTTTCCATTCCTACCACAAATATGACTTTTATATAGATAAAATGATCTAGTCTTCTAATGCTAATGATTATCAAATACTCAACAAATTGCTTCGCTTAGTAGATCTATTCTACAAAGATCTACTACCTACTGGTAAAGAGGTTTAGCCACTGATACATCAGTACAATCTTTTTATTGATTTGATCTCAACTTGTATAACTATTTGAGGGCAAATGTGTAATAACTTTGTGAAATGCATGGATACTATCAGCAAAATCATTTATAAAATGTTTTGATTGAAATAAATGTACATAAATGTATATTTTTCATTGTAAAATATAAATAGGTCAATATAATACATGAGTTTCACTTACTTATTAGTACCGATAAACCAAGAATAACTATAGTTTTATTGGGCACTGCCAGTCAGTTTCCAGACATTTTTCTGTTATCATATGGATAATTGGTTTGAAACTAGCTGCATAGTTTTCAAATGAAAAACTACTAGCTTATTAAGTTCAAGTTTTGTTTGGTCTGGATGAAAGATGATGACAAAAGTTATTTTTTACAGTCCTTTTTTTCCAAATCAAATTCATACTTCAAACAAGAACACAAAACAAAATTTGTGGTATAACATAAAAGGTTGTTTTAGCAAGATAACATCAAATATGAATAAATAATTCCATTAGAATTTAAATTGATTTCAATGATTTATACCCTATAGCCTGTATATGTACTTGTATGCAATACACACTTATGTCTAGCATTCACTTTAGGTAACTGTGTTAAATAATGATTTATCACATAATTTCTCAGGATGAAATTGCATATACAATATAATCAAATACCTGTATCTGCCAGGGGTGTGCAATTACCATCGCCCGACGCCCGGGGCTACCGATTTTAGAGGTCGGGCTAGCAAAAACATTAACTGTGGTAGCCCGTCGGGCTAGTAAATCATAACCAGAGTTGGCAAAATATGCCGGTAAATTTGCAGTGTCCTAGTAGGAAAAGTGTATCGTCATTGTTATCACAGAGGCATGATGTCTGCTCCTTTTAAGTCATGATAGCCTAAAAATTTCTTAAGCATTTTTTTCTCGTGCTACATTCTTCTGAGAAAAACACTCTGCTGTAAGTTTCACACTTTGAAGTTTTACCGACAGTGTTGGCCTGACCAGTGGCTAGACGAGATAGTCACGCCTCACTGCACATGGCTTCCGTAGTTACCTGTGCAGCTGTTTCAAGTGACATCAGTGTAAGATGATTCCTTTTTCTTTAATATGTATTCATTGGCTTTTTTTAATATATTTTTTTTTACAGAGAGAGAGAGAGAGAGAGAGAGATACATTACAGAGATATTATAAATTTCTGCACTAACTATTCTCATGAACACATTTTAAAGTGACCTGCTTGGTGAATTAAAAAAAAAATCATATTTTGCATATTATTATTTGTGCATTTTCCATTATTTTAAATTAAAATTTACCATCACTTAATTAATTGCATAGGTGTATTTTGTAAATGGAAATTAAACAGGATAAAATGCATGCACACATAGATAGTTGCAGTGATTTTATAGAGTCTGTTCACATTCACAATGTTATGTTTGGGTTTTATTATATAAACGGTACCCAAACCAATTTTGTAACTAAAATGTGAGAGATCAATGAAGTTGAATATTTTTCAACTAGTCTACCACAGAAAACATTCAAGTAATAAATATTTCGTATATTAATAATTATATACTAGTATCATACAGGGTTTTTTATAAAATGAAATGTCGACATGTCCGAAATAGTCTGGCTAGTAACTTTGAATCTTGGGCTAGTAACTTTGGTACTCCCACTAGCCCCTGGGCTAGTGGCCAAATTTTGTAATTGCACACCCCTGTCTGCATTTTTTAATACCATTTATGCATAAAACAACAATGCGTAAAACAGACTTTAACTCTCGCAAACTTAAGACAGCTTTCTACAACTGAACTAATTCCTCAAATCTTAATCAGCAGAAACTTACTGAAATGTAATGTTAGATAGAATGATGTATGAGAAGCATATTAGTCAACTTGACAAAAAAACATGCAAATTTAGATGAAAAATTCTATTTCAAAAATTTTAATACAGCACAAGGGATTTGAACTCATGATCTGTGCTTCAAAAGTGGTACGAACTGATAGGATGCCGCTCTGTAAATTGAGACCGAATACCAACCAAGTCTGACCCAGCCTGTATGAAACTTTAACCACTGAACTATGATGATACACAATACAAAAAAAGTAAACAAACAGTTTAACAGCATCGATATCGCAATCTTGAGACGTAGTGTCTTAAAAAGTATAAGTCTAGATGTAGTGAAGTACCTTAATTGTCCAACCCATAACCTTCTGCTTATATATTACATGTATATTGGTTTCTGGTGATGCTCATGAAACCCATGCTCATTTAACGATCGCTGAACATTTTTTTTCCTGGCCGAGATTTAGGCTTCTAAAGCTACATGTAGGTTGCTTTACAGCAGGTAACCTTAAAAATTAAAATATGTCAAAGTGTTTGCCATTGTTTATCGTTATAACATATTTCTATCAATCAACACACCTCGGCCGATTCGTATTTCATCTAATCATACTAATTCAACATACACAAGCATTCTGAGAGTATTGCATATAAGCAATACACTACCACTACCGGTTTGTATCATTCTATAAAAGCTTCAAAGCATACATCTATTTCAAAACTATTAAAAACAAGATGTTATTCTTTAATCAGAGATAAAAGAACAGAGGAAATTTAAAAATTAAATGAAAAATGGGTAAAATAAGACTCTATTTTATCTCCTGTAATTTCGCCAAGTCCATTAAGAATTCGCTGACCAGTAGAAATTTTTTTAAAACATTGCACTGTTATGTAGAATTTCATTTCTTACAGTCTTCTGTACCCCGAATCAACAGACCAACCAGGACCCTAAAACGAAGCCGATTGTAATATTATAAAAAAACCTGTTGATTAAATTTACAACACAATGCTTGTCACTATTTTACAGAACTTACTTGTTTGTTATAGAAACAATAAAAGGAAAGGTACAAGTAATGCACGATATAATTACTGACTACATACTTTCCTCGTTTATTAAAGATAATGAAACCGAACAATAAAAAAATTGGAATGTAAAAAATTAATGTTCTCGAAAATATGTCAACCAGATGCTAAAACAGTGTAAACTTGATATGTAGTTTGACATTTTAAAGTGGTTCAGCAAATTTCATATTATTCCTCAAATGCATCAGGAAAAAAAGTGTGGAAAACTTAAGTGGGATTGACAGACTGATGGACAGACAGACGGACGGACTAACGGACGCAGAGGAAAGTCCCCTCAGGTGAAACCGGTAGCGGACAAATAAATGTACATTCGAAAATCGGTTCATGTTTTTTTTTACATCAAGATCGATAACTCTTCTCAATAATCAGTTTCATACATTTACGCCCAAGATGACACGCAATAATTCAAACTGTGATATCGAAAGCTACTAACAAAGCAATGACAAAATGATTGCCTAGTTAAAGGTATATTTATTGGATTTTTAAAACAACTATCACTGAAATCTCACAAACACGAGTAGACCTATACCAAACACGTGACCTGTTACAAAACAAACAAAAACTTACGATTCTTTACTTGTTTGCGCTGATAAAACAAAACGCAAGGAATACGTAATGCTGGAGTTTGTCAAACCATATATCTATGTTGTTATTCTTCTTTCAATTTCACATTCTTTAATCGATGTTCAATCAAATAAAGGGCATGCACAATCTAGTAACTTTCCGATGTGACGCAGCTTTCTCGACCTTCACCTTCAACGGTTGTTTACACAGTGAATCGTACGATAATTATTTCGAGTAAAACAAACATGTTTGTGTTTGATACGCAAATTACAGATTATCATAAATTAATTTGATTCGTTTTTTAATCAATAAAATTATATCTTCAAACTCTTCATTCAATATGTCCAATGCAATATATGATCCAATATTATGTACGTGTTGTTCGATCATTCATTAACCAATCTCCGACGATTAGACCCGCTTAATATTGCGATTTACGCTTTTACCAGCACAGTCTTCGTTAACTATAATGAGTTTTCATTAATTTTCACCAATAAAATTTTTTACAAAATCTGCATTCAGTGATGTACGGGGTGATTTATGTTCGATTATTCGATTATTTTAACAACTAATTTAAATAATTTGCAACGATTAGGCTTTTGCGATTTGAATATGCTTTTACCAAATTTCAGAAACGACTATCAATCGCTTTTTGCTGTTAAATCGGGATCTATGTCTTCCACCTGCTTCGTTTTTCTTTTTATTCCAGCAGAGAAATTGTTCATTTTTCTCAAATTAGAAGCACATATTCAACATTCATGATCAGTCAAATTAAAGAAATCGTTTTAATTCTCACTATAATTAACTATTTACAACCAGGGTTTGGTTTAATGACCAGTATCAATTGTTTACAGTAAGAGTTAGTTTCGTTGAGAATTGTACACTATTTTCTTAAAGCTTACCTGCGGAATAAAAAATTCCGGAAAAATCGATTTTTAAACCACGATATCTCAGCAATGCGTCGTCCAATTTTAAAAAGAATTTCAGTTTCGTTTTAGGCTTTATAAACTCTATTATATGCAGTTAATGTTATTATTTGCACAAAAAAATGAAATTTTCGATAATTTAAAATCACTTCCGGTTTCAACCGGAAGTCACGAAATGCAATTTTTAGTTGAAATGCCATTAGCAAATCGGTACTTTTACATTCACAGAAAATTTCAAGTCTTTATGAATAACCATTTAAGAGAAAAGTTGTGGACAAAATCACTTTTTGAAAATTTTGAAAATGACATAACTAGAAAACGGAAGTGATGTAACTTATGAAAGTTTAATACTTTTGAGGGACAACAATCGTCCATACTCCCAGAAAATTTCATGCAAATCGGTTGAAAAGTTTTTGAGATATAAAGCCAAACCGGAGTCAGAAGGAAAAACAAGAAGAATAATAATAATAAACTAGAGCAAAGCTCGTTGCAAAGCAACGAGTGGGTCTTCCGTTCATGTCGGAAGTAAAGCTGAAAGTTCCTGTAAGAAGCAGAGCTCTAAAACCAATAACAATAGTAACTAAAATAAAAAGATGAAAAAAAATCGAATGATTCCTGGTACGACTTAACAAAATCCGAATGATTTTACGTACGAATTAACAAAAACATATTCGATTTCAAGAACGTCTTAACCAAAAAAATCCGAATGTGTTCAGGTACGACTTAGCAATTAATTTTAGGTACAAGTTAATTTAACCAAAAACTTGATACTACTTTCTTAACCAAAAACGCGGAATTAAAATTTCCGGAAAAATCAATTTTTGAAGCCAAATATCTCTGTAATGCGTCGTCTGATTTTTAAACGGTTTTCAGTGTTAGATTCAGCATAAAACGCTCTACAAAACACATATTCGCTTTTGATTCGATCAAAAAATTCAATTTTTCGAAAAATTAAAATCACTTTCGGTTTCTACCGATGTGACAAAAAAATTTTTTTTTGTAAAAATGCCATAAGTAAATCTGCAGATTAACAATCACAGAAAATTTCAAGTCTTTATAAACAACCGTTTACGAGAAAAGTCCTGGACAAAATCACTTTTTGAAAATTTTTAAAATGACGTAACTGGAAAACGGAAGTGACTTTATGTCTGAAAGTTTAAAATCTTCAAGGGACAAGTATTTAACATAATCCCTGAAAATTTCTTGCAAATCGGTTGAATAGTTTTTGAGATATAAAGCAAAAAAGAAGTCAGAAGGAAAAACAAGAAGAATAACTAGAGCAAAGCTCGTTGCAAAGCAACGAGTGGGTCTTCCGTTAATGTCAGAAGTAAAGCTGGAAGTTCCTGTCAGAAGCAGAGCTCTTAAACCAACAACAAGAGTAACGAAAATAAAAAGATGAAAAAATCGAATTATTCCTGGTACGACTTAACAAAATACGAATGATTTTAAGTACGACTTAACAAAAACATTTCCGATTTCAAGAACGACTTAATAAAAAAAATCCGAATGTGTTCAAGTACGACTTAACAATTATTTTTGGTACGAGTTAATTTTACTTTGAATATTACGCTATTCTTTAAATCAAGGAAGCGGAATCAAAATTTCCGGAAAAATCAATTTTCAAACCCCGATATCTCTGTTATGCATCGTCCGATTTTAAAACGGCTTTCAGTGTTAGATTCAGCTTGATAAGCTCTACAAAACACATATTCGTTTTTGATTTGATCAGAAAATTCATTTTTTCGAAAAAATTGTTTCACTTCCAGTTTCGACCGGAAGTGACAAAATAATTTTTTCTGTACATTTGCCATAAGTCAATCTGCAGATTTACAATCACAGAAAATTTCAAGTCTTTATAAACAACCGTTTACGAGAAAAGTGCTGGACAAAATCACTTTTTGAATTTTTTTTAAATGACGTAACTAGAAACCGGAAGTGACTTAATGACTAAAAGTTTGAAGGCTTCAAGGGACAAGAAATTAAAATAATCCCTGAAAATTTCTTGCAAATTGGTTGAATAGTTTTTGAGATATAAAGCAAAAAAGAAGTCAGAAGGAAAAACAAGAAGAACTAGAGCAAAGCTCGTTGCAAAGCAACGAGTGGGTCTTCCGTTAATATCGGAAGTAAAGCTGGAAGTTCCTGTATGAAGCCTTAAACCAATAACAAGAGTAACTAAAATAAAAAGATGAAAAAAATCGAATTATTCCTGGTACGACTTAACAAAATACGAATGATTTTACGTACGACTTAACAAAAACATTTCTGATTTCAAGAACGACTTAACAAAAAAATCCGAATGTGTTCAGGTACGACTTAGCAATTAATTTTAGGTACAAGTTAATTTAACCAAAAACTTGATACTACTTTCTTAACCAAAAACGCGGAATCAAAATTTCCGGAAAAATCAATTTTTGAAGCCAAATATCTCTGTAATGCGTCGTCTGATTTTTAAACGGTTTTCAGTGTTAGATTCAGCATAAAAAGCTCTACAAAACACATATTCGCTTTTGATTCGATCAAAAAATTCAATTTTTCGAAAAATTAAAATCACTTTCGGTTTCTACCGATGTGACAAAAAAATTTTTTTTTGTAAAAATGCCATAAGTAAATCTGCAGATTAACAATCACAGAAAATTTCAAGTCTTTATAAACAACCGTTTACGAGAAAAGTCCTGGACAAAATCACTTTTTGAAAATTTTTAAAATGACGTAACTGGAAATGGAAGTGACTTTATGTCTGAAAGTTTAAAATCTTCAAGGGACAAGTATTTAACATAATCCCTGAAAATTTCTTGCAAATCGGTTGAATAGTTTTTGAGATATAAAGCAAAAAAGAAGTCAGAAGGAAAAACAAGAAGAATAACTAGAGCAAAGCTCGTTGCAAAGCAACGAGTGGGTCTTCCGTTAATGTCAGAAGTAAAGCTGGAAGTTCCTGTCAGAAGCAGAGCTCTTAAACCAACAACAAGAGTAACGAAAATAAAAAGATGAAAAAATCGAATTATTCCTGGTACGACTTAACAAAATACGAATGATTTTAAGTACGACTTAACAAAAACATTTCCGATTTCAAGAACGACTTAATAAAAAAAATCCGAATGTGTTCAAGTACGACTTAACAATTATTTTTGGTACGAGTTAATTTTACTTTGAATATTACGCTATTCTTTAAACCAAGGAAGCGGAATCAAAATTTCCGGAAAAATCAATTTTCAAACCCCGATATCTCTGTTATGCATCGTCCGATTTTAAAACGGCTTTCAGTGTTAGATTCAGCTTGATAAGCTCTACAAAACACATATTCGTTTTTGATTTGATCAGAAAATTCATTTTTTCGAAAAATTTGTTTCACTTCCAGTTTCGACCGGAAGTGACAAAATAATTTTTTCTGTACATTTGCCATAAGTCAATCTGCAGATTTACAATCACAGAAAATTTCAAGTCTTTATAAACAACCGTTTACGAGAAAAGTGCTGGACAAAATCACTTTTTGAAATTTTTTTAAATGACGTAACTAGAAACCGGAAGTGACTTTATGTCTGAAAGTTTAAAATCTTCAAGGGACAAGTATTTAACATAATCCCTGAAAATTTCTTGCAAATCGGTTGAATAGTTTTTGAGATATAAAGCAAAAAAGAAGTCAGAAGGAAAAACAAGAAGAATAACTAGAGCAAAGCTCGTTGCAAAGCAACGAGTGGGTCTTCCGTTAATGTCAGAAGTAAAGCTGGAAGTTCCTGTCAGAAGCAGAGCTCTTAAACCAACAACAAGAGTAACGAAAATAAAAAGATGAAAAAATCGAATTATTCCTGGTACGACTTAACAAAATACGAATGATTTTAAGTACGACTTAACAAAAACATTTCCGATTTCAAGAACGACTTAATAAAAAAAATCCGAATGTGTTCAAGTACGACTTAACAATTATTTTTGGTACGAGTTAATTTTACTTTGAATATTACGCTATTCTTTAAACCAAGGAAGCGGAATCAAAATTTCCGGAAAAATCAATTTTCAAACCCCGATATCTCTGTTATGCATCGTCCGATTTTAAAACGGCTTTCAGTGTTAGATTCAGCTTGATAAGCTCTACAAAACACATATTCGTTTTTGATTTGATCAGAAAATTCATTTTTTCGAAAAATTTGTTTCACTTCCAGTTTCGACCGGAAGTGACAAAATAATTTTTTCTGTACATTTGCCATAAGTCAATCTGCAGATTAACAATCACAGAAAATTTCAAGTCTTTATAAAAAACCGTTTACGAGAAAAGTGCTGGACAAAATCACTTTTTGAAATTTTTTTAAATGACGTAACTAGAAACCGGAAGTGACTTAATGACTAAAAGTTTGAAGGCTTCAAGGGACAAAAAATTAAAATAATCCCTGAAAATTTCTTGCAAATTGGTTGAATAGTTTTTGAGATATAAAGCAAAAAAGAAGTCAGAAGGAAAAACAAGAAGAACTAGAGCAAAGCTCGTTGCAAAGCAACGAGTGGGTCTTCCGTTAATATCGGAAGTAAAGCTGGAAGTTCCTGTATGAAGCCTTAAACCAATAACAAGAGTAACTAAAATAAAAAGATGAAAAAAATCGAATTATTCCTGGTACGACTTAACAAAATACGAATGATTTTACCTACGACTTAACAAAAACATTTCTGATTTCAAGAACGACTTAACAAAAAAATCCGAATGTGTTCAAGTACGACTTAGCGATTATTTTTGGTACGAGTTAATTTTACTTTGAACATTACGCTATTTTTTAAACCAAGGACGCGGAATCAAAATTTCCGGAAAAATCAATTTTTAACCCCCGATATCTCTGTAATGCATCGTCCGATTTTCAAACGGATTTCAGATTCGTGTTCAGCATAACAAACTCTACAAACCTCGTAAACATTTTAAATTAAAACGAAAAATTCGAAAATTCGAAAATTTTAAAACACTTCCGGTTCAGACCGGAAGTGACGGACAACTAATTTCCAGTCTTATGTCCAAATAAAAACGATCATTGCTTCAACACAGAAAATTCCAAGTCTTTATCTTGAACCGTTTTTGAAAAACGCCCTGGACAAAATTACTTTTTTAAAATTTAAAAATTGACGTAACGTAAAAACGGAAGTGACGTTGTAGTTGAAAATTTTAAAACTTTGAGGCACAATAATGCTTCATAATCCCTGAAAGTTTCATGTAAATCTGTTGAAAACTTTTTGAGATATTAAGCTTTGAAAAAATCAGAAAAATAAAGAAAAAGAAAAATAATAATAACTAGAGCAAAGCTCGTTGCAAAACAACGAGTGGGTCTTCCGTTAATGTCGGAAGTAAAGCTGGAAGTTCCTGTATGAAGCAGAGCCCTTAAACCAATAACAAGAGTAACTAAAATAAAAAGATGAAAAAAATCGAATTATTCCTGGTACGACTTAACAAAATACGAATGATTTTACGTACGACTTAACAAAAACCTTTCTGATTTCAAGAACGACTTAACAAAAAAATCCGAATGTGTTCAAGTACGACTTAGCGATTATTTTTGGTACGACTTAATTTTACTTTGAACATTACGCTATTTTTTAAACCAAGGACGCGGAATCAAAATTTCCGGAAAAATCAATTTTTAACCCCCGATATCTCTGTAATGCATCGTCCGTTTTTCAAACGGATTTCAGATTCGTGTTCAGCATAACAAACTCTACAAACCTCGTAAACATTTAAAATTAAAACGAAAAATTCGAAAATTTTAAAACACTTCCGGTTTAGACCGGAAGTGACGGAAACTAAATTCCAGCCTTATGTCCAAATAAAAACGATCAATGCTTCAACACAAAAAAATTCCAAGTCTTTATCTTGAAGCGTTTTTGAAAAACGCCCTGGACAAAATCACGTTTTTAAAATATAAAAATTGACGTAATGTTAAAACGGAAGTGACGTTGTAGTTGAAAATTTAACATCTTATAGGGACGATAATGGTACATAATCCTTGAAAGTTTCATGTTAATCTTTTGAAAACTTTTTGAGATATTAAGCTTTAAAAAAGTCAGAAAAATAAAGAAAAAGAATAATAATAATAACTAGAGCAAAGCTCGTTGCAAAGCAACGCGTGGGTCTTCCGTTAATATCGGAAGTAAAGCTGGAAGTTTCTGTAAGAAGCAGAGCTCTTAAACCATTAACAAGAGTAACTAAAATAAAAAGATGAAAAAATCGAATTATTCCTGGTACGACTTAACAAAATCCGAATGATTTTAAGTACGACTTAGCAAACACCTTTCCGATTTCAAGAACGACTTAACAAAAAAAAATCCGAATTGTTCAAGTACGACTTAACAATTATTTTTGGTACGAGTTAATTTTACTTTGAATATTACGCTATTTTTTAAACCAAGGACGCGGAATCAAAATTTCCGGAAAAAATCAATTTTTAAACCCCGATATCTCTGTAATGCATCGTCCGATTTTCAAACGGATTTCAGTTTCGTATTCAGCATGACCAACTCTACAAACCTCGTAATCATTTGAAATTAAAACGAATAATTCGAAAAATCGAAAATTTTAAAACACTTCCGGTTTGGACCGGAAGTGACGGAAACTAAATTCCAGCCTTATGTCCAAATAAAAACGATCAATGCTTCAACACAAAAAATTCCAAGTCTCTATCTTGAAGCGTTTTTGAAAAACGCCCTGGACAAAATCACGTTTTTAAAATATAAAAATTGACGTAACGTTAAAACGGAAGTGACGTTGTAGTTGAAAATTTAACATCTTTTAGGGACGATAATGGTACATAATCCCTGAAAGTTTCATGTTAATCTGTTGAAAACTTTTTGAGATATTAAGCTTTAAAAAAGTCAGAAAAATAAAGAAAAAGAATAATAATAATAATAATAAAAAGAAACAATAGAATAACAAGAGGGTCTTCCGTTGGAAACGGAAGACCCTAACTAGAGCAAAGCTCGTTGCCAAGCAACGAGTGGGTCTTCCGTTAATGTCGGAAGTAAAGCTGGAAGTTCCTGCAAGAAGCAGAGCTCTTAAACCAATAACAATAGTAACTAAAATAAAAAGATGAAAAAATCGAATTATTCCTGGTACGACTTAACAGATCCGAATGATTTTAAGTACGACTTTACAAAAACCTTTCCGATTTCAAGAACGACTTAATAAAAAAAAAATCCAAATGTGTTCAAGTACGACTTAACAATTATTTTTGGTACGAGTTAATGTTACTTTGAACATTGCACTATTTTTTAAACCAAGGACGCGGAATCAAAATTTCCGGAAAAAATCAATTTTTAAACCCCGATATCTCTTAAATGCGTCGTTCGATTTTCAAACAGATTTCAGTTTCGTATTCAGCATGACCAACTCTACAAACCTAGTAAACATTTGAAATTCAAACGAAAAATTCAAAAATTCGAAAATTTAAAAACACTTCCGGTTTGGACCGGAAGTGACGGATACTAAAGTCCAGCCTTATGTCCAAATAAAAACGATCAATGCTTCAACGCAGAAAATTCCAAGTCTTTATCTTGAAGCGTTTTAAAAAAACGCCCTGGACAAAATCACTTTTTTAAAATTTAAAAATTGACGTAACGTAAAAACGGAAGTGACGTTGTAGTTTAAAATTAAACATCTTTGAGGGACAGTGATGCTCCATAATCCCTAAAAGTTTCATGTAAATCCGTTGAAAACTTTTTGAGATATTAAGCTTTAAAAAAGTCAGAAAAAAAAAGAAAAAGAATAATAATAATAATAATAAAAGGAAACAATAGAATAACAAGAGGGTCTTCCGTTGGAAACGGAAGACCCTAATAATAAAAAGAAACAATAGAATAACAAGAGGGTCTTCCGTTTCCAACGGAAGACCCTAATGAAAAAGAAACAATAGAATAACAAGAGGGTCTTCCGTTTCCAACGGAAGACCCTAATAATAATAATAAACTAGACACCATCTCGTTGCGAGCAACGAGGAGGTCTTCCGTCTGATTTTAGAATTTGAGATACATTTTCGATCTTGATTTTGCTATTTAACAGCTAAACATGATTTAGAATAGAAAAACGGGGTCTACATTCTAAGGGCCAGATACTATTTTGTTTCAGGTATAAGAGCTTTGTTCAACTAGTGTTTAGAAATTCGTCACCGTTCTTGAGATATCTGAGAAAAAAAAGTTTTAGGGATCAGTCCCTTACCTCCTTATTGGAGCCGCTGAACCAAATTTTGAAGGTTGCATTTTGTAAAGTACATCATTTTGAGCATCTTTTCTTCTACACTGCATTTCAAAATATTTTTATTTTTGAGATATAGCTGGTTTATGGACTCATGACCCCTAAAAGATCCTTATTCCATAACACATGAATACATCATTACATTACTTGGATACAGAACTGTAAGATAAACATATTTGCTTCTATATATATATTTTTTTATATCAAATAAAAGGTCATTTAAATCTCAACACATTTTGTTCAACAACTGTTTAGAAATTCGTTACCGTTTTTGAGAGATATGGGAAAGAACGTTTAAGGGGCTGATCCTTTAACTCCTTATAGGGGCCATTTAACGAAATTTTGAAAATTGCATATTATTTAGTACACCATTCTAAGTATCTTTTCTTCTTTACTGCATTTCAAAATATTTTTCCTTTCTGAGATATTGTTGATCAAATTTCTATAATTTTGGCCCCTAAAACCCCCTTATTATGTAACACATAATAAAATTATTACATTACTTGGATACATAATTGTAAGATAAACATATTTGCTTCTATAACCGTTCACAACATATCCCTCAGTAAAGGGCTACAGATAAAAGACTTTAGAGCCCTTTGGTCCCCTAATTTTAGGGGCCAGCATCTTTTTCTCGATATCAAATAAAAGGTCATTTAAATCTCAACACATTATGTTCAACAACTGTTTAGAAATTCGTTACCGTTCTTGGGATATATGGGAAAGAACGTTTAAGGGCTGATCCCTGAACTCCTTATAGGGGCATTTTAACGAAATTTTGAAAATTGCATATGATTTGATACCCCATTCTGAGCATCTTTTCTTCTATACTGCATTTCAAAATATTTTCCCTTTCTGAGGTATATGTGATCAAAATTCTGGACTATTGGCCCTTAAAAACCCCTAATTACGTAACACATGATAAAATCATTACATTGCTTGGATACATAACTGTGAGATAATCATATTTGCTTCTATAATTGTTCACAAAATATCCCCCAGTAAAGGGCTACAAATAAAAGACTTTAGAGCCCTTTGGTCCCCTAATTTTAGGGGCCAGCCCCTTTTTCTTGATATCAAATAAAAGGTCATTTAAATCTCAATATATTTTGTTCAACAACTGTTTAGAAATTCATTACCGTTCTTGAGATATATTGGAAAGAACATTTTAGGGGCCGATCCCTTAACTCCTTATAGGGGCCGTTTAACGAAATTTTGAAAATTGCATATGATTTAATTCATCATTCTGAGCATCTTTTCTTCTATACTGCATTTCAAAATATTTTTCCTTTCTGAGATATTGGTGATCAAAATTCTGGACTTTTGGCCCCTAAAAACCCCTAATTACGTAACACATGATAAAATCATTACATTGCTTGGATACATAACTGTAAAATAAACATATTTGCTTCTATAACTGTTCACAAAATATCCCTCAGTAAAGGGCTACAGATGAAAGACTTTAAAGCCCTTTGGTCCCCTTATGTTAGGGGCCAGCCCCTTTTTCTCGATATGAAATGACAGGTCTTGTAAATATAAACTTTTTTTTGCATTACATGTGTTAACAAAATATTTTTCAGAAAAGAGATAAACTAAGAAAACCATGAAAAATTACGACGTCTTTTTAGTCTCAATTTTCGGGACCAGGCGAGCTTTTACGCCTTTTGAGCATGACAAATATGAATGCCAAATTGCACATCTACAATCTCTTGTCTACAATCCCTGAAAGTTTGAACTCAATATCTTTTACCGTTTAGGAGGAGATCCCTGGACAAGCCGACCCTATGAAAATCGCTAAAACGTCATTTTCTCAAGAACGGAAATGACGTCATCAAAATAAAAAAATGTATATTAAGTTCGGACTAATATCTATTTGATCTGAAAGTTTTACGAAAATCGGTTCAGCCATTTCCGAAAAATCGCCTGCACAAATTTTGTAAGAAAAAAAAAATAATAATAGGGAAAAAGAAACCGAACGAAAACAATAAGGTCTTCCGTTGGAAAACGGAAGACCTTAAAAAAAACAATAGAATAACAAGAGGGTCTTCCGTTGAAAACGGAAGACCCTAATAATAATAAAACTAGACACGATCTCGTTGCGAGCAACGAGGAGGTCTTCCGTTCGATTTTTAGAATGAAATATGACATCAACGACTTTGATTTTCGACAGCAAACATGTTATGGAAAAGGAGTGAAGTACTAATGCTTTATTGTATTGTTTTTGTATAAGTTCTCTTGCTTTTTTAACCTAATCTAGCTTTAATAACCTTTTACAAAATGGCTCTCATTACAGGGCTATAGATAAAAGATTTTAGAGCTCTTTGATCCCCTAAATTAAGGGGCAAGTCCCTTTTTCTTGGATTCAAATGAAAGGACATTTAATTCTGAACACATTTTGTCAGCAAGTGTTTAGAAAATTTTTGGCCCCTAAAAACCCTTAATTACGTGACACATGATAAAATCATTACATTGCTTGAATATATAACTATAAGATAGACACATTTGCTTCTAGAACATTTCACAAAATATTTCTCAGTAAAGGGCTACAGATTAAAGACTTTAGAGCCCTTTGGTCCCCTTTTATTAGGGGGCAGCCCCTTTTTCTTGATATGGAATGAAAGGTCATTAAATTCTAAACAAATTTTGTTCAACACATGTTAAGTAATTCGTTACCGTTTTGGAAATAGATGAGAAAGGTTTTAGGGGGCGGTCCCTTATCTTCTTTTAGGGGCCGTTCAACGAAATTTTGACGGTTGCAATTTGTTGAAAACATCATTTCGAACAACTTTTCTTTTATACTGCATTACAAAATATTTTTCCTTTCTAAGATATGGGTGATCAAATTTTTTGATTTTTGGCCCCTAAAAACCCTTAATTACGTAACACATGATAAACTCATTACATTGCTTGAATACAGAACTATAAGATAAACACATTTGCTTTTATAATATTTCACAAAATATCTCTCAGTAAAGGGCTACAAATTAAAGATTTTTGAGTCCTTTGGTCCCCTAATTTGAGGGGCAAGCCCCTTTTTCTTGATTTCAAATAAAAGGTCATTTAATTCTACACAAATTTTGTTCAACAAGTGTTTAGAAATTCGTTACCGTTTTGGAGATATATGAGAAAGAATGTTTTAGGGGCCGGTCCCTTTTCTCCTTTTAGGGGCCGTTTAACGAAATTTTGACGGTTGCATTTTGTTAGAAACATCATTTTGAACAACTTTTCTTCTGTACTGCATTACAAAATATTTTTCCTTTGTGAGATATGGGTGATCGAAATTTTGGACTTTTGGCCCCTAAAAACCCTTAATTACGTAACACATGATAAAATCATTACATTGCTTGAATACATAACTGTGAGAAAAACATATTTGCTTCTATAATCTATTACAAAAAATCCCTCGGTGAAGAGCTATGGGTAAAAGACTTTAGAGCCTTCTAGGTCCCTAATTTTAGGGCCCAGCCCCTTTTTCCTGATATCAGCCGAAAGGTCTTGTAAATATAAGGCTTTTTTACATTACATGTTTTAATAAAATATTTTCCAGAAAAAAGATACAGAGAGAAAAGCACAAAAATTAACGACGCTTTTTTAATGTCAATTTTCGAGCCATAGCGAGCTTTGGCGCCAATAGTGCTAAACATACAAAACAACAATCATGCAAAACTTCAATCTTTCCTTTACCAACCGTAGAAATTTGAGCCCAAAATCTCTTATAGTTTAGGAGAAAGGCCGCAGACAAAATACCCATATAAAAATTAGAAAAATCTCAATATCTCAAAAACGGATGTGACGTCATCAATACAAAAAATTTGTTATCAGGTTCAGACCACTATCTATCACATCTGAAAATTTGATGGAGATCTGTTAAGACGTTTCTGAGAAATAGCGTGCACAAAAATGGGAAGAAAAAAAAAGAATAAAAATAATAGGGAAAAAGAAACCGAAGAATAACAATAAGGTCTTCCGTTGGAAACGGAAGACCTTAAAAAAACAATAGAATAACAAGAGGGTCTTCCGTTGAAAACGGAAGACCCTAAAAAAACCAATAGAATAACAAGAGGGTCTTCCGTTGAAAACGGAAGACCCTAAATAATAATAATAACTAGAGCAAAGCTCGTTGCAAAGCAACGAGTGGGTTTTCCGCTAATGTCGAAAGCAACGCTAGAAGTACGTCTAAGAAGCAGAGTTCTTAATCTAGTAACAAAGAAACCTAAGTACAAAAAGATAAAAAAAACAAGAGGCCCATGGGCCACATCGCTCACCTGAGGAACAATAGGTATGATAAAGTCAGCTTAATGGAGTCACAATACAATCTGGACAATGTACATTAATACATGTAGATCCTGTATAAATAAAATCCATTTTTCCCCCTTGGAACTCGGATAGCCCTGATTGCTGAAAATATTTACAAGAGCAGACTTTAATCACCGCTCCTGCACATATATAGGGACTCAACGTTATGCAGGCAGGGATGACCGCACACCTACGCAACTCAACAGGTATCAACGTTAATGCAAGAAGAGATTACACAAGCAGGGATGACCTCACACTTGCGCCAACAGCTCAACCTAATGAGGGAGTGCCGCACACTTGCACTAGAAAGGCCAGAACACCAGCAGGGATGACCATACACTAGTGCTCCGCCGCAACCACCACCAATACAAGCAGGTATGACCGCACACTTGTATCAATGCGATACAGGGCAGAAATGACCGCACATTCTGTATCGTTGGTTAGAAAAACACGAAGACTAGAAACAGCAGGGATGTCAACACCCTCAATCTCTCCGTACCTGTTCAAGTTTAACCCCAAACAGTCACTCATTGCAATGCAATAGACACTGTCCCTATATATTGTATTGTTGACAATCGATGCATAATATCCGGCTTAAATAATTAAAAACAAATTTACCGCATGACGAAACTAAACGGATCTTTTTTTTTACAAACCCATGATGCATTTGCTTTGGGTTGTTGTGTTCCTGACCGTTAATTAATTGTTTTCTATTAAATTTAGATATTCCTATCTTTAAAACTAGACCGATTCTGCTGGTCTAAATAGTTAAAAGTCTATTACTAGTCTATACTTGATTTTTGTGGAAATTCATTTGATACTACATACAGTACTGTAACTATAAAATAGCCAAAAAATCGGACAAAGCAGCTTTGATAATTTTATCAACGAAAACAAATGTCTCTTTGTTGGATTTTCTTATTCAATAAAACAAAACTTTTTAAATTGCATTGAGTTATCATTACGGTCGGGCGTGATGAAATCTCAAAGAAAGTTCGACGGTCTTTATTGAATTTGTTCGCTGACCCTGATGGTCACCTTTTTGTATATATATTAATAAAGAATTATTCCTTAATAGCATAGTTTTTAGTAATATATTTTCAATTTGTGTAGTGAATTGAAATAGTGTGGTTTCATTAACGATTGGGTTTTTTTTAAATAGACTCTTTGGCTCATTTTCTGCAAATACCATGAAATGACAATTTTTCCCATAACTTCAATGAATGTTCTGCAAAGTTGATTGCATACTTTGTAAAAACTATGCTTTACAACATTTTAAAATTCTCAACGAATCGTTAAAAGTGTATTTTGTAGACGGACAATACATAAAATACTAATTGCTTGCTGTGCCTTTCGTTTAATAGCGCAAGCGTATCGATTGTAAGCCTTTCAGTGTCTCTTTCAGCAAGAAAGTAAAAAGATCACGCATTTCGACAGATTTGGCTGGAAAAAGATTAAAGAGACGGAAACAAAACACAAGTACAAACAATATATTCTGTAAGAGTAAAATATGTAGATTTACAGATTTCATCAATTTCTTTTTTATTTCTATTCTTTTTTTTTTTTTTTGGGGGGGGGGGGGTCACATTTAAGATCTTGTTCCGCCGAGCGTTTTTCATGTCCACTCTCGTCATGATCACGTGGCTTATTTAACATAACGTTTTGAGATCGTAAAATGTGTAGGAAGTTCTTAACATTTCGAGCTTTGACAGTTGATTGGTCCTGTGCAAGATCCTGTGCAAGTTCCTGTGTATGAATTATCAAAACTACCTGTAAGTTATTTCTGTAAAGTTAGTCAATTCACTTACCTTCATTTACATTGACAACTGTTGTCACTCAAAATAAAGTGATGTAAATAAAATTAATGTATAAACGGTGTGACCGTTAGACCGAGCGCAGATTTAACATAGCGCAGTTTGATTTTTTAGCACAACAATTTATTTGAAACGCACACAGTAGGATCCGCCTACTCAAATTATTAACCAAAGTTTAACTAAACGTCGCGTGCTCACTCTACATTAGGACGTCATGTCTCGTACCTAAAACGTAAAAGTTTTATCTTCGAAGAAAATTACGTGATTCCGATTATTTCTTTTTTCCTTGTTTATCAATTTAATTCATATGTCGACTACCGGTAATAAAACTTTACTCAGTATCTCAAAGATCAGTTCCTTTATGTTAATGTTTTTATTTTTCATCTGATAATTTGATAACACATACGTAGAACTAGTCGTGTTTCTTGATTGAAGCACTATTGACACTTATCTGGTTTTCACATTAATTGTTTTAATAATGCATATTATTTCACTCAATATGTTCTGTCCTTTCTCACCCCCACTAAAAACATAAAAACAAACTTTCACACCATTGTGAGTTATCATATATCTATTGTTGCATGTTTATTGTATGTAAAAAAGAAGTTGAGATTCCAAGAGAAATGTAGTATGTAAGAAAGCTGTGAAAGTCATGAATAAAAACATAAATAATAATAAAAAAAAAATTTAAAAACCTTCAATTGAAACACTGGGAAGTTTTTAATCGAGTTTAAGGGCAATAAACATCGATAAGTGCCAGTCAATCAATGATCGATCTACTTTTTAAAAAACAATATGACGGCGCACAGGGTTGGAAGAAGACTTTTTAGCCCATAGAACCCCTGATTAAACTCTTATTAGGTCTTTCCACCTTTCAGGTGAAAGACCTCTTGTTTTCTTTATTAGGTCTTTCCACCTTTCAGGTGGTGAAAGACCTTTTGTATTTCTTATGTTTTCTATTAGGTCTTTCCACCTTTCAGGTGAAAGACCTTTTGTTAGGTCTTTCCACCTTTCAGGTGAAAGACCTTTTGTATTTCTTATGTTTATTAGGGTCTTCCGTCTTCAGCGGAAGACCCTTCTATTATTCTTCGGTTTCTTTTTCACTTTTCTTATTCTTATTCTTATTATTATTATTCTTTTTTTTTCTTACCGATTTTGTGCAGACGATTTCTCAGAGATGGCTCAACCGATTTCATTCAAATTTTCAAGATTAACGCGACTTTATCTGAAGTTTATTGTTTTTTATCCATTTTTGAAAATACACTTCCGGTCGGAAGTTATCGTCCGTTTACGATTTTAAAAGGTAAATTTTGTCTGTCGGGTTTCTCAAAAACGAGCAAAGATATTGAGCTGAAATTTTCAGAGATTATAGATCTACCGTTTTTCTAATGTACCTCGGTCAAGAGAAGGTCCGCCGTCACTTCCGGTCGTCACCGGAAGGAAATATCAAAAATTGAATTTTTCGACTTTTTTATTTTTTAATATTTTTCTTTGAAATTTTTACACCTTATAGTAACCCTTTTACTGATTAAGAATATGTAATTAGTTTTAAAATCGATCAAGGCATTCTCGTTATTATTCTTTTTTTTTCTCCCACGTTTTCTCAAAAATGCTTCAGCCGATTTTCATGAAATTTTCAGATCTTATTCATGACAAAATTTGTAAGAAAATTACACGAGCTTTTTTTGGTCGTCACTTCCGGTACCGAAATATTAAAGATTTTACGTTTTTGCTTGTTCACGATTTTTCTCAAAAAGTATTTAAGATAGAACCTTCAAATTTTCAGAGATGGTAGAGAGTGAACGACCGCAGTGCCCTTCGCATATCCGAACGTCCGCCGTCACTTCCGGTCGTCACCGGAAGGAAATGAAAAACCTTAATTTTTCAATTTTTTAAACTTGAATTTTTTTTATGTTTTTATTCGATAGAGACACTTAAAACACTTCAAAATATATAATTCGTTTTTAAATCGATCCATGCATTCCCGAGATTTTGAGCTCAAAAGTTCTGAAGCGAGGATCCGCGTAGCTCAGTCGTTAGAGTGGTGGACTTGTGCCCAGGCGACCCGGGTTCCGTCCCCAAGTGCCGATTATATTTCTTCCCTAATTTTGTTTTGTTTAATGATTTTATCTTTAAAATGATGGTTTTTATTGTTTTCCGTTTTATTTTTATAATAAATAAAGATAATAACAGCTTTTTTAGTACAAATATAGAGATCGTTTCTGTCAGCAGTTGGCTTAATTCAGACGCTCGTCGCATCGCAAGCATCAAAGACATGCCGCCGAAGCTCCCTTGCAGTACGACTGCATTAGAGTTCACTGGGTCGCTTTGCTGGCATCAAAGAAATGCCGCCATCTCCTTGACTGTATGCACACAACATTTACTTAGCAATGCACAAACGTTATTCTACATGGTTTTAAAATGAGGACTGATTAGTATTTATTCACATAATTATATAGATTAACGCATGCATGAATACATGCGTTTATTGACATAGGTTGCTTATATATTAATTTCCTGAACACTATAAAACACTATGTAATCTCTCTCTCTGTCTCTCTCTGTCTCTCTCTCTCTCTCTCTCTCTAAAGTAGCATTTTAGCATTTGAATAAGAACTAGTACAGGTAACATGCAGTAAATTGGATAGAAGCTAAATGTACATTGGCGTCCAAAAATTATACATAGTTTATATCAAGTTACGGGATAATGTCTATGGATTCAAATAATTTGAAATTCATTGTTAAATGATTGTCTTCTTACTGATTGGAAGTCAACGCTAAAAAGTCATCTTTATTAAAGATGGTGTACTTTCTCCTTTTTGTGCATGTCTATATACTGATACAAATCTGTTGCCTGTCTGGGATTAAGAAAAACCTCCGAAGTTTATACACATAACTATTAAAACGAACGGATGACTGCAACAAGGTTTAAAAACTGACCACCTGTTTATGAGTGTTTGAGCCTAAGAATAAATAGATGTAAAAAAATCAATAGTTACATCTTTCAAACAACGCTTATACATTGTTCTAACATATGCATTTTATTTATAAATTGTGTAATATGTGATATTTAGAATCTAATGTTCTACGTTTAATTTAGAAGTCACCGACCGACCCCCCCCCCCCTCCCAATTCATAAAATCATTTAGTTTTTCTGGCCTGATTTTACTTGATCTTTGATCTTGGGCCTTTAATTTCAAATAATTACCATTGTAGATTACTGTACTAATTACCAGACTAATTCGTTCATTTATAACAGAGTTATGAAGTTTTTGGCATTTGAGTTTCGATTGGCGTGTTTGACATGTACTATAAAAAAAAATTCTAACTCCCAAGCCCTTCACTCAATCCTAATGAAAATTCGTGAAAATGAACCTCGGACCCCATTCTTATTGTCTGTGAAATATGCAGCGGATTGAACAATTAAGACGAAATTCCTGAGATAAAACGGCGCTTATTGCCTATACGTGGAAATTAAATTTACACAGTACACCCACCGACCCCCCCCCCCCCCCTCATTCCTATTCACAAAATCATTTAGATTTTCTGGCCTGATTTTACTGGATCTTTCATCTTGAACCTTTATTTTCAACCTAGTTCAAGTCGAGATGACTGTACTAATGACCAGGGGCCCGTTTCACAAAGCTATCTTATGACAAATATCTGTCTTAAGACCAAAATTTGTCATAAGTTTTTATCATAGCTGTTTCACAAAAGTGTCTTAACTTATGATAATCTTAAGATTGTCCAAAATCTTAAGACACCCATATACCTCTCTTAAGTCAATTTTAAACATGGCGGCGGCCTATGTTTTGATAAGAAATAGGCAACTTATAAGGCGTGAGAGTGTATTCAGGGACAGAATCAACCCATTAGATTATATGGACGATTGCGACATCTAGAGAAGTTCCGTTTGCCACGACATGTTATCTTTGACTTATGTAATGAGCTCAATGATCGTTTAGAGCACCCAACCAAAAGATCACATGCCCTTCCAACATCATTGCAAGTCATGGTTGCGCTTCGCTTTTATGCAAGTGGAAGTTTTCAAGCTGTTTGTGCAGATCTTCATGGTATAAGTAAAGCAACTGTGTCCAGAATTGTTTATGCTGTTACATCTGCTCTAGTTGCCTTAAGTCCTGTCTACATTAAATTTCCTTCTACTGACAGAGATATAAACAATACTACACTGGACTTCGCTCTTATATGTAATTTCCCAAATGTGATATGGGCAATAGACGGGACACATACATGTATTCCTATTCAGACACCTTCAACTCATGAGTATTTGTTTGTTAACAGAAAAAAAAACTTTCATTCAATAAATGTGATGGCAGTTTGCGATTCCAATTTGAAATTTTTGAATTTGGTAGCGAAGTGGCCTGGATCATCTCATGACGCATTTGTGTTTTCAAATTCTGTTTTGTGTCAAATGTTTGAGAATGGCAACATTAACAGAGGTTGTCTAGTTGGTGACAGTGCGTACCCGTTAAAGAATCAGTTACTAACACCCGTCTTGAACCCAAGCAACTCCCATGTGGAGGCATACAATGAAGCCCACGCTAAAACCAGGGCCCCCATTGAGCGAGCGTTTGGTGTCCTTAAAATGAGGTTCCGATGCATCGATCGCTCCGCAGGGACCCTACTTTTCCTGCCCGAGAGAGCTTGTGGAATCGTGACTGCTTGTGTGGTGCTACATAACATTTGCATCAATAACAACGTCCCTGTGCCCCGAAACAGAAATAATTATCGTGTTTTCCAGACAATGATATATTCCAAGGAGTAAACAAAACGGTGCTAAAGTTAGAAGAAGATTAATTCAAACTCGATTCTGAGAATTAAGTAATTGCCATCTTTTCTTTGAATATTGTGTTCATTCAAATTTTATTAAAATTTCAAAATTGTTTCTGTTGCTTTATATACTGGTAATGATAAAGTAATAGTAATTCAAAGATATTTCATCATTTAAATGCGAGACATGCATTTGTATACAGGTATTTAGGAGGCCAAATGGTCAGTAAATTACAATTTTGAATTACTATAGAAAAAATTAAAATTCTGTGGTTTCCAAATTATCAATTTATATTTTTGTAGATTTATCTTTCAAACATTCAGCCTCCTTAATAATCAACAATCAATAAAAGAACACTTAACTCGGACACTAAGCTTGTAAAAACAATTCACTAAATTAAATGCTGCTCCGACTCCGGTTGCACACTGATATCTACACTTGAAATAATGCCCATTATCATCGTAAAAGATATTAATGTAAATGTTATAATTATAAGAGATAAAAATGATGTTTTTGCACTTATTTTAATTATATAAACCTACCATGCAGTAGTTGATATAATTCATTCCAGTTGAATGTGATTTATTTTCTTCACTGGATTGTTTTTATTTTTCTTATCAAAAGAAAGTACAAAAACATACGGTACATTATAAAGTATCCAGTAATGTTATTAAATGTATATTTATACTACGGATTTCGTAAATAAATTATTTACTTTACAATTTACAGACTGAATTTTATGCAATCGCTCCTATGATAATTATCTTAAGATTATCTTAAGATAAGTTAAAGTTATGACAGCTTTGTGAAACAGCTATGTCATATCTTATGATAATCATAAGTCAAATCTTATGACAAGCTTAAGACATGTCTTATGATAAATCTAATGACAGCTTTGTGAAACGGGCCCCAGACCTATTCGTTCATTTTCAAGAGAAATATGAATTTTATGGCATTTGAGTTTCGATTGGCGTGCGTGACATGTACTGTAGAAAAAAAAAACTCTTACTCCCGAGCCCCTTACTCAATCCTAATGAAATTTTGTGTAAATGAACCTCGGACCCCATTCTTATTGTCTGCCAAATATGCAGCGGATTGAACAATTAAGAAGAAATTCCTGAGATCAAACGGCGAGCATAGCCTGTACGGGGACTTAAAATTTACATGGGATGTAAGCAGCCGCGTAATATTTCTGTTGCATGTATATTTCTTGTTTTCCGTTTAATCTGTATCTACGATAGCGTGTGAACTACTTATGAATGTTAGAACTGTGGAAATGACTGTCATCAAATTTTTACCGAATAAATTAACGTGTTTCTGATTTCGTTATTTCTACATTTATAAAGATTTTATCAATCCTGCTGAAATAAAACAGCCAAACATAATAGTAAACGACACAAAAAAAACAACTCAACACTGAAATACATGGGTAACATGCATCAGTCATTGTTTTAGGACTTCCCCTAATTGTTGTTAACCGAATCCGAGATCCACACCTCAAAATTCTTTTTCGATTTATTTAAGACGAAAATCAAGCACGGGTCTTTTCACCCCCTCCAGACACAAACACGCATCAATATTTCAAATGACCTCGCACTGTAACCAAACCTGAATAGTCAGACATCTTACACGTTATTTTTCATCTCATACAAAAACTCAGCTCCTCTCCCGGGCGGAAACGCCCCAAATTCAAAGACAAATTCGGGAATTATTTCGCGTCAACCATGTTTTGAGACACCTGCAAAGGCTGTGTGTTCTAATCTCGCCGGAGCCAAGATTTGTTCTTTCTCTCTATTTCTTTCTCTCCTTTTTATTTAATTTTCTAACTAAAATATTCAACATAAAAGGGTTGTTGGACTGTAGTTCATGTTGAAAAACACTCTTCAATTAAGATTTAGACAAAAACAGTCTTTTATTATTAGGGTCTTCCGTCGACCCTTCTATTCTTATTGTTATTAGGGTCTTCCGTTTACAAAGGCAGACCATCTTTTTCTTCTTCGATTTCTTTTTATTACAGGTTATTAGATCTGTTATTAGGTCAAAAGACTTCTTATTTAATATGAAATATATGGGGCGGGTTCTTTAAATAAGGGATCCAACGGGGTGTATAATCCTTCATCCATCGCTCTTTTAGATCACATCTGCATTTCCTGATATGTTTCGTTGATGAAGATAAAAGGCAAGGTCATTTCCTCTTCTAAAAATCGGACGGAAGACATCCTCGTTGCTCGCAACGAGATCGTGTCTAGTTATTATTATTATTATTTTTTTCTTCTCTTTTTTTCCAAGGACAGCTTTTTTATTTCAAGAGATATTGGAAAAAAAATTTCTTTATGTTATTGGCCTTTAAAAATTATAGTACCAAATGACCCTTTGCTCGATAACTCCCCGAACTTACAAAGTTATTGCCCTTGTGTACAAAAAGCTTGTTATAGCTTCTCCTCTGAAACCATAAGAGATAGAAACTTGGAAGTTTTACCAATGTCTTCAGTACACTTAGAGGGTTCTTCAGTTTATTCATACCGAAAGGATCTGAGCCCCCCTTCTAGTAGTTATTGCCCCTGAAAGTATTTACAATTCTATAAAATCACTTCCAACTTTTTAGCTCACCTGAGCTGAAAGCTCAAGTGAGCTATTCTGATCACATTTTGTCCGTCGTCCGTCTGTCCGTCCGTCCGTCCGTCCGTCTGTCCGTCTGTAAACTTTTTACATTTTGAACTTCTTCTCTAAAACCGCTTATCCAATTTCAACTAAATTTGGCACAAAGCATCCTTATGGGAGGGCGAATATAAATTGCAGAAATAAAAGTCCGATCTGTATTTAAAGCGGAGAAAACCTTGAAACTGTAGAAAAAGGGGGGTGCATTTTTAAAAATCTTCTTCTCAAGAACTACCGAGGCAAATTCAACGTACTTTAGCATAAATTATCCTTATGGGAAGGAAAATATAAATAGCAAAAATTAAGGGGTAATTTTGTGTCAAATCTGAGTTATTACGAAAATAATAATAAAGGAAAGGCGTGTTTCAATCAGTTTAATAGCTTCGGGTTCGGCATCCGGTAAAATGATTCCATACTTCTAAAACGAGGTTCTTTGTTTAAAGCAGCCATGATTTTATACGAAAAAGGGTCGATCTGACTATGATGAATTTGCTTGTTGTGCAACAGTTCGCGTATGAAGGGAAATTTTGAAACATGCAAAATATATTGGTGCCGATTTTGTGAAGTAAATTGAGGCTAAATATTTCAATGCGTTGACAGTTTTCACACATGACGTTGGTGTTAGCTTGTTCTGATTTTCGTTTCGTTTTCATTATCTATGCTTTGTAACCTGGAAACTATCGTCTGTATTTCGTGATTTTTACGTATCAAATCAAACAGAGACTTCGGTAAATCAAACAGTTAACTGTTTTCCTGCGCAAATTAAGCAAAATCTGATGTAGGGGTACTGAAATACAATTCATTCTATCGGTAATTCGGCATTATCTTTTGCGTAATGGAAGGTTAATGCAATAGCTCGGCATTTTCTCGAGTTTATTCAGTTTAAATAGAGTTTGATATCGCTGACGGAAATATGTAGGTATATACATGTATATATATGATTAATTTCGAAAAAAATAAATTGTGTTCTTTATTTGTTATACATGTAGTGCATGTTTCTTGTGTTTAATTGTTTACAATTTCTATTTACTCACCATATTTGAGTGTTAAGCTTCGAATTGTAAGCAAGATACATAGATTCTCACAATGCTCACAATTCTATGGTTGTACACAGATCTTAAAAACTAAAGATTAAAAAAGTAAAAAAAATGTCAATATTTATTAAGAAAATTTTCAAAGTCTGTTCTTCCAGAAACTAACTTTGACAACTTATTGTATTGTAAACTTAACCTTTTTAGCTCACCTAAGGTTGGGGCCACAATGGGGGGGGGGGGGGGGGTCGAAGTTTAATAGAGGAATATCTAGAGTAAAAATCTTCTTCTCAGAAACTAACCAGCCATGAAAGCTGAAACTTGTGTGAAAGCATCATCAGGTAATGTAGATACAAATTTGTGAAAATCATGACCCCCGGAGGTAGGGTGGGGCCACAATGAAGGATCGAAGTTTTACATAGGAATATATAGAGTAAATCTTTAAAAATCTTCTTCTCAAAAACTAATTGGCAAGGAAAGCTGACACTTGTGTGGAAGCATCCTCATGTAGTGTACATTCAAAGTTGTGAAAATTATGACCCCCGGAGGTAGGGTGGGGCCACAATGGGGGGTCGAAGTTTAACATATGAATATATAAAGTAAATCTTTATAAATCTTCTTCTCAGAAACTAATCGGCCAGGAAAGCTGACACTTGTGTGGAAGGATCCTCAGGTAGTGTTGATTCAAAGCTGTGAAAATCATGACCCCTGGGGTACGGTGGGGCCACAATGGGAGGCCGATGTTTTACATAGGAATACACAGAGTAAATCTTTAAAAATCTTCTTCTCAGAAACTAATCAGCCAGGAAAGCTGAAACTTGTGTGAAAGCATCCTCAGGTAGTGTAGATTCAAAGTTGTGAAAATCATGATCCCCAGGGGTAGGGTGGGGCCACAATGGGGGTCAAAGTTTAACAAAGGAATATATAGAGTAAATCTTTAAAAATCTTCTCAGAAACTAATCAGCCAGATGATTCTTTATAATTGTTAAGACTTTGGCCCCAGGACAATTCTTTGGCCTCCCGAGAAGGTTCAGAGTTTATATCCCGTATATAAACTATTGTTAAGGATCTTTTTGAGAACTGCAATACTCAACATATGATATGACTATAAAATCATCCTGTTAGAAAAGGGACTGATTATAAACATAAGAATATCCAGGGGAAAATGGATTTTATTTATACAGGATGTACATGTATTATTGTACATTGTCCAGATAGTTTGTATTATGACTCCATTAAACTGATTTTATCATACCTTTTGTTCCTCAGGTGAGCGATGTGGCCCATGGGCCTCTTGTTTATTATTTGTCATAGAGACTTCGGATGACTTGGGATAGAAGCGTCTTTCTTGGCCGAACAAAATGACTTAAAGGACATAGGTCAAGGTCATCTGGAAATCTCTTAATTAATGAGTTTTCAGATCTTTTTTGTTTAGGGTGGTAGAGAAAAACTTGTTCATGGATGTAGTAGGACATCATAAGACATTTCAAAATATAACCCTTTGACCCTTACCATACATGTATAACAATTATAGAGTTGTTGCCCCTATTGTACAAAATGCTTGTAATCGCTACTGCTCATTAACCGTTAGAGATAGAGACTTGAAACTTTTACTAATGTATTCAGTACACTTAAGCGCTCCTTCAGTCTATTCATACCGAAAGGGTTCAAAGTCCCTTTCTAGCAGTTATTGCCCCTGAAAGTTTTGAACATTCAATAAAAACACAAATAACTTTTGAATTAATAACCATAGATACAACGGATCACTTGGTATTGAAGCGTCTACCCTGTCAGATCAAAATGACATAAAGGTCAAAGGTCAAGCAATAAAAAATTGCGAACTTAATCGTTGGCACTTTTTTAATGAAGTAACGCAGAAAAAATACTTTATTCTATCGAAGCAATATTATTTTAAACATAAAAAACAATGAGGTGGAAAGACCACTAATTGTTCGAGAACAATAAATCTACTAGTGTTTTTTATTCTTCTTCTTTTTTTCTATTTAGCTCGGGTGACTTTTTTATCATTAGAGTTATTCAAACAATTTAAACTTTATGTAATTGCTCATTAAAAGTTATGGTACCAATTGACCCTGTGTCAAAGAACTCCCAGAACTTACAGAGTTATTGCCCTTTGAGAAGGAAATGCTTGTTATCGCTACTCTTCTGAAACCATAAGAGACAGATATTTGGAACTTTTACCAATGTCTTCATTACACTTAGAGGGTTCTTCAGTCTATTCATACCAAAAGGATCTGAGGCCCCCTTATAGCAGTTATTGCCCCTGAAAGTATTGAAACTTCGATAAAATCATTTCCAACTTTTTTACTATCTATTATAGAGAGTTCGGACTACTTGGAATAGAAGCGTCTACCTTGGCCGAACAAAATGACATAAAGGTCAAAGGTCAATGTCATTTGGAAGTCTGTTAATTAATGATTTTTCATATCATTTGAAATACAGAATTATAGTTAGGGTTTTAATAGCTTGCTGGATTGCGCAATGAGGTATTCAATTGGCTCAGCCAGGTATCACATCAAGTCCTGTGGTTACTCAAGTGGAACTTGTTTTTACAGTCAACCCATTTATTTTGTACAGACAGCTAGCCTCCAGAACACTCTCTTCTATTGTTTGGTTGACTGTTTATATGATTGTGTAAAGAATATTCACTTGGCTCAGTTGTGTTCATAGTAATTGGAAAAAAATTCAGAAAAGTAATTTAATAAATGTTAACGATATATACAACATGGAATTCTTAAAGAATTGGCTTGAAAATAAAACGAAATCTCTTTAAAAATCATTTATCATGTCATGGCTTTGTGGTTTTCCCATTTTATAGTACAACATGAATCATAGGTATAAAAAAATGTTGTATACCTTTTTGAGCAATCTAGCAATTTATTAAATATATTAAGGTGGAAAGACCTTTAATTGTTCGAGAACAATTAGCCTACTAGTTTTACACTGTTTTTCTTACATACGTGTTACTATTAATCCTTGCTTCGCGAGGCGGGCTTTGCCCATCTTTCGCTCCGCTCGATATCAAATAAGAATCGATATAATAAAAATTTCGTATTCCTGACAATCTTTAATACACAATTGTGAGCTTATTTTTGCTGTAAAAAGATTCAAACATTCAGTGCATGCACAACTTCTTTTATTTTATTGAACTGTATTTAAAAAGGTAATTAACCAAGATAAATAAAATTAGCTTTACGGTCTTTTTTTCATGCTAATTTATTTTTTTGAGCTGGTCTTTAGTTTTACAATCAAAAGTCAATAGTTACTCTCCACTTTTTCTTTAAACTTAAATTTGAAATCAGCATGTTCTGTGGCTAAGATTGAGTACGTATTTTAAGGTATTCTACTTAATCGTGATAAAACTAACCCTTATAATGCATAATCTTTTTTAGGCATTTGGAAATAGCATTTATTGGTATCTTAAATGCATTGTCGCTATGAATTTTAAAATATCAATTTGTATCAACCCACGTAATTAACCTTTGCTTTATCAACGAGTGATGCTTATTCAAATACTTCCCCGGTCGCGGTCAGAACTATTTGTGTCTAAGCTCATCATTTAAACTATTCAGTTGCCTAAAAACTCTCATGTATATTTTCCACATCACTGTCGAAGATTCAAATTACAAAATAAAGGAAAACACACACATTTTTTGTTAAAAAATCTGCTATTTTTATACACGTTAGGTATCAAGGAGTTAATCCTGACGACGCGATGAAAACAGAATGCTTTGTTTGTGTTTCTGTACACAATAACTTACCGAAATAGTGTCTCCCAACATTTTACCAGCTTACGATATTTTCAATTTTGAATCATTAATAAGCATTCTTTTATAAAACATTACCAACTGTTTCTCGTTTATGTCAATTCACACTACCGAGAATTTGCAACTTCGTTCAATAAACTTGACTATTCATGTCTTCTGTGTTTTCATTTCAGTTATTAAGCTCTTAAGTAAAGAAAATATATTCAGAGATATAAAAAAAATAGATTTTTCAAGGTCTATTTCAATGATTATTTACATTAAAACCGATAATATGTGTATCTCTGAAATGAAGAACTTAATTGTATTGCGCAAGGTCATAGTAACCATATAAAACCAACGCATCACCGATTATGCTAAAAAAAAAATAGATTCTTGTTGTTAAATGGCTGTCTTAAATCTTTATCATATAAATCAAATCGTTTGAGTTAAAAAGATATTCTAAAGTTGTAAGATTTTATATTTGCATTATCTAACTCGTAAAAATGGTTATAGTCCGTTGGCGAGCCTTGGGATTTTGTATTGCTTTATGTTTTGTAACACGTTCTTTGCTTTAAAGTGATGCTTAATTTTATACAGGATACTTACAGGCAGTTGCATTACTGATTATCTTGCATATATATATATATATATATATATATACTCGAGAATCAGGGTCAATGTCGACGCTCGATATACATAGCATCAATGTCGACACTTAGGAAAATTGAGTTTATAAGCAATTTCTAGTTGTAATTTGACAAGGATGGACTTTGATAAGATTGGTTTGCTGTAATTAAGACATATCTCATCGTTTTATAAAATAAAATCTAAGAAAACAAGAGATCTCAAAATCGTGTCGACTTTCGCAATATATACGCGTCGACGTTATGTTTTTCTGCAGAATGTCAACACGAAAAAATGTATATGTGTTTGAAAGGGGAATTACTGTTCACGTCTTATTTCGTGTTTTGAAAAGAAAAATAGTTTTAACATGCATAGAGATTTTATTTATCAAAACGCTACCCATATTCAGTGTTTTCTTTTTATGTCGTCAACTGCATTTAGTTTTTGAGCGGAATTTGCAAATCATTTAATAAATCGATGTATTATCACAGTTTTTCTAAAAATAGACAAAGAGTTGTCCCGCATGACAGTAATGCGGAAAGTCCCGTCTACTTTCGTTTTTCAACTTACTCGCGTATATTTACATTATGAATTCTTTATTCCTCGCGGCATTTCTTGTTTCTAGATTGTAATTTTCGTTTGAAAGAAAAAAGAAATAGTTCTATAATTGTATCCACCGGTGTATACTAATTCTTGAACTCTTTTTTAGGGAAAATACATACATACTGCGAAAGTCGACTCGATTCTTACATCTCATGTTTTCGTAAAGTTTACTATATAAAACATTTAGATATGTTTTGGATAAGGCATATAAACATCATCTAAGTCATTTCTTATTACATTACAACGGGAAAACGCTTATAAATTCAATTTTCCTACGTGTCGACATTAATGCTATGTATATCGAGTGTCGACATTTTATATATATACTCTCCCCCCTAAAACCAGTTTTCCCGGAAATGTTACCCTTTTTCGAGAAAATAAGATTTAAAAAAAATAGCGTTTGTTTATATCTATATATACACCTGTTCCTCGCTCCGGAAAGAATAAGTACAAGCCAAATATTTATAATAAATTATTGTCACATTAAATGCATGTATATACTATTTCAAAACTTATAGTATTACTATTAGGGTGTTTTCTCTTGTTATTCGCACCGTATGAAAAAGTTAAAGCCTAATATTCTTATCCATTAAATCCCACACAATGTTTAAAATAAATTCTTTAATTTACCACACCTAAAATATTCCAAGCCCCATTTTAATAAAACCCTTTTCCCGAGAATTCTTCTCTTTGTTGAGAATATAAGGTTGTTGGAATAAACAGCGTGCGTCCCCACCCCCTTCCGGTAAGAGTACTTATCTGGTCGCGTCTTATTCTTTTTGAGAGCGTCTTCATATATTTACATGTTTTGTTATGTCTTGATTATAAGTTAAAATACATATGGATGCAGATATATCATGACATGACATGCAACACATCTTATATACCGTCGAAGCCTTGTGCAAAAAATTGCGATTACGAATTAATTTGCAAAAATTTAAGGCTGTTCACTTTCGGAAAAAGATATCAAAATTAGGTAACTTTAACTTTCATATAGGGGAAATAATCTGAACTACAAGGCATCATACAAATATTTAGGGATGATTTTTCAACGAAAATACGTGATTTTAAAGTGATTTGAAAGTGAGTGCCCTGGGATCCGTCTTCTAAAAAAATCAACGCAATTAAATCGGTTCAATTCCGAACCTTCGAAAAATTATTTAATAATTTTGTTATATCCGTCCTTTATAAGCATTGGGGTAGGGGATACAATAAGCATCATTGTATTGAAATTGTACAAAATCGAGCCCTCCGATACTTTCTCGGTGTTCATCGGATTACTCCGTTGCTAGGTAAAGCGGGTGGTAAAGTTCTAAAATCCGCCACGAAATGAACATTTTGCGTCTGTTGAATCGACTAGTATGTATGGAAAATGAACGCATTACCAAGTTGGCACGGTGCGCAAAACAGTTCTTCTCACTGGAGCTCTCAAGTTAAAAATATCCTGGAATCCCTAAACATGGGAAGTACTAATACCAATTTTATACCTTGTAATTTGAACTATGCAGAGGAAAATTAACATAATAACTTCGAAACCGAATGTTTCAAAAATATTCAAGATGTACCAAAACTTCGAACATATATCCTATTTAAATCAAGCTATTCCGTTGAAGAATATACGTTACGCTAGATCTCGCAAAATTCATCAGATCCTTGGCAATGTTTAGATGTGGTGTACTTCCTCTAAGGATTGAAACAGGTCGCAATACAGAGGAGAACCGGTACAGGAAAGAATATGTAACTTGTGTGACTTAAATGAAATTGAAAATGAAAAGTTTTCTTAGTGATATTGTCCATTCAAAATATAACCAATTATAGTACTCTGTTCACTAATCTAATATGTAACTATCTCCGCCGAATTGCTCATTTTATCTATTAATTATACAACAGAAATATTTGACAAAGCCAACTAACTCCTAAAACATGCAAATTTTATTCACTCTGTAACAGTTTTAAAGCGACTTATAGGTCCATTGGCCGGGTGTATTGACATTATAACTGTAAAATGAATTTTGTAATTAATTATATACATGTATACATATCACTATAATAAACTATTGACTTAATTGCTATATATTCTGCTTCGTAACGACTCACAGGATGATTTGTTTATTGGGTTGTATATGTTTTATACCCATTCCCCCTATTCCCTCCAATTTATAAGTCTCAAATCAGTGTATGACTCCTTTTTTTTTTTAACATAAATGATTTTCAAATTACATGTTGATTATATAACACTTTTGATTTGCAATTTTGACAAAATTAATGTAACGTTATAATTTCTTTGTAACATTGGCATCTATTTTTATTATAATCTAAAACTATTACGTTATATATATCAATATTTTTTACTATTCGACTTTTCTCATCAGTTATTTTGATTTATCATTAATTAAATTGGGCCTATGTCCGAAAAGTCTTCATGTGAAAATAATGAAAGTTTGACAACAAGAAATTCCACCCTCACCATATATTGATCCGGAGTACCTTTTCAACGTTAAAAATTGAGACCAAAAGTCGTGATCCGGGGTCATTTTTCAAAAGCT